>NC_042615.1:451751409-452078284 GCF_901001135.1 Rhinatrema bivittatum | reverse complement strand
ATGTAAAAATATCACTTTCAAAAATATATACATGCAATGCTGTGATGACCATAGAGGCAAAAACTCATCATAACAATTTTTAAAAATATTTCTGATCAGGAAGCCTGCGAGGGAGTCGATTGGACCGTTAGATGATCGAGGGGTTAAAAGGGCACTTAGGGAAGATAAGACTTTCACAGACACTATAAATAAATTCCTTTGCTTCAGCATTTAATAAGGAGGATGTTAAGGGGTAGTTTCGGAGATGGTTTTCAAGGGTTACGATTCAGATGAACATACCCAAATCATGGTGAACCTGGAAAATGTAGTAGGCCAAACTGACAAACTTAAGAGTGGCAAATCACTTGAACTGGATGGTACATCCCAGAATTCTGAAAGAACTAAAAAATGAAATTTCATATCTATTACAAGTAATTTGTAACCTATCATTAAAATGATCCATTGTACCTGAAGACTAGAAGGTGGCCAATGTAACCCTGATATATAAAAAGGGCTCCAGAATTGATCTGGGAAATTATAGACCAGTGAGCCTGACTTCAGTGCTGAGAAAAATAGTGGAAATGATTATAAATAACAAAATCGCAGAACAAATAGAAAGACATAATTTAATAGAATACAGCCAGCATGGATTTACCCAAGGGAAGTCTTGCCACACAAATCTGCTACATTTTTTGAAGGGGTGAATACGCAAATAGATAAAGGTGAACCAGTAGATGTGGTATATTTTGATTTTCAGAAGGCTTTTGATACATTTCCTCATGAGAGGCTTCTAAGAAAACTAAAGAGTCGTGGGATAGAAGGAGATGTCCTTTTGTGTATGCAAACTGGTTAAAAGACAGGACACAGAGAGTAGGATTAAATGGTCTGTTTTCATAATGGAAAAAGTTAGTTGAGTGCCTCAGGGATCTGTACTTGGACTGGTGCTTTTTAATATATTTATAAATGACTATAAAGAGGTACGAGTGAGGTGATCAAATTTGCAGATGACACAGAATTATTCAGAGTAATTAAATCACAAGCAAAGTGTGATAAATTGCAGGAGGGCCTTGAGAAACTGGAAGATTGGGCATCCATATATAGGGAAAAATAACCCATGCTATAGCTACACGATGTTAGGTTCCATTTTAGGAGTTATCACCCAGCAAAAAGTTCTGGGTGTCATAGTTTATATTATATTGAAACTTTCAGCTCAGTGTGCTGTGGAGGTAAAAAAACAAACTGAATGTTAGGAATTATTAGGAAGGGAATGGCAAATAAAATGGAGGATGTTATAATTCCTCTGTATCGCTCAATGTTTAGACCTTACCTTGAATAGTATGTGCAATTCTGATTGCCGCATCAGAAAAAAGATATAGTCACTGGAGAAAGTACGGTGAAGGCTGACCAGAATGATAAAGGGCAAGGAACGGCTCCCCTTTGAGGAAAAGCTCAAGAGGTTTAAAATGTTCAGCTTGGAGAAGAGACAGCCTCTATCAACAGGCAGAGGGCCTGTTGATAGAGGTATACAAAATGATGAATGGACTTGAATGGGTAAATGTGAAATGGTTATTTTCTCTTTCAGATAATACAAGGACTAGGAGGCACTCCTTGAGGTTAACAATTAGCACATTTAAAACATCGGAGAAAATTCTTTTTCACTCAATGCACAATTGAGCTCTGGAATTCATTGCCAGAGGATAGCTGGTTAAGGCAGCTAGTGTTGCTGGGTTTAAAAAAGGTTTGGATAAATTCCTGGAGAAGAAGTCCATAAACTGCTATTAATTAATATAGAATAGCCACTGCTTGCTGCCTGCATTAGTAGCATAGGATCCATTTAATGTTTGGGTACTTGCCAGATACTTGTAACTTGGCTTGGCCATTGTTGGAGACAGGATACTAGACTTGATGGATCCTTGGTCTGACCCAGTATGGCATATCTTTTCTTATATAAATGCATAAAGGAATAATTATTTTAAAAACAAATTTACAAAAATTACCATTTTATTGCAAAAATGAATTAACATCCAAAATACAAATGACACATATATCTCAATAATCATGTATGCTATACATACCTCAATATTTTACATCTAAAATCACAAAAATGTAAATGATCATCACCCACCATTCTTATATTCATACACATCACACAAATTCATACATAAAAATCACTCCATATTAATCTTAGATACAACATACACCAGTTAGATTTCTAATTACATAAGTACAATTTTTAAATCCAATTTTTTAATCCTTACTTTCCAAAATTCAGTAACTAGTCTATCCCTTTTATATACATCCAATTGTTTAAACACCTTAATTTGCCACATATAGTGACAGATCTACCCCAACAATGGGCCCCAACAACCTCATATATATATATATATATATATAAATTTGTATTTTGGATGCTAATTCACTTTTGCAGTAAAATGGTAATTTTTGTAAATTTGTATTTAAAATAATAATTACTTTATGCATTTATATAGATTATTAGGATTAGGAGTTATATCTTTTCCTATGCCAAATAGGAAATCTGCAAAAAAGACACTTGCAGCTCATATTGTATTAGACCTAGGGGTAGATTTTAAAAGGAGTGCACGCAGCGCACATGTACATTCAATTTTATAACTTGCGTGCGCAGGTGCGCGAAAGTTATAAAATCAGGGGTTGGCACGCGCAAGGGGGTGCACAATTGTACACCTTGTGCACGCCGAGTGCGCTGCCTTCCCCCATTCCTTTCTCCCTAACCTTACCTTCCCACCCCTTCCTCTAACCTTTCCTCCCCCTAGCCCTACTCTAATCCCCCCAAAATCTTTATTTTACCTTTTGCGCCTGCCTCCGGGCAGGTGCAAGTTGCACGCACCAGCAGCCTGCCGGCATGCGTTCCTCCAACACAGTGGCACTGGCAATGGCCACTCTTCAGAAGCCTCTTGCCTTGCCCTGCCCCCGGACTGCCCATTTTGTAAAGCCCCAGGACTTATACATTTCCTGAGGCTTTACGCGCATCGCTGGGCCTTTTTAAAGGGTTACACGCGTAAATCCTCTGGATTTACGCGTGTAACCCTTTTAAAATCTGGTCCCTATTGTTTAGTGTGTTGGGTTTGGGCTTAGCTCTCTAAAAGCCATGAATAAACTGAACTACAATTAATTAAACCTTTGCTACCAAAACTGCACTAACTGCCAGCACTCAAACAGTGAAATTACTACCCATGAAAATGCAACATTGCAAATAGTACACCAGGTTCTAAAATACCAATACACCCCCTATTAAGAAAACAGAATAAGACAGGCTGTTATAAATCACTACACAGAAACTATATAATAGCAAAATACCTCACTTTCATCACATACCAGAACGCAGGCAGACCCTCACAGAATACAGAATAATGTGACCATTAATTATAAATAGAAATGTGTAGACAAAAACTGAACTGGAAATCGCTAAAAGCTAGATTTTATATGCAGTGCAACAATGGAAAAACATGAACATCACCAATCCTCATAAAATAATAAAATCAGGAAATATAAAACAGTCATAATAGTACAACCATACTAATAAAAAAATAAATATTTCAAGACAGCTGATGAATAGAATAACATTCTAAAATTAAATTCATATACACATTTTCAAAATTCCCTAAAACCAATAAAATATGTAAAAATAGCAAACATATCAAATAACATCCAATAATTAGAAGGATAAAAAAATGTTCATCTTTACATACCTGAGAATTTTTTATTTCCAGTCACTCTGAAATTGTCCAAGATTAATGGGGGAATGTGGGGGCTAAACATACATTTTGTCCACTCTCTCTCATAGACACATACTCTCTAACACACATGCTCATTCTTACACACACACACACACACACACATATAAACACATGTACACATACAAACACATTCACTCACACTTTCTCACATGCTCTCACAAACACAAGCTTGCTCAAACTCTGACATTCTCTCATACATACACATGCTCACTCACATACACAAGCTCACACTCTTACACGCTAACATTCTCATATGCTCACACACACATGTACTTGCCCACATATTGACACACACATACACACAAACTCACTCACACTCATGCTCACATTCTCACTTGCTCTCACACATGCTCATTCACTCACTCACTCACTCAAACACTCTCAATTTCTCCCCTTTCTTCACACTCACCCCTTCCCTTTCCTTCCTTCTCACTCAGCCTCCTTTGCTTTCCTTCTCTCTCACACACTCACTGAGCTCCTCACCTTCTCTTTCCATCCCCTCTCTCAATTACACCCTATCCTCCCATGCAACTCATTCTCACTCTCACCACCATTTTCTCTTCTCTTTCCTTATATTCCATCCACTGGTTCTCTTCTTTTTTTTGCCGAAGGGGTGTGGGAACCCAGTGGGCACATCATACTCCAGTTCTGGTCTGAGGGTTCTCTTTCTGCTTGCAGGGTGTAGGATCCCTAACGGCACATTATAATTTCAGCTGTCACTGCTGTCTTCTTCTTCTTCCCATGGGGTCTGGGGCTGGCCTCCCCCCACAGGCATGTCATAATCCTGCACCCCTGCTGCCTCTATCTTCCTGCTCATGGGGCTGAGAGCCCAACATGCAAGTAATAATTTTGCACCATTGCCACCACTGTTTTCTTCCTTCTCGTAGGGGCTGGGAGTCCTGCAAGCATGTCAGAAATTCTCACTGCTGCCATTTTCTTCCTACCAGTAGGGCTGGGGAGCCCTATGGGTATGTCACAAATATGTACTGCTGCCTCTGTCTTCTTCCTGCTCACAAGGCTGGGAGCCCCACAAGCACTCAAAAATTCTTGTTGCCTCTGCTGCTGTCTTCTTCCTACCTGCAGGGCTGGGGATCCCCATGGGAACATCGTAAATATGCACTGCTTGTGTGTCTCTGCTGCAGCATTTTCTAGCTGGATACAGGGTGAGGTAGCTGGGGCACAGAAGTTTTGAGAGGGCTCTCTTTTTGCTGCCTCAAAATCTTACCACCTGAGGCAGCCGCCTCACCCTGCCTAATGCTTGAATTAAATAGTGTACTTTTAAAAGTCTACTGACGTGAAGAAAGTTGAAAGGTGAGGATGTTGGAAACCAAACATATTTATTAGCATATTTATTGTGTTTTACTTTTTGGACAAGTATATGCATGCAGGTTCTGAACTAAAGCAGTTAGGATAATCTCTTGACCTGGTTTTTGTTAACTCTTCATTGCAAGCTTCCAATCCTATATCTCAAACTAATATATTCTGCAAGTCCCTTGGTCAGACCACTCACTGTCTCAGGTATTATCGCTTCACCATTATAAAAGACTACCCCTGATATTGCTGTTAAAAGAGGATATATAGACCAGGATAGATTTTCTGAATTCCTGAGGTCTCTCTATGGTGTGTCCTCATCTTGAATATTATGAGGAGTTCTGGTCACCACATCTCAATTGGTTTTGAACTCTACTGTCTGTTTAATTAGTGGAAAAATAAGTGCAGTCCACCTTACCCTAATGCTGTTTCAAATGCATTGTCTAACTGTTCAGTATCAAATACTTTTCAAAGTAATTCTAATGACTCACAAATTGATCAGTGATCATTTGTTTCCATGAGTAAACCTTTTGTTGCAGATTTATCAGCCCACATGGACCCTTTTGATCTCAGCAAGGAGGCCTCCTTGATGTACCCTCAGTAAGAGTGGCAGGTTTGTCAGTGACGAGAGGTTGTGCATGTTTGCTGCAGCGCCTTCCATATGGAATACTTTACCTGAAGCTTTCAGATGTATGGAATCTGTGAAGACTTTTAAAGCACTCCTTAAGCCATTCTTGCTGGATCTAGCTTATGTATACATTATTTTGGCTGACAGTTCTCACAGGTCCACAGGCACTTGGCCAACACATTTTATATTGACTGGGCACTGTTTTCTTCTTTGTACTGAAAATTCTGTAATCTGTGTTACTTTTGTATTATCTCTACAGTGTTCTGAGATTTTATGCATTTATTTTATGTATGTTAACGTGTATGTTGCTTAGGGGGTCGATTTTGAGACCTGTGCGCGAATCCATGTAAGTGTGTGCCCGGTGCGCGCACATCCATGTGAGTGTGCACCTGGTATTCTCACATCCATGAGAGTGTGTACCCGGTGCACGCACATGGCCGCGGCTATTTTAGAACATGCACATTGGCACGCGTGTGTTATAAAATATGATATCCGTACACACATGCACAGCAGATTTTAAAATCCACACTCACGTGTGTGGGTGGCGGCGCTGGGGGCGAATTCTCAATTAATATGCATGGCGACGCAATCGGGCCTCCGCCAGATCCCTACCCCCCCTGCCTAACCTTCCTCCCTCTCTCCATCTCCTCTCCTCCCCGACCCTTAACCCTTTCCTATCTACTTACCTTTTTTTTGTTTCATTACTTACTGCTCATCTGAAGCAGAAGTAAACTGTGCGCACCGGCTGGCTGCCAGCACGCACTTCCCCAGGACAGCGTAGAATGGTGCTGTCCCGGACCGCCCCCCTGCCCTGCCCCTCCCTGCTCAGACCTTGTCTCCCAGCCCGCCCCTTTAGAGTGGCCCGGCACTTGTGTGTGTGTTGCGGTTTGCGCGCATCTTTTAAAATGCACTTGGCGTGCTCAAGGCCCGGTCACACGCATGAACCCTGGTTTTTACGCACTAGGACCTTTGAAAATCTGGGCTTTAGGGTTTAAGCATAAGCGATTATTAAATTTTAATAAAATATAAATGCAGTAGTGATACCGATGTCTTCTATTAACTGGGGGATACTGGGGATATACTGACTAACTTTTGTTCTGCTGCTGGCACAAAATGAATATTCTGAGCAACAGAAGGGAGTACTTTTCAAGGTTGGTTCATTAATTGCATCTGTCTAAGAGTTATTGTCCCAACAGGTCAATACTTTGACTTGGGTGGACAATAAGTCACAGAAGTTTGAGCCAGATAGCTTTCCTATAATGATTCCATCTTCCTTTACCGTTCCAGAGCAATGTGTTCATTCCCCACCACTCTGTGGGCAAAACCTTTCTACTTCACAAATCATTAGAAATTCCTATTAATAATAACTGTCATTTGGAGGAATTGGGAGCCATCCTGAATCAGATAAAATGTGAAAACATTTTGTAATATTTCTTGAGAATTGTCTTTGTGACTGGCACCTTTTCAAAATATTGAGAATTGGGGTCATCTTCACAAACACAATTTTGGCCTTTGTGCACTTAAAAAATGTGAAGGGCTTAATTTCAAACATTTGTTGTAGTTACATATCTGCCATTTCAATGGTGTTCTCTGATGCATCATTTCCTTCTAGTTAGCTGGTTTGTGACTTTCTAGGCAGCAAGTTTGAACCGAGAGATGACAGATGTGGATGGATTGATAGAGGGAGGGAGGGATAGATGAAAAAGAAACGAGTGTGTGTGAGAGAGAGTACTCTGTAACCGGGGTGTTCTGGTTTGCTTCAAATCAGACGGACCACATTGAGTTCGTCACCAGCCCAGGATTCAGGCAAGAATTTTCACCCAAACTAAAGGACATTCTGGGTCATATGCATATGGGATCTGTCCATACATATGGATCTGGACGGGAGGGGGGAAACACCTTTCTCAGAGTTCTCATGTCCCCATTGGCAAGTCCTGAAAATTTGATGTGTATAATTATACACCAGATACATATCATAAATCATCTTCTTTTCCTTCAGAAATTAGGCTAATATGTAAGGACTTTAGTGTTCACAAGCCCATAAACTAAAAAAAAAAAGCATAAAAGGGTCAACAATTTTTTTTCATCTTAACAAAGCCCATCTATAAAATCAGCTCTAAAAGGTTTGAATTAGGCTCACATTATTAAAAAAAAAAAAATTCCCATTCTGCAAACTCTGGTTTACAGAATAAAATATAGATTATACTTCATTAGTTATATTGCAGATGCATAATTCTATTTTTATTATAACGTATGAACTGAAACTAATCAGAGCACCTTCATGTTTCCTGCACATAATAAGGGATAGAGCCTTCTGAGGTTCACCCACCGTTATTCTACAATAAATGCAATGTGTACTTTAACCTATTTTATGGGACTTCACTAGGTAATATTTAATAATTTGCATTTTATGGTGCTCTTGTATTGAAAGAATGCATATCTTATATAATACTAGATAGGCTGCTTCATATTAGATTGCTCTGGGGAGCATATTAAAATTGAATAAATATGAAAATGTGAAGATAGAGGGATAGGTTCAAATATAGGTATTTTTATGGTAAATTCACATTTGAAAGAATTACAATTAGCTTCTCCATGAGATAAGAGAATAGCAGTATTATTAATTCATGGGGGCTTGATTCATTCAGGGGGCAATATTCAGAAACTGTTTACTATCTAAATTTAGGGAGATTTTCTGCTGAATTTAAGCACCTTTTTCATCAAAAAATTTCTCTAAACTTTAATGCAAATAAAACAGGTTCATGGATTATTTTTCCCCACATAGAAACTGTACAGAAACCTTAGGAGTCCATACTGAGCAGTGCACAGATGAGAAAGTCACCCAGGTACCTTTCATCCAGGATATTCAGTGGGACAATACCAAGTAAGCCCGCCACCGACTATAGCTGGATAAAGTTAGATGGGGAACCAAGAGATCCACAAGCCCAGACTTATCCAGAAAACTTGCTTGGGTAACGCTCAATATCATGGCTATCCTGCTAAATTCAAGCTCTGCTCAGGGAATGCCCCCCTCCCCTTCAATTCTGCCTCTTTTTTTCTGATTAAATTAAACCAAGTAATGACCTGGATAAAGTTTTGCTGGGTAGGTGACTCCAAATGTTACCCAGACAAACCCTTTTGAATATCAGTCTCTTGGTAAGTTATGCTCTAAATTAGTTGCCTAATGCTGAAAATTGTGCTAAGAGCCTAACTTTTTTCCCCCACTCTAACTTCTCTCTTGTAGCCAATGTCTGTTTAGGCACCTTATTTATGTGTCTAATAAAATATAGGGCCTTATTTTCTAAGGCTATCGCAGGCTTGTGCTAACAGCAAAAGCCTGCGATAGCTAGCTAAAGGTAGCGCACGCCTGCGCTACCTACATCGGGGCGAAGTTGGCCCCGGAAGAGGAGGAGTCGGGGCGTCATCGGGGCCGACTCTGCGAGGACGGCACGGACAGCAAAGAGGTAAGGAGCCTTTTCGCTGCCTATTTCGCGCCCATAACTACACCTTTTATGGTGTAGTTATTTGGCGTGACGCCGGCAGCGATCACACTGCGGCAGTGCGATTGCTGCTGGCTAGCGCAGGACCGCCCACCCGTTTCGGCCCCCGCCCTCTGTGACCACCGGATTTTCTAAGTTCTGCGAACTTAGAAAATCCAACCCATAGTCTCCTAAATGTAGGTGCTCAACCTGAGTCAGTTTTCAAAGAGGCCAAAGTAGTCACATACATTTTTGCAGGTTGACCCCTAAAGCTTTTCTTCAATTTTGTGTCTATGGGGAAAGAATTTGACAAATCTGGCTCATTGTGGTGTACATTTTAAAACAACGCGCGCTCGTACTTTTGTTCACGCACCAGGCGCGAACAAAAGTATGCCGGATTTTATAAGATATGCACGTTAGGGGGGTGCGCGCAAGGGGGTGCACAAGGGGGTGCGTGCAACTTCCTTAAATCAGTCCAGAGCAGAGCAATGATACATTCTCAATATCATCACAATATAACAATGTAATAATTCAATGGATTATTTATTTATTATTTATTTATTTAACATTTTTTGTATACCGATGTTCGTTATGCAAACATCACATCGGTTTCCATGTAACATAAAACTGGCCAACAGGGCTTTACATTGAAACTGATTAAAGAACTGGGGAGTGGTAAGAGGGGGGAAACATGAAGGGAAATTATTGTACAAGAAAAATATAAGCTAGGTGAAATGATTATAAGCGTGGGAGCATGATTATATATAGGCAGTAAAATTATATACAAATATTATATACAAGTACATTTTTTACAAAGAGGATAATTTGGGTAAGGGGGTAGGGGAGAGGGGCAGGGGAGGGGTTTGGAGAGGAGGAGTGTAGGTGTGAAGGGCAGGGGGTTCAGGTGTAGGCTCGTGCGAAAAGCCACGTCTTGAGGTTTTGTCTGAATTTTTTGGGGCAGGTTTCGTGGCGTAGAAAGGTGGGGATAGAGTTCCATAAGGAGGGTCCAGCTAGGGAGAGCGCACGTTGTTTGGTGGTTGTTAGGTGGTAGAGTTTGGGGGAAGGAGTGTGGATATTTGCTGTGTAGTGTGTTCTGGTGGGTCTGGAGGGGAGACGGATGTGTAGACTGTCAGAGAACCATAGCATGTCAGGATTGTGAACGGCTTTGTTTATGAGGGTGAGGGTTTTAAACTGGATTCTGGCAGTGATAGGAAGCCAATGAAGTTGTTTGAGGACAGGTGTAATGTGTTCGTTTCTGCGGGAGCCGGTTAAAATACGTGCAGCTGCGTTTTGCAGTAGTTGGAGGGGGGCAAGGCTGTTTTTCGGGAGACCTAGGAGCAACGAGTTTGAGTAGTCTATTTTGGATAAAATAAGGGCTTGTAGGGCCCTTATTTTAAGTTTTTTAAGGGTGTGGAGTTTGAAATAGCAGTCTTTGATGGTGGATGCAATGTATTTTTGCATGCTGAATTGGGGGTCGAGTGTGACACCCAGGTTCCTAACGGTTTGGGAGAAAGTGTGAGGGGTGGGGGGAGCATTGGTTGCAGGTGTAGGTAATGAATTGATGGACTGTGGGGAGATGATCATAAGTTCTGTTTTGGTGGGGTTTAGGGCTAGGTTGAGCTGCGTGAGGAGAGAGTTAATGGATGTAAGGGCGCTGTCCCATCTTTGTAGGGCATTGTTGATGGAATCGGAGATAGGTATAAGGATCTGTACGTCGTCTGCGTAGACGAAGTGTGGTAGACTGAGATTTGAAAGCAGCTGGCAAAGGGGGAGGAGGTATATATTAAAGAGTGTGGATTACATAAGAAGATAACACAGAACAAGTTCTAACATCACAGATTCATCCTAAAGCACCTTCAAAAGGCACAGTCTTAACATCCCTCCTAAATAATTTTACATTCTGTTTGCAGAGTCCCACTGGCAGATTGTTCCACTCAGACACTGCTGCAGAGGAAAAGACCCTTGCTCCTGTCTGTACCCATTTATACTTATTAGCTGATGGAATAGCCAACAAGCAAGTATTTTCTGATCTTAGAGCCTGCTTTGGTATATACCACTCATAAGAACTGTCAGAGCACATGGAGATATAGTTTTCAAAAGCTTAAGCACAGTAATCAACACCCTGAATCCTATCCTGCACCTGACTGGCATCCAATGAATCAGCATGGGAGTAATGTGTTCTCTTCTTGAAAGACCAGTCAAAACTCAGGTTGGATCATTCTGCGCCAATTGTAACGTGTCAATCTCTCAGGTGGACCTACATACAGCGCTCTAGAGTAGTTTATATAACTAAGGACCACAGCCTGTATCACAGTATGATAGAAATCTTGTGGTAAAAATCCCTTCAGAGATCTAACCATTTTAAAGTTTAAAAAAGGCAACATTTGATACATGGCAAATCTGTCATTTCATAGATAACTGGGAATCCAAAAAGACTCCCAAACTCAATAGTTCTGTTTGAATGGGAGCAGGTGATTTCTCTGCCAGTAAAACTTCCACAGAATGCATTTCTTCAAAATCCTTATCCATCCAAAGAACTTTAATTTTATTCATATTTAAAACTAAATGATAATCAGTCAGCCACCCCATTACCTAATAATAACTTTCAATCTACATTCTGGGAGTTCACCAGAATGATCACATGGCAAAAAAGAAATGGACATCATCAGTATACATAAAATAATTTACATCTAAAGAATGTAGCAGGGAGCTCAAGGAAGAAAGATATATATTCTAAAAATGACTGAAGAAAGCATCAATCCTTGTGGAGTGCCCCACTGAATACTATGCAATGTAGAATTCTGGGCACCCATTTGGATCCTCTGCTTCCAATTTGTATAATATGACTGAAACCAATGTAACACTGAAACCCCATGCCATATGCAGCAAAGTATCTAAAAAAATATGATGTGCCATATTACATGCTTCCGGCAAATCCATAACATTCAAATTTAAAAATAAAAACAAAAATAAGAAAATAAGTTATAAAATTAAACAAAAAACTGCCCATATGTCTATAAAAAAGCCTTCTCAAACAAGTAAATCTTTAGCCACTTTTTGAATGTCTGAAAACATGCTTCAAGCCAAAGAACCTCTGGCAAGCTATTTCAAGCAATGGGTCTAGCAACTGAAAACATTTTTTCCTTAGAATCTGCTAATTTTACCTGACACTCAGGAGGCACATCCAAAAGGTATTTTCCAACAGATCTTAAGTTCCTCTCTGGTCTATAAACCTTTAATAAATTAGATAAACACTGAGAAGCTTCATTGTTAAAGCCTTGTACATATGCAACAATATCTTAAATGTGATTCTAAATTGAACTAATAACCAGCACAGGGTGCAGAAAATAGGTATAATATGATCATAATGGAAAATAATAGTCAAAATGTGTGCTGCTGAGTTGTGTACCACCTAGATGGCCCTAACTATATTTTTTGGTAGACCTAAGTAGATAACATTGCAGTAATCAAGAGATGTTACAATTAAGACGTGCTGTACAGATTGAAAATCCTGTAAGTTCAAGAATGGTTTACATCTACATAGCATTCAAAGTTTGAAAAAGAACTTTTCTAAACTGCTTTGATATAAGGTTCAAAAGATAGTGAGCTATCTAAAATAATCCACAAATTTTGGACTTTATTGGAGATTGAAATCTGCACTCCCTTGAATGTCAAATTTGTTGGGAAGTCATTAGTTATATTTTTACCAATTTGAATAATTTTTTTTTCCAAATTTAAAGTGAGTTTATTACTAGCGAGCCAAATATTAATTGTTTTAAATTACATGGTAATAAGCTCTATGGTGGTTTTTGGATTAGATTTAATCCAAAAGAAAAACTGGATGTCATCTGTATGGATTCCGTATTTAACATCTAGGCCAGCCAACAGCTTGTAAACTGGAAGTAAATATATATTAAACAATAAGACCAATAACACTGAACCCTGTGGAGCCTCAGTTTCAAGCGGAAACCAGTTAGATATCTGCATCTTATGTCTTACCTGTTGCACCCTGCCTGTCAAATATGACTGAAACCAGTTAAGTACTGTTCCTGTCATACCATTCTCAGCTAGTCGTTGTAATAAAATAGTGTGATCAAGAGTGCTGAATGCTGCTGTCACATCAAGTAATACTAGTACACAACTCCATTGTCAGAACCACAGCAGAAAGTGTCCAAATTTGAGGCTACCAAGCTTTCTGTGCTATACTTAGGGCAAAAGAATGATAGGGACATAAGAGGTCTATGAAGAAACTAGGAGATTGTTGTCTATATGTGAACCGTAAATAAATGGGCTAAGGAGTATGCAAAGTATGCACTTGAGTTTGATTATGGCTTTTAATGAACTTATGCGAGTACCATGGTACACCAACAGTAATTATACAGTAGTAAAAATAATAATCACACTAATGTTCTTGCTTTTTCTTCTGTTAACGCTATCAAGCAGATTAGAAAACAAAATTGATGTTTGCTTTCCTACTCCTACAGGCGTTGAGATGCACGTTTCAGAAATTTGGAGGCCAGTGTTCAGAAAAGCAAAGAATGGATAAGATATCAGAATTATTCAACAGAACAAATATCCCTCTGAATATACACAAATAAAATAATCTGGATAACATTTAACAGATAACTTTCAAACCTAATTGGCTATGTTTGAATATAGCTGGTTAGGTTTTAAAGTTATCTGGGAATGTGTCTTTGAATAAGTTTAATCTTAACTGGCTATATTCAAATTATATAGCTGGTTAAGTGCTGACCCTCAACCCGAAAAATAAGCCCATCATTGACCTATAGGCCTGATCCTACCCTGCTAACAGATTTCACCCTTCTTCCTCCCCCCTCCCCCCATAAAGGTTACAAAAAAGCATTGTGGTCTGAAAAAGCATCCCCACCAGGCTCCATCTCCCCAGACTGACAAAATAAATGTTGAATTCTGGTCCCCTCCTTAAGCCCGCCTTTCCCCCCTCCCCCCCCCCGCCCGAAGGCCAATCTGAACCCTCCAACCCCACCAGCACATCCAAACCTGCAAGGGCTGATGGGAGCTCTGTACAGGTGTCCAGCTCTTGGCATTGACAGCAACACTGGTAACTTATGCTACTCGTGTTGTCAAAGTTGAATACCACTGGGAGCAGGATGTTTGTATGAAGATCCTGGTGGGCGTGGAAGATTTTGAGGATACTGGGAGGGGTGGAAGGTGAGAGAGGGAACTTGAGGATGGGAACAGGAATCAAAATGTATTCTGCCAATCCAGGGAGGCCGTTTCTTGGACCGACAGGCTCACACCATTTTCTGTAAGTTATGGGGATTTTCAGGGGGAGGGAAGGAGGGAAAGAGCACCATGGCTTGCATTAGTTGGAATCGTTTTGTGGCATGTATGTATGTATATGTGTGTATGTGTGTGTGTGTGTTGGGGGAGGGAACGGAAATTGTGCCTTCAGGTTTGCAATGATTTTTTTTTTTTTTTTTGCTCAGCACTTACCTAGCTACATAATTTGAATATAATTAGTTAAGGTTAAAGTTACTTGGCTAACACATTCCCAGATAACTTTATCCATATTCAGAAGCATACCCTTACTTAGCTGAATAACTTATTTGGTTAACTCTGAATATCTAAGTGAGCTGAGTAAGTTATCTGGATAAGTTTACTCTGCCCCAGAACAATATTGGAACACCTCCAATTTGTTCAGATAATTTGCATCCAGCTAGTAACTTAGCTGGAAAAAATGTATCCAGATACAGGGGTCAGATATTCATAACTTGACCCCTAGGTATGAATATCTGACTTCTATATCTGGATAAATTCTCCTGCTAACTCAAAAGATATCCAGACAAACCCTTTTGAATATTGACTTCACTGTAATTGCACAACAGGCAAAGCTCTCTTTTTGATGAAAGGATTTGCAAAAATAAATAGAAATATGAAGAGCTATAACAGATGAAGAAAAGAAATTCAGGACATAAGGACAGAGAAACCAGATCCAACTTTTCCAAGACAAAACAATAAGCTTAGATTCTGAAAATGTTGCAGGCTCTCATGAATCAGAATTGACTCCAAATTATGGAGAACTAGTCATTGTGTAGTACTTCACTGGAGTACAAAAGCCTAAACTATGAAAACCTTGAGAATGAGGAGTCAATTCAAATGGAGGCTTCTAATTTACAACAAAATAATTTTCTATAAATATTTATACAGAAATATCCAAGATTCTTAATTATTTGATGCAGAAATGGAAATATTTGAAACTAAAAAACTATCAGAATCAAAAAATAGTCCCCAAAAAATAAATTATACAAAATATCTATAATATAAATGGTCATAGCAAAGGTTGTGTGGGTATTGATAGGACACATGAGGAATTCAAATATCAATATAATGATTTTTTTTTTTTTTGTGAAAGAGGTAGAATTTGTTACTAGTAATTGTAAAACTCCCAACCAATATTTCACCCTATATAGATGTTATAATTATTTAATTCAGGATCAGATCTCACATGGCATTACATTTTGCCAGGTAACATTTGAAAAAATTACTTGGAATATATATGAAACTATCCATATCTTAGCTTTCTAAACTCAGGTTTCAACATACTTAGGCACATTTATTGAACATTTTAGACACAAGGAAGTGTTTGAAAATGTGTTAGACATCTAACATATGGTGATAACTAGCAATGCCACCTGACCTTTGTCACCCTACAGGCTGATCCAATTCTGCTTTTACCACTAGTTCCAAACCTTCTCTATGATATACATGCATTGTATAAAATATGTGTTTCTCCACCCTGCAACGTATATGTATATGTATGCTTTGAAACCACATATATAAATATATATGGATTGAAAGTGCACATATGCTTTGTGTGTGAAAGTAAAGTAGGACTTATATAAATCCCAATTTATGAGCCGGATTTTAAAAGGGTTACGTGCATAAGGTACGTGCGTAACCCTTTTAAAAAACCCCTGCGTGTGCCGAGCCTATTTTGCATAGGCTCGGCGGCGCACGCAAGCCCCGGGACGCGCAAAAAAGGGCGGTCGGGTGCGTGGCCAGGGGGCATGATTTCGGATCGGGGGCGTGTTCGGGGGCATGTGGGCGGTCCGGGGGCATGGCAGAGTTCCCTGACACAGCGGCCTGTGTCGGGGCCTGCTGCGCCGGCGCGCTTAAATTACTACTGCCCGGAGGCAGTAATAACTTTTCAGATAAAGGTAGGGGGGGTCTAGATAGGGCCGGGAGGGTGGGTTAGGTAGGGGAAGGGAGCGGAAGGTGCAGGGGGGTGGAAGGAAAGTTGCTTCCGAGGCCGCTCTGATTTCGGAGTGGCCTCAGAGGGAACGGGCAGCTTGCGCAGGGCTCGGCGCGCGCAAGTTGCACAAATGTGCACCCCTTGCGTGCGCCGACCCCGGATTTTATAAGATACGCGCGGCTACGCTTCTACAGTTCATCGAGACCTTCCAGGTTCTTCAGCCTGAACTGCCCCCAGTTCATCCAGACCTCCTACTCTGTCAGTACTACACAATAAATGTGTTAAATCTCTTACACCAGATAATTAGATTTAAAAGTAAACAAGTATGTTGGCAAATGTATGTGCATGTCTTTTAAAACAGCAACTTATACGCCTAAGTGTTCTTTCTACCTAGGAACACCCCTAGATCATCCATTTTTATATACATATGTATGTGCGTGTGTATGTGTGAAAGTAAAAATACATGCATTATTTTCAACTTTTATAAAATACAAAATATGCAAGTAGAGGTAACTTACGCACATATATGCTAATGTTTCCACATGTAAAACTTTGAAAAGTCAGCCCCAAGGTTTTAGAGGATCTGTACTTTGCAGTTCAAAAAACACAGTCACACCATGAGTATTGTTCCACAAATAAACTGGGGTACTTGGTAAATCCACATGACTTGGTAGACAATACACTTCCTTCAAATGTAATTCATTCAGAAAATAAAATCCAATACACGGTTAAGAGCTTACAGGCAAATAATCTGCAGGCTCTCTGAGGCCTAACAGGTTATTTTTTAGAGATGCTGTTATTACTGGTACTTCCCCTGTTTTGGTACCTGAGCAAGGCTGCCATTTTATCACATCAGGCAGCAATTGATTAATTATATTGGCAAATGAAATCTCGTCTGAGAATCCTTAGACACAAACGTAAGTAGTCTCTGCTAGGGATGTCTGTGGAAAAAATGTTGTTTGTTTTGTTCATTCAATTGTTTGGCTCAGTGATTTATTTTGATCAGTTGGGTCCCAAAATTGTATTCCTTTATTCTGTACATTCAGTCATTTGTTATCCATTTCAGAAGGGGAAGCAATGCATCATATATGGTATCCAAGTTTTAATAAAATTTTACGCAGGCATCAGCAACAAGGGGAACAGAGCTCAAAGATACCAAGAATGGGGAAGAGTGACACCGACAGTGGTATAAATAACTCAAAGCACCATGACAGGGGCATAGCAGCCCAGCTCCAGGCATGAACACTCCAAGGAGTAAAGCAGGGCTATAAGTGACAAGAGTACCCCAACATTCCAAAAGAGGGAGAAAGGGCACCAACAACAGTGGTATGAAGACCCCAATGCACCAAAGGGGCAAAGTAGCACATGGACACCAAGGTATGGAGAGAGGAGCAACAGTGGCATGAAGACCTCCAAGAGCACTGGGAGAGGGGAGAAGCATCATGAACAGTGATATGAATTCAGAGAAAACTCTGGAGAAGGTCCATAGTAGCCCTGATGTGCAAATCATTCCTAAGACCTGGATGCAGAGCAAAAGATTAATTGAGCCATCTAGAAACAAGACATCTCTGCAGGAGAGCTGTACTAGTCATGATGTGCAAGCAGACCCTCAGACTTGAGTACAGGACAAAATGCCAATTGAACCATCTAGAAGCAGAAAGATGCTAAACTTACTATCCCTGGGCTGGATGAAGGCAAAGCAAACCTTGAGGAGGTCTGTAGCGGTCCTACTTTAGTTCCCCTAAAATATCAACAAGAGAAAGTGCTCAGGGATCAGATCTGGAGAAAAGTTTGAATTCCCCTTTTCTTGTGCCTGTGTTTAGGCAAAAACACCTCAATGCAGTCCCAGTACCATAAGAACATAAGAAAATGCCATACTGGGTCAGACCAAGGGTCCATCAAGCCCAGCATCCTGTTTCCAACAGTGGCCAATCCAGGCCATAAGAACCTGGCAAGTACCCAAAAACTAAGTCTATTCCATGTTACCATTGCTAATGGCAGTGGCTATTCTCTAAGTGAACTTAATAGCAGGTAATGGACTTCTCCTCCAAGAACTTATCCAATCCTTTTTTAAACACAGCTATACTAACTGCACTACCCACATCCTCTGGCAACAAATTCCAGAGTTTAATTGTGCGCTGAGTGAAATAGAACTTTCTCCGATTAGTTTTAAATGTGCCCCATGCTAACTTCATGGAGTGTCCCCTAGTTCCCTTCCCACCTGGTGGGTACAAGAAATGTGGCTTACAGAAGATTGCCTCCTTGATGTCCTTCAGACTGAAGCTCAGACCTTGGCTGATGTTGTCACGGCTCCACAGGCCAATTTAGGTAACCCCAGAGCAGGAGCAGTACAGGGGTCAGGAGCAGGGTAGGATATAGGCAACCCCCAGGCAGGACCGGTCACCTCCCTCTTGGGTTGAGCCCACGGGTTCTCGTGGCTGGCAGGGTTTAGCTGCAGGTGTACTGGAGCACAGAAATACAGGGCATGGAAGAATACCCAATGAGGCAGGGAAGGCTACAGGATACTAGAAGGTGACCAGAAAACAAGGAGCAAGGAGTACACCAGCAGAAAAGAGAGACAAGAAGACAGAACAAGTGATAAGTGGTCAACATAAAGCATGTTACACAATGTTAGGTTCCATATTAGGTGCTACAACCCAAGAAAGAGATCTAGGTGTCATAGTGGATAACACATTGAAATCGTCGGTTCAGTGTGCTGCGGCAGTCAAAAAAGCAAACAGAATGTTGGGAATTTTTAGGAAGGGAATGGTGAATAAAACGGAAAATGTCATAATGCCTCTGTATCGCTCCATGGTGAGTCCCCACCTTGAATACTGTGTACAATTCTGGTCACCACATCTCAAAAAAGATATAATTGCGATGGAGAAGGTACAGAGAAGGGCGACCAAAATGATAAGGGGAATAGAACAGCTCCCCTATGAGGAAAGACTAAAGAGGTTAGGACTTTTCAGCTTGGAGAAGAGACGACTGAGGGGGATATGATAGAGGTGTTTAAAATCATGAGAGGTCTAGAACGGGTAGATGTGAATCGGTTATTTACTCTTTCGGATAGTAGAAAGACTAGGGGGCACTCCATGAAGTTAGCATGGGGCACATTTAAAACTAATCGGAGAAAGTTCTTTTTCACTCAGCGCACAATTAAACCCTGGAATTTGTTGCCAGAGGATGTGGTTAGTGCAGTTAGTATAGCTGTGTTTAAAAAAGGATTGGATAAGCTCTTGGAGGAGAAGTCCATTACCTGCTATTAATAAAGATGACTTAGAAAATAGCCACTGCTATTACTAGCTACAGTAACATGGGATAGACTTAGTTTTTGGGTACTTGCCAGGTTCTTATGGCCTGGATTGGCCACTGTTGGAAACAGGATGCTGGGCTTAATGGACCCTTGGCCTGACCCAGTATGGCATGTTCTTATGTTCTTATGGGGCAAGACAAGGACAGGACCTAACTGAAACAGAATACAAAGCAAAGCAGGGACAGCACAAATAAAGACAGGAATCAGGCAGAAGAGCCACTGGAAGGCCATACAGGAACAGGCTAAGGAATAGCACTAGTGAGACCACAGCAAAGAGAAGGGAGACTGCAAGATGAGGCAGGGAGCTGTGAGTGAGGCAGGATTTTAAAGCATGGCAGTTCTAAGTCATCTGCACACAGACATGAGAGTGTGCACAGACTTTTTTTTTTCATTTAGTTTCATTTTTATTTATTTACAATGAAAAATAAAACAAACAAATGAAATGTTTTTTAAAAAATAAGATAAACAGCAGAATGCCCCATCACTTCTGCCTCCACCATCCTCTCCCAACCCCAGATCCTCACCCTTTTGCTGAGCATTTCTTAAATTCTTAACGGGACAGATTAAGGCACAAGTTACCTAAGGTACAACTTGTGGGCCTCTAAGTAAAGAAAAAAGACTACATTTCTGGGTTTTGCTTTATATTTTGTTGGCAATATCATGGGTCTTCTTAAACTTGACATAGTTTAGGGCCTCAGCATGTCCTAATCCAGCCCTGCTCTCACTCACCCACGGGCCGATACAGTAAAGTCCGCGGGAGAGCGGGCAAACGTACGCTCTCCCGGTACACGCACAGGCCACTCTCCTGTGCGTGCGGTTCTCTATTTAAATGAGGCCCAGCGGTAGAAACAGGCAAAAGGAGGCGCTAGGGACACTAGTGCATCCCTAGCGCCTCCTTTTTGACAGGAGCGATGGCTGTCAGCGGGTTTGACAGGCGACGTTCAATTTTACCGGCGTCTGTTCTCGAGCCCGCTGACAGCCACAGGCTCAGAAACCGGACGCCAGCAAAATAGAGCATCCGGTTTTCGACCCGACAGCCGCGGGCCGACTTCAAAAAATTTTTATTTTTTTTTTTACTTTTTTTACCCTTCTGGACCTCTGACTTAATAGCCATGATATTAAGTCGGAGGGTGCACAGAAAAGCAGTTTTTACTGCTTTTCTGTGCACTTTCCTGGTGCCCGAAGAAATTAGCACCTACATTTGGGTAGGCACTAATTTCTGAAAGTAAAATGTGCGGCTTGGCTGCACATTTTGCTTTGTGAATCGCGCGGCAATGCCTAATAGGGCCATCAACATGCATTTGCATGTTGTGGGTGCTATTAGGTTCGGTGGATTGAACGCGCGTTTTAGGCCCCTACTGAATAAGGGGTAACCCTAGCGCATCGAAAACGCACGTCAAATAGCGGGTTAACAGTGCGCTCCATCGGCCCGCCAATGTTTACTGCAGTGACGGGAGGAGCAGCAAATCAGGTAGAGCTCATATATCCCTCAGGGAGAACCACTTGAAGCAGCTCATTCCCCCCTCTTCCTAGCTGAGCTCTGAACTTGTACATTCAATTTCTCATGAAAAGACAAGTCCGGAGATGCAAAATGGGGAAAATCAGAACTGGTTCTGCCTATCAAGATTGGTTCGGGTCAGGTAGCAACCCTATGGACAGCTGATTCTAAGCTTGGATTTCTGCTTTCTGTGAAAGCTTCTGCAAATACATCCCAATATGATGGAACTCAACTTCCTGGTTGACAAAGTCCTAGCTTATGTGTCTGGATGGGCTGCCCAGCATTTCAACAAATAATATTGTTTTCACTGCATAGATTTTCATTTCTCTCTGGGTTATGATTTAAAGAGTATAACTTTATCCTTCTCCATAAGTGAAACATGCTCCATGGTGAGACCGCACCTTGAATACTGTGTACAATTCTGGTCGCCGCATCTCAAAAAAGATATAATTGCAATGGAGAAGGTACAGAGAAGGGCTACCAAAATGATAAGGGGAATGGAACAACTTCCCTACGAGGAAAGACTAAAGAAGTTAGGACTTTTCAGCTTGGAGAAGAGACGACTGAGGGGGGATATGATAGAGGTGTTTAAAATCATGAGAGGTGTAGAACGGGTAGATGTGAATCGGTTATTTACTCTTTCGGATAGTAGAAAGACTAGGGGGCACTCCATGAAGTTAGCATGGGGCACATTTAAAACTAATCTGAGAAAGTTCTTTTTTACTCAACACACAATTAAACTCTGGAATTTGTTACCAGAGGATGTGGTCAGTGCAGTTAGTATAGCTGTGTTTAAAAAAGGATTGGATAAGTTCTTGGAGGAGAAGTCCATTACCTGCTATTAAGTTCACTTAGAGAATAGCCACTGCCATTAGCAATGGTAACATGGAATAGACAGTTTTTGGGTACTTGCCAGGTTCTTATGGCCTGGATTGGCCACTGTTGGAAACAGGATGCTGGGCTTGATGGACCCTTGGTCTGACCCAGTATGGCATTTTCTTATATTCTTATGGTGGTAGCAGCATATCTGAAACCAATACCTGTGAACAGCTTCACAATTCTCCTTGCAACCGCACCTCTTTTGTAATCTCTTCATTTGTATGTTGTGGTGCCAAATAACCGAAACTGACAATAGGGGGATTTCATTTGGATTAATGATGAAATTCAAAGGTCATGCAGCTATTTTCCCATTTCGGAATTTGATTTAATCTCATTATTTAGATTGTACTGCTTTGCTCTGGCCTTGCTCAGGATGTGTTAGCACACATGCCTATGTCCTCCAAGCTCAAAACTCTGTTGTCTATCATGTTGTCATATTGCTTGCAACATAAGCTAATAAATAACGGTTAGGCATACAATATCTGAAAAAAAAATATGACCGATAGGAGCTCTGTGAATATGCTAGCTTGCTCAGCTGAACTGCAACTGTTTCTAAAATTCTACCTGCAGGTACTAGTTTTCTGGAAGCAGGAAAGGAGAAGAATTATACGCCAGTCGCTGTTGTTAATTTGGGCCTGCTATCTTTAGTTAACAGCAGCAGATATTCAGGTCCCCCCCCCCCGAACAACCACTGTTGTGCTCCTAAGCACTTTTTAATCGCTTTCCCCCTCCCCCTCCTTCACCCCCACCTCCTGTAAGGGTCTATTACAGGGTAGCAGAGGGCCGTTTTCTGCTAAATGAGATTCAGCAGAGCTGGAACTAGGCATTAAATCTTAGCCAGACTGCTGTCCCTAAATGTTTGCTGCCCTAGGCACAGGCATAATGGGTGCCTATTGACAAAGGATTTGTTAAAGAGACATGCATGACCAACAAGAAAAAAAAAAAAAGAGATTCACCTCCACTTGACTAAAGATGCACAGGATAAGCAGGAAGCAGAGCCACCATAAACACTCCATTCCTGTCCCCAAACAAGTTCCAAAAAGATTATTCATCCATATACTACAGCAGGTTTTATTTACCTCCCAGACGCCTCCATCCAGTAAATATTTCAGAACTACCTGCGGTAGGAGGAAACCTGACTGTACTTCCCTCAAAAACTACAGAGCTTTCACTATGTTCTATGAAAGTTAATTTGTGAAAAGTTTTTATTTATTTTGTTTGATTTATATCTTGCGCCCCCCCCCCCCATATGTGTGCTCCAAATAAGTTACAGCAGTAAAGTGTAACATTTTAAAAAGCATTATAAAATGCAAGCAATTAAATATTTAAAATACATTGTATATCAAACAAAATGTATTTATTTATTTATTTATTTAAACATTTTCTATATACCGACCTTCCTCACAAGATATCAAGTCGGTTAACAGTACAGAAAATAATTATCAGTACCTAAAATACATCTCAAATTAAATTACAATAAACCAAATAAACATAAAAGCAATATTTGCTACAAATAAAAGAAAAGTATCTTTCTCTCTCCTCCCTCCTGTCCCTTCTTTCCCCGATTAGTATCCCCTTCTCTCCCTCCAGTATTCCTCTCTCTCTTTCCTCTTGCAAGGCTTGCATCCTCTTTCTCATTTCTTCCCCTTCCCCTCTATCCTTTCTATCTGTCCCCCTTCCCAGCGACAAGAATATCCCTACCTCCCTCACTCCATGATCATCTTTACCCCTCTTCAGAAGTATTGCTGCTAAGTTCCTAAAAGATTTGGGCACAGGCACGTAGATCCTCCCGTCCTCCATCCCTCCCTTCCCCGCTTTCACAGCGTTTTGATAATTAATAGGGATGTGCATTTGTTTGAAACAAATTGGTAAAATGCAATGAATGAGACCACATTCATTTCATTCATGAACCCCCGAAACAAATGGAGAATACCCACAAATTAAACAAAAATGTTAGGTTCATTCATTTGTTTCCCATTCAAGTCTATGGCCCATTGAACAATTCTACAGGAAGACTAGTAAGTATAGCAACCAAAAACCTTCTGAGTGAGGTAGCAGCCAGGACAGAACTGAGGTGGAAGAAAAAGGGAAGTAGACAGGATGGAGGACCAATCAAAGTGAAGCTGACCTGCTACTGATGATGCATTTTTGGGGTCTTTCTCTCTTCCTCTACTCACCCCAGATAAAATAATTTTCAACCTTTGTTGTCTCTGCCTTGATCTTCTGGCTCAGCATCTCTTTTATCTCATCCTCTGTCCTTGTTTCTATTCTTTTTTTATTAATTGTCTGTCTTCCTTCCTTTTTTTAAATTTAAGTTCTGTCTCTTTTTTGCCTTTTTTATTTATTTATTTATTTATTTTTAATTTTTATAGACCGAAGTTCTTGTAGGAACTACAAATCAATCCAGTTCACATACAACTTTTAAATGCCCAAAAAGAGTAGTGGGCTTTACATAGAACAGTTGAACAATAAAACAGCATTTTTTCCTCCAGCATTAATATTTAGTAGTGTTGCTTATCTGTAATAGGTGTCAGTCAGTCCTCACACATGGGTCACATCATCTGCTTCAGCCCAACATGAAAAACATGTCAAAGTTTCTAGAACTTTGACTGAGCCTTTCTGAGCATGCATTATACCACACATCCGCACAGGTCTCCTCAATCTTATAACATAGAATTGAGGATTAAAATAATAAATTAAGAAGAAAACCCACAAAGTAGAAACACAACTCCGTCGGGAGGTAGACAGGTTTCATGGGGACTGACAGCCTTCTGTCCTTGGAGGACACTTGTTGCAAGTAAGCAACTCTGCTTTCTCTGAGGACAAGCAGGATAGCAGTGCTTACCCATGGGTGAATCTTTACTTGTAGGCAGCCCCCCAAAAAAAACAAAACAAAAAAGGGGATCAACACAACAACTGCCAGCAAGTGTGCAAAAGCACCCTGTAGTGGAAAAACTTAGTGTAAGGTGGATAATTCATTAAGGCCTGGAGCTCATTGACCCTGTGGACCAAAGTGACCACCACCAAAATATGACTTTCCATATCAGGTATTTCAGTTTACAGGAGCACAGTGGCTCAAACAGAACTTTTATCAGCTGAACTAAAACCATGCTGAGGTCCCAGGACATGGTAGGAGGCCTTAGGGGAGGCTTCAACTGAAGCAGACCTCATATGAACCTTACAATTATAGGCTGTACACAGATGAGCTTACCCTCTTCTCCATGGTGATATGCACCACTCACACTCAGGTGAACTCTAACTGATTTTGTCTTCAGACCAGCTTCCAAAATGTATAGAAAGTACTGTAGGGATGTGAATCGTTTTTTAACGATTAAAATTATCGTCCGATAATTTTAATATCGTCTTAAATCGTTATAGAACACGATACAATAGAAATTCTAACGATTTATCGTTAAAAATCGTTAAATCGTGTTGGTGCGCACTAACGGGAGTTAGTGCGCACTAACTGAAAATGATACAAATTGACACTTTCCAGGTCAGTAAAGGTCAGTTAGGAATGAATATGTGTTCCTATTGGCTGGCTGCCCTCTTATCTATTGATGTTAACCAGGTTCCCACTGAGGTGATGGTTGGGGGGATGGGAAATGGAAATGGAAACTCAGGAACACTAACAGAAAATGATACAAATTATTGACACTATCCAGGTCAGTAAAGGTCAGTTAGGAATGAATATGTATTCCTATTGGCTGGCTGCCCTCTTATCTATTGATGTTACCAAGGTTCCAACTGAGGTGATGGTTGGGGGGATGGGAAATGAAAACTGTTGGTAGTTGACAAAAAAAGTAATGTGATCAGTCAATATGACTAGAACCTGTGCCCTATTCCTGATATCAGGGGTGTTGTGATCTTCCTGCACTCAGTGCCCTATCCCTGATACCATTCTGAGACAGCTCCCTCCCTGCATTACTAGTGAGAGGCTGGCTTCACAGACAGGGGGGAGCTGCCTGACCCTCACTCCTGACTTCCCCCATGTCCCAGCTAGTGAATGGTGTGTGGGTGAGGGGGGGGGGGGGGAGGATGGTGAAGGCTGAGACAGCTCCCTCCCTGCATTACTAGTGAGAGGCTGGCTTCACAGACAGGGGGGAGCTGCCTGACCCTCACTCCTGACTTCCCCCATGTCCCAGCTAGTGAATGGTGTGTGGGTGAGGGGGGGGGGGAGGATGGTGAAGTCTGAGACAGCTCCCTCCCTGCATTACTAGTGAGAGGCTGGCTTCACAGACAGGGGGGAGCTGCCTGACCCTCACTCCTGACTTCCCCCATGTCCCAGCTAGTGAATGGTGTGTGGGTGAGGGGGAGGAGGATGGTGAAGTCTGAGACAGCTCCCTCCCTGCATTACTAGTGAGAGGCTGGCTTCACAGACAGGGGGGAGCTGCCTGACCCTCACTCCTGACTTCCCCCATGTCCCAGCTAGTGAATGGTGTATAGGGGAAGGGGGGGGGGGGAGGATGGTGAAGTCTGAGACAGCTCCCTCCCTGCATTACTAGTGAGAGGCTGGCTTCACAGACAGGGGGGAGCTGCCTGACCCTCACTCCTCCGGGGTATTGTGATCTTCCTGCACACAGTGCCCTATCCCTGATAACAGGGGTGTTGTGATCTTCCTGCATGCAGTGCCCTATCCCTATTAATACCAGGAGTGTTGTGATCTTCCTGCACGCAGTGCCCTATTCCTGATACCAGGAGTGTTGTGATCTTCCTGCATGCAGTGCCCTATCCCTGATACCGGGATGTGTGCAAGAAGATCCCAACACCCCCGGTATCAGGAATAGGGCACTGTGTGCAGGAAGATCACAACACCCCTGGTATTAGGGATAGGGCACTGTGTGCAGGAAGATCACAACACTCCTGGTATTAATAGGGATAGGGCACTGTGTACATGAAGATCACAACACCCCTGGTGCCAGGGATAGGGCACTGTGTGCAGGAAGATCACAACACCCCTGGTGTCAGGGTTAGGGCACTGTGTGCAGGAAGATCACAACACTCCTGG
The DNA here is from genome assembly GCF_901001135.1 of Rhinatrema bivittatum. Lineage (NCBI taxonomy): Eukaryota > Metazoa > Chordata > Amphibia > Gymnophiona > Rhinatrematidae > Rhinatrema > Rhinatrema bivittatum. Next base: position 452,051,176 of record NC_042615.1, on the reverse strand, counting down.
TATTAATAGGGATAGGGCACTGTGTGCAGGAAGATCACAACACCCCTGGTGCCAGGGTTAGGGCACTGTGTGCAGGAAGATCACAACACTCCTGGTATTAATAGGGATAGGGCACTGTGTGCAGGAAGATCACAACACCCCTGGTGCCAGGGTTAGGGCACTGTGTGCAGGAAGATCACAACACTCCTGGTATTAATAGGGATAGGGCACTGTGTGCAGGAAGATCACAACACCCCTGGTGCCAGGGTTAGGGCACTGTGTGCAGGAAGATCACAACACTCCTGGTATTAATAGGGATAGGGCACTGTGTGCAGGAAGATCACAACAACCCTGGTGCCAGGGTTAGGGCACTGTGTGCAGGAAGATCACAACACTCCTGGTATTAATAGGGATAGGGCACTGTGTGCAGGAAGATCACAACACCCCTGGTGCCAGGGTTAGGGCACTGTGTGCAGGAAGATCACAACACTCCTGGTATTAATAGGGATAGGGCACTGTGTGCAGGAAGATCACAACACCCCTGGTGCCAGGGTTAGGGCACTGTGTGCAGGAAGATCACAACACTCCTGGTATTAATAGGGATAGGGCACTGTGTGCAGGAATATCACAATACCCCTGGTATCAGGGTTAGGGCACAAGTTCTAGTCACATTGACTGATCACATTACTTGTTTTGTCAAGCTACCAACTGTTTCCATTTGCCATCCCCCATATACTGTCAGTGGGAAGCTTGGTAACATGAATAAATAAGAGGGCAGCCAATAGGAATACATATTCATTCCTAAACTGACCTTAACTGACCTGAAAAGTGTCAAATTGTATCATTTTCAGTTAGTGCGCACTAACTCGAGTTAGTGCGCACTAATCGGAAAAAACGATTTTTAACGATTTTTTAACTAAAAAATCGTGCCTAACACGATTTTCTTGCCCTGCCACACGATTTCTATCGTTAAGACGATATGGAAAACGATTCACATCTCTAGAAAGTAGTCAAGCAGTTTTTGTGGAGAGCAGGAGAAAGGATCTAGGACTTTCTTTTATCACATCACATGGAAAAGCTTCTCCACTTCAATCTGTAGGTCTTTTTTTAATTGGAAGGGTTTCTAGAAGCTACAAGGACCCAAGACACATCCTCTGAAAAATTGAGTGGTTATAGGATCACCCACTCAATATCCAGGCTGTGAGTAGTAGGGTTTTGAGGTTGGGATGCCATAATCTGCCTCGATCCTGGGTGATGAGATCTGGGGCAGTCCTTAGCCTGATTATTTTCCTGATATACATCTCCTGAAGGAGTGGAAACCAGATCTATATCAGCAAGTGAGGGGTAATGAGGATCATAGGTCCCTTGTCCTTGAAAAGCTTCAAAAAATAGCTGGAGGATAAGCTTACAGGAGACCCATACCCCAATGGCAGGTGAAGACATCTGAGGCTAGTCTGCTAAACAGGGAGCAAAACTGAGAAACGATCTTGTTCCAAGATTCTGTGAACTGATCCTCCTCCAAGCTTCCCCACAGGCGGAAGATGTGAATCACCACCCCTTGGTTCAGAGAACATTTGTGGGGTCAGGAGTGACTCACTCTGTCCACAACTGCATTCTCCAATCTGGCCAGATACATGGTCCTGAGCACCATCCCATGGGAGAGGGTCCATGACCATATCTGAACTGTGTCCTGACACTGAAGGTACAATCCTGTACCTCTCTGCTTGTTGACATACCACATTGCCATTTGGTGGTCGGTCTGTATCAATTCAGTTTGTTGTACAGCCGATCTCTGAAAGCCAACAGAACATACCCAATTGCCCAGAGCTCACGGAAATTCATTTGACACAATTGTTCTTGGGCAGACTATAGGCCCTTGGTGCATATCCCATCAGCATGAGCCCCCAGCCCAATATGGAAGCATCCATCGTTAGCACAATTTGGACCCAAGGATTTTGGAAGAAGACTCCTCATTCCAGATTAGAATTTACCTGCCACCAGGAAAAGAGTCCTGGTGGGGTGCGGTGACTCAGACACAGTCCTGAAGATCCTGTGTGGCTTGGTGCTACTTGAACCATAGGGTCCATTGGGCTCTTTGGATATGAAATCATGACAAGGGAGTGAAATATACTGTTGCAGCCATATAGCCCAACAGCCTCAACATATACCATATTGAAACCGGTTGGCTCTCTTCAATCTCTACTTTGAATGTCATCAAGTTGATGCCCTGTTGCTAGGCAGGAAGGCCTTCACCCGAGTCATGCCTAGCAGGACTCCAATGAAGTCTAATTTCAGTGACGGGCTGAGGTGGGACTTGGGGTGGTTGATGACAAACCCTAGTGACTCCAGTACCTGGATAGTTGAGCGCATGAACTGTTTGGTCCCCGCCTGAGAGGTGCTTTTGACCAGCCAATCATCCAGATAGGGTAAAACATGGACTCCCAGTTTGCGAGAGTGCACTACCTCCACGGATAAGATTTTGTGAAAATACGTGGGGCTGACGCTAACCCAAATGGAAGAATGAGGTACTGGAAATGATGTTTTCTACCATGAATCAGAGATATTTCCGATGGCTGGGAAAAATCTCGATGCAGGTTAATGTGTCCTTCAAATTGAGGGAGCATAGCCAGTCCCCTTTTTGCAAGAAGAAGATCAAGGTGCTCAGGGAAACCACCTTGAACTTTTCCTTTCTTAGGAACATGTTCAAAGCTCTTAGTTATATTATGGGACGCAGTCCCTCTGTTTTCTTGGGAATCAGGAAGTACTTGGAGTAGAATTCCTGCCATCTTTGCCCTGGTGGAATGGTATCAACTGCTCTGGCCTTTATGAAAGAGGAGAGCTCCACAAAGAGCTCCTCCTAATGCGCTGTCGGTCCTCAAAAAGGACTCAGGGAGCAATTTGGCAGGGCACTCAATAGGTTTAATTTGTACCCTCCACAGACGATGGCCAGAAACCACTGTTCTGAGATTAACTGGACAACCGGCTCATGTAGAACTGCAGCCTCCACCCAACTGGAGGGCCCATAGTCCTGGGTGCAACACTATGTGGGTGATGAGCATAGCACACTGAAGCACTTTCCTCCCAGAGCACTCATGGCTCTTTGATCCTTACCCAGGGGAACATAGGAATGGGTCTGAGTGCACTTGGCCTTTTTGAGAGCAGATTTGACCACCACCAATTGGTGGGACAACTGATACTTGTTGAATCAGAGAGCCTTCTAGATAAGATAAATCACATCTGCCTTCCTTTTAAAGGTTGTAACTGAGAGGGGGTATTCCCACATCCTCATCAGTTACTCCACAAGGATCTCATGTACCTGGTCTGCTATGATCTTCTTGAGAAGCTCCACATGCTACAGAATGTCCAGCATCTTGTGCTGGGTATTCTCTTCCATCTGCAACTGAAATGGGATGCGCTCTGCACTGGACATATCATCTCCAAATAAAAGGGACACGGTGGCTCTCGACAGCTGGCTGGCACCAAGCACACTGCTGCCCAGGGATTGACTGAGAAATAAAAAACATTGAGAAACCTGGCTACTGATAAGGGAAGAACCAGGAGGGACCCCACGTTGACTGCTTGATTCCATGAAAAAAAGTACTTGAAAAAAATAATGAGAAAAAAAAAAAAACATGAGAAAAGCCAACTTCAGAAAGAAGTTCAGAGAGACTCAATTTGCTGTGAAACACAAGGCTCCATGGAAAAGAAGAGACTGAGGGTCCATCATGTGAATGTGTGGTATAATGTATGGTCGAGCATGCTCAAAGAGGCTCAGTGAAAGTTCTAGAAACTTTGACATAAGCTTTCCCTGCTGGCTCCATCTGATGATGTCACCCATGTGAGACGACTGCAATCCTGCTTTTCCTCTGAGAATACTTTCTCTTTTTTTTTTTCTATCCCCATCTCTTTCCTTTTTTATTCTATTCATTCTTGTCTTCCCTTCCTCACCTCTTTTTGTCATTCTTCCACCTTCTTTCTCTCCTGCACTCTCCTTAACAACTCATCTACTTCCTCATATTATCTCCCTGAAATCATTCCTCTCCATTCCAAAAACCAGGATCCTCTCCTTCGTTATCTCCTGCCATCCCTAGTCTTCTCCCTCCCCTCATTCCTTTCTCTTCCTCCTGTCTCACTTCTCTTCCCTTTCTACAAGCTTTCTTCTCCTCTCCTGCTGGTTCTCAGTTTTCCATTATTCAAACATGTTCCCCTTTTTATACTCTTCTCCAACTTTGCTCTCCCCTCTCTCCTCTAGCTTTTCCTTTCACTCTCCACTCTCTCATCCCGTTCTTGCTTCATTCTCCTGCTTGCTCCTCTTTTTTCCCCATTCTCTCTTTCCTCTCTGCTCCCCTATATTCTGAACTTGTGATCACACCTCTCACCCCCCACACATACTCGCTTTCCCCTCTCATCCTCCCCTCTGTCCCCAACATTTGCTTTCTTCTCTCACTGTCCTCTTTAGTTTCCCCCACATTCTTGCTCCTTCCCCTTTCTTGCCTCTCTCACACGGCCCCCACTTGTGATCTCCCCTTGCACATAATATTGCTCTCTCCTCTCAGTGCCTCCCCACAGATACATACATTCTTTCTCATTCTCTCTGCTCACTGTCTTTCCCACAGACTCATGCTTGCTCTCTTCTCTCTATGCCTCATTCACGCTATGTCCTCTTCTACCTCCTTTATCGAGCTCCCACCCCAGGCCACTCAGGAACTAGAGAAATTGCTTTCCTGCCTCTTGCTGCTGATTGGCTCATTCTGCTGGTCAAAATCAATCAGTGGCAAAGGGCAGGGAAATAGAGCAGCAGCTAGCTGAGTGCTTCCTCCCTTCTCCTGCCTCAGTCTCTTTCCTAGTACTTACCCAATCCTCCCTCTACAGGGAGGAGAAAGGCATCTGAGCAGGGAGAGAAGGTTCTTTTTAGAACCCAGAGATCAGGAGTCAGATTGCTAAATCTGGAGTCTCCAAGACAAATCTTAAGGGTTCCAGGCACGTCATTCTTTCTTCCCACCTCCCAATCAACAACCACTTTCTTCTTCTTCTTTCTTTTCACTCACATCCTGTCTGGTATCTGCTTCTCTCTCCCCGTCTCCATCTTCCAAATTCTCTCTCTCTCCCCCCTGCCCAGTATGGCATATTCTCCTTAAATCCTGTCTCTTCAAACCCAGCAGCAAGAATTAATGATCCCCCAAGTTAATGAATCCCAGTCCTGGGATGTCCTCCTTTCTACCAGTACTGGCCTTAAGTCCACTTCCTTGATCACCACAGCTCTGCAGCCACAAGCTCACTGTAGCTCCAGCAGCAGCATGCAGCACATGCATCTTGGGATTTTGTAATCTGATGGACAATGTCATGTGTCATTGTGCACCTGTGTGAAAGGGGATGATGGTGCCTCGTTTGTACCATCCTTCCCTCTCTAGATCCTGCATTTGGTGGGGTGGAGATTGAAACAATGGCAATGCCAGGTCTTCTTGGGGCTCACATGGGCAGGATCAGGTGGTGAGGAGACATATTTTCTTTTTCACTCCCTGGGCCTCCCACATCAGAGTTGGTTTGATGTCTCCTCTTCTGATTGGATGCCCGAGGCACCTGCCTTATTTGCCAGCTTCTAGTCCTGGAACTGGTGGTGTGAAAGAAGTAAAAGGACATGGATCTCAAAAGATTCTATTTTGGCAGTATTTTTCAAGAGATAGTATCACTTTCCATGATGGGGATCATAACACTTATCATTCAAGTGCTTTAGAAATCCTAATTATTATATAACAAGTTTAATAGTCTCATTAATCACACATGCCAAGTCATTTCATTCTCTGTGGGCAGATGCTACTTGTATATACATTATATATATATATGCCTCCATATTTCTGTATGAATGCCCATAACTCATGCTCACATACAGTACCACTAAACCTATCAGAACATTAACAGAATGCAAATTCCTTATCTTTCTGTTAGACCAATTTTGATGTCTGGAATGTCCCTCCTCCACAGCTTATGGAGACAGAGATCACATCTCTTCTCTGATCTCACTCTGGGTTTTAAGGGAGGTGTAGTCTTGGTCTAATACCAGTAGTTTCTGTCTCTGGCAACTGCAGGCATCTGAGAATGTTAGCTCCCAAAGTCTACGTTTGTCCTTGGCCTTTTAGAGGCCTAATTGCTCCTGGGTCAACAGCCCTGTTGAGGGTTGATTTCTCCAGCTGGAAGCATTGCTCCCAGGAATTTCACTGGTTGAGTCCCCTGGGAGTAATTCCAGTACCCAGAGAGGTCTGGAGATTCCCCAGAAAGGGTTTTTTTTTGGGCTCAAAGTAACCAGAGAGTAAGGCCCTCCAAAATAATAATAATAAAGCAGGACTACAGGACTGCTCTCCTTTCCTCCTCTTCCCCTTGTATGATAGTAATGCCTCTGCTAATTAAAGCAAATAAATAAAGAAAGAAAGGGAAATGAGGACGCAATTGATCCTGGAGAAACAGCAGTACAAGAGCTCTGGAGCTAGTGAGTACAGGTGGGGATTTACTCCAGGGGAGATTGCTTTCAAACCATGGTATTTTTCTGTTTTTTGAGCCCCATGGTTAAAGGAAGGGTGGGGCGTTCAGCACAGTGGCCTGGTGCTGCAGTGGCAGTGGAGGAAAAAAAGGAACAAGATTTTCCATGGCAAGAGGTTGCTTAGGCGTCAAGGGGAGAGGAGCAGCTCAGCTGTACCTCGAAGTTGTTGCCTAGGCTCCAGTGAAGCACAGGGCCAGGAGGTATGTTGCTGAGACTAAACAAATCCAAGCTATTCCAGGCTAGTTTGGCCCCACATCAAACATCCCAGAGGGAAGATGATTCCCCACCCCCAGCTCCCAGGGGGGAGGAGGGGAGAGGTGATTCAGGAATTGAGCTGGGGAGCAAGTTATGGGGTCAGAAGCCCTCCACCTCCAGTGAGCGGTGGTCCTATACCCCTCCCCACATATAGTGGCAGGGGGTAGTTCCAGTGCAGGATAACCTTCTAGAAGGAGGCCAATCTTCTAGGGGAGGGGGGGGGGGGGAGGCAGCAGGGGCTGTTGGGGTCTTGGCATGGGGCCTTTTCTCTGGAATTCATTATTGATTATATATCAGGTATTTAAAGCTATGAGGAAACCTGATGATCCTGCCCCATTTTTTCCCGGGGGGGGGGGGGGGAAATTCCACCCAAAGAGGATGGCACCTAAGCACCCAAGGGAACATTCAGAGACTCCTGCCTTGGTCCATAAGGGCACGCATGTCTCTGGGGAAACTTCCTTCAGGGAAAGAATCAGGTCAGGCATGACCCAGGGAGTCCTATGAAGAAAGGTACTCCTCTGCAGAGGTGGAGGCCTCATCTATCAAACAGCTGTTGCTGAAGCACAAGCTGTTGGACATTATCTCCAATGTTGTATCAACCCTAGGAATAGGAGATACTACACCTCTGGAATCCGCAGACGTGGACCTTACTCTCCAAGGCATTAGAAGACTGCCAAAAGCATTCCCTTTGCATAGTGTGCATCGGTGCAGTGTGCTGCGGCAGTCAAAAAAGCAAACAGAATGTTGGGAATTATTAGGAAGGGAATGGTGAATAAAATGGAAAATATCATAATGCATCTGTATCGCTCCATGGTGAGACCGCAACTTGAATACTGTGTACAATTCTGGTCGCCGCATCTCAAAAAAGATATATTTGCAATGGAGAAGGTACAGAGAAGGGCTACCAAAATGATAAGGGGAATGGAACAACTCCCCTATGAGGAAAGACTAAAGAGGTTTGGACTTTTCAGCTTGGAGAAGAGACGACTGAGGGGGGATATGATAGAGGTGTTTAAAATCATGAGAGGTCTAGAACGGGTAGATGTGAATCGGTTATTTACTCTTTCAGATAATAGAAAGACTAGGGGGCACTCCATAAAGTTAACATATGGCACATTTAAAACTAATCAGAGAAAGGTTTTTTTTCACTCAATGCACAATTAAACTCTGGAAGTTGTTGCCAGAGATGTGGTTAGTGCAGTTAGTATAGCTGTGTTTAAAAAATGATTGGATAAGGTCTTGGAGGAGAAGTCCATTACCTGCTATTAATTACTAGCAACAGTAACATGGAATAGACTTAGTTTTTGGGTACTTGCCAGGTTCTTATGGCCTAGATTGGCCACTGTTGGAAACAGGATGCTGGGCAATAGACCCTTGGTCTGACCCAGTATGGCATGTTCTTATGCCCTGAAATGTATGTTGGGCTTAAGGCAGGGCCTCCCGAACTGTGAGTCGGGACCATAAATTTTGTAACATAACCATTATGTGGGATCACAAGTGCTTCAAATAGCATCATTGTTCAAGTGCCAGCAGCAGCATTTGTAGTGGAAATCAGCATAAGCCTATTGCCAGCACGCGTACACAGAGCCTGCAGTGGCACTGCATTTGCATGAGTTTCTGTAGTAGCAGGTGGCCCTGCATGAGAGATTTAGCTGGAGTGTGAAGAGAGTGAAAGTGAGAGAGGAGTGATTGTTACAGGGGGATCTGAACAATCACTCTACTTTCACCCTCTCTGCGCTCCAGCTTTTGATCATTCTCTGGGGTCCTGTGAAGTTTCAAGTGATAAAATGGGGTCACATTGGCTAAATGTTTCAGAAGCCCTGGCTTAAGGGGAGTAGAGTGCTAAATATACCCTACCTCTTGCCTCTGGAAGAGAGAAATAGCCCCCTTAAGGTCCCACAGGTCAATGCCCTAGTCTTGGCAGTGACTTGCAAAACCAAGATCCAAGTAGAAGGGGGGATGGCCCTGAAGGACTCTCAGGGCATGAAGATTGTCAATCCTGAAGCAGGCCTTTACTACATATGCTATGTCTCTGCAGGCCTCTATTTGTGGAGGTTACATTGCCCGAGCAGCCTTGCAGGTGGTCCAGAAGCTCCCAGAAAGTACAGAGAGACAGCTTGCCTAGAGTCAGCTATAACATTCCTAGCAGATGATATATATGACCTGATGAGAATGGCCTTATGAACTCTGGCCTTTGCGATAGCAGCAAGGAGTATCCTATGGTTGCTCAATTTGGTGTCAAAGTTGCCTATGTAAACTGCTCTTTAAGGGGAATCTGCTGTTCGGAGAAGTGCTGGAAAAGTTAGTAAATAATCTGAGGAATCAAAACCTTAGAGATTCCCTGAGGATAGGACATTGTTGGAGTCATGAGGGATTAGGTCCCAGCGCTCCAGGGATTGGCGGAGATACAGGTCAGCAAGGCATTCTCCTCCAGGTTTGCATATCTGGGCCCCCTTTTGAGAGGGCCAGAAGTGCAAACACGGAACTCCCTGTGGCAGCAGTGCTCAGTCCAATGATACACCGTGGGTCCCTCTGCTGACAGTGCCAGTAGGCAGCCACCTGGTGAAGTAGCATGCAGAATGGACCTGAATCATGATGGACCAGTGGGTCCTGGATATCGTGCAGCATGGATATATTCCTGAGTGCATGAGAAAAGTCCCAAAAATCTGAGATCTCTTCCTGTATGAGAAGAGGGGGCAGGAGAGGGGGCAGGATCCATTCTTCACTTTTGAGAATCCACACACAGAACCTTCTCCCTTTCTTAGTCATCTAAACTGGAATGTCGTCACTGCAGCATGCTGGGAGTTGTAGTCCTTACCAGTCACTACCTACCATCTTATTTGTCCATAAGGAACATACACCCCATCTCAGCTGGATCTCTCTATGTCTGCCAAAACACTGGGAAATGAGCATCCTTTTATAGGTAATTCCCCAAAGTGTATGACAGATGTGCTGGGCAGACTCTGAAGTTCTGACACATATGATATATACAGTATTATAGCCCCCTTTATGAGGGCATGACAAATGGAGGTTTCTTGTGTTGAGTCCTATAGATAGGTGTGAAAAGGGTAGAGCCTTTCTGTGAGACAAACATCTATTTCCCTGTACTCTCACTGTCCTGTATGATGTTTGATACTACTGTGAGTTGTGCATTACAATCATGTTTTCCTTACTAACATAACGTTTGACCTTGTGCAAGTCATTCTGGTGCTGATTTTCTAAGGATTTTCTCCCATTCTGTGTCTATGGAGGAAAGAAAAAGCATAGTGTATCAGGTTGACTCTTGTAAGTACACCTTCAAAGAATTCTAATAAATTAATAAGACATGATCTCCCTTTGCTAATTCCATTCTGACTCTTCCATGTTTACCCATATGTTTATTAATTTTGTTCTTCATAATAGCTTTCACCATTTTACCTGGCACCAATGTCAGTCTCATCAGTCTGTACTTCCTAGGGTCACCCCTGGAGCACTTTCTACAAATTGGCAGTACATTGACATCCCTCCAGACCTCAGGTATAGAGGCAGATTGGAATGATAAATTACAGATTGCTAGTTGCAAGTTCATATCTAAATTCATTTACAACCCTAGGGTGAATATTGTCAGATCCTTGTGATTTACTGCTATTTGTTCATTTTCTTTAACACCTCTTCATGGATCACTTTTATTTGTTTCAGTTCCTCTGAATCATCCCCTTAAAAAGTATGGTTCTGCTGTGGGTATTTCCCCAACATCCTCTACAGAAAAGACTGAAGCAAAACATTCATTTAGTTCTTCTGCTATGTCTTTATCTTCCTTCAGTGCCTCTCTTATTCCCTGATTATCCAACTGATTCCCTTGAAGTTTCCTATTTTTATGTACTTAAAAAAGCTTGCAGAAATCCACTGCTTATCTCTGGGATAAGCAGCATGGAAGCTTTCTACCCCTTGGGATCCTGCCAGGTAACTGTTAGAAACAGGATACTGGGCTTAATGGAAATTTGGTCTGACCCAGTACGAGAAGTCTTATGTTTTTTTTATTCTTATTTGGCTCCTTGGCAAATCTCTCTTCACATTCTCTCTTGACCAATTTTACCAATGTTTTACATTGAACTTGCCAGTGCTTATGTGCCTTCCTATCTCCTTCATTAGATCCTTCTTTCCAATTTTTGAAGGATGCCTTTTTGGCTTTCTCAGCCTTGTTTAACCATTGTGACAGACTTGTCTTCTTTTGAACTTGTTTTTAATGTATGGATTCCATTGCATTGTATCTGGTCTTAAAAGATGTTACTTTTAAACAGTGCCGGTATCTCAAGCAGACTTTGAACCCATGAAACTGCTCCTTTTAGTTGCCTTCCAATGAATTTCCTCAGGTTATGACAGTCACTCTTTTTAAAATCATATGATACTTCAGTAGTTTTATGTATTATTATCCCTCCAGTAATTATCTCAAATTTGACTTTGTTATGGTCACTATTACCAAGTGATTTGATCACCATTACATTTTGCACCAGTTTCCACATTTCACTGAGAACTAAATCTAAAATGGCACCCCTCCAGTTGGCTCTTAGACTGGATGATCCATGAAGCATTCATCTATGGTGTCTAAAAACGTAACCTCTCTAATATGCCTTTATGAGATACTTACCCAGTCAATACTGGTGTAATTAAAGTTTCCCATAATTATTGTATTTCCTCTGTTAGCATGTCTCAGTCTGTTTCCCCATTCTAGTTAGGTGGATGGAATGAACTCCCCACTTCTATACTCCTCCCTATCACAAATGGAATTTCTCTCCATAAAGATTCCAGAGAATGATTTGTTTTCTACATTATTTTTTTTACCTTATTGACTCCATGAAATCCTTAAAATATAATACCACCTCGTCACCAGTTCAAGCTGCTCTGTAATTGTGAGATATTTTATATCCTGAGATCACCATTTCTCATTGGTGTCCTCTTTCCACCAAGTCTCCTACATGACTTTTATGTCACTTTCTTCATTTATTGCTTTACGCTCTCTCTCTCCCATCTTATTTTTTAGATTTTTGGCATTTGCTTGCATTATTCTAAATGTATCCTCTATTTTATTTCTTAACCTGCTTATTATTAGTTGATTCAGGTAGTTGAAAAATAGCTCTTTCTATATCCTCACTCTAAGGGAACTCTGATTTCCCCTTTCTAATGATTTCTTTTTTGGATACCCTGCTCCGAACCATACACCTCTGAGGGACTGCCTTCCCCATGATCTAGTTTAAAAACTGCTCTATTTCCTTATTAATTGTTAGCACAAATAGCCAGGTTCCATTTTGGTCACGATGGAGCCCAACCCACAAGAACAAACATCCCTATCCCAGTAAGTTTCAAACTTTTTATTGCATCTGAAACCCTCCTCCTTGCACTATTATCTCATCCTTGATTTGACACCCCAGAGCACAGCTTGTCACTGGAGTACTCTGTGTGGAATGCTACCCTGGATCTATTATATTTGCCATTCTAAACAATCCAGTTTCTCAATCATAAGCATCTATTCATACGATAGTAGATCTTTCTGTTTTTTTGTTTTTTAATATAATCATACAATTTATGGCTATTCTTTAGTTCACAATGTGCAGCAGTAATATTATTCACCAATTCATGGATCTACCCTATAGGTCATTAGGTACTCAGTATCTTCATGTTTGAGATTAGTTATCTGAAACAGTGAAGCAGAGGTCTGCATATGAAAATATAATGCTACTGAAAATATTGAATTTGTTTTAACCCAGCAACTCTTTTTGAGCTTGGTTAGTAGTTACCTATCAAAAATTTTAGACAGGGCACTACTTGCCATGTTGCTTTGGGGAGTCCCACATCTTTAATCTGGTAATGTTATCCTGTAGTGCCAGAGTTCCCAAGAGTATAATATGAATCTAAATGCTAAAATGTTTGAAGTGAGTAGGGGGAAAAAAGCAATGTAGAATGTACTGCTACTCTTTAAATAGCATGCAATTTATTGATGCCTAGATACAGGAGTTAAAGCATTCAAGGATAAGTTTTCAATTGATCATCACATTGGCAATTTACAGATCATCCAGCACATACCAGCCAATATTCAAAGACAAGGTACCTGCATACATTATGCTTGTTGACTTGTTATTTGGATAAAAGTTCCTGCGCACACCTACACAGTGTTAAACGATGGTATAAAGTGTGCATGTAAGTGGCATGTCTACTAGGTTTATTGAAATCTCTTCTCATAATTTTCAAACACATCTCCAAAATGTTGTTCCCTTCACCACCTTTGAAACACCTCATTTCTAAGGGGCCAAAAATATGCATTTTCTGAAAGTACACATGTTTTTCTGGCGGCTAAAAATCTACTTAAACTGGATATGACAGATTTAAGCAACTAACTGAGGGGCAGAGTGGGGTGGAGCTATTTTTCTGGCTAATTTAGGGGGTCATTTTCAAAAGGGATCGCACGTGAAAAGGGACTTTTCGCGTGCGATACCTAGATCGGGGCGGGTTCTTGGCAGCATCCGCACTGGTCGGGGAGGAGTTGGGGCGGCACTGGGGCGGATGCCGCGAAGACGTCGCTGATGGCAAAAAGATAAGGGCCCTTTTCACCACCAGTTTTGCGCCCAATAGCACCACCTTTTACGATGGCGCTATTGGGTGTGAAAGCCGGCAGCAATAGCACCGCGGAGGTGCGATCGCTGCCAGCTTTCACAGGCCCACCCCCAGCTTCGCCACCTCGCCCCCCCGATATCGCCAGATTTTCTAAAGTCTGCGACCTTAGAAAATCCAGGCCTTAGTCCTAGATTTATTATTTTGCTATAAAATTTGCGAAAATAACACCCACGATAAAGAAAAGGCGCATGGTTAGGGCAAGTTTTCTGATACTGCATTGCTATCTCTGTAGAGGCTCTTAAAATAGTTAATTATTTATTCCTCTGTAAGAGGGGGAGGGTGGATTCTGGGGGGGAATTTTACATGCACAGTCATACGTACGAACAGCACAGTCAGCATCAGTGAAGATTTAATGTGATTTGGAGGGATGAAAGGTGAAATAGTGCATCAAGCTAGGTAGAGAGAACATGGTACAAATCTACTCTTCTTTCACCTCTCATCCCTCCAAATAAATTTTCACTGATGGTAACTGTGCTGTTTGTATGTATAACTGTGCATGTTAAATTACCCCCCAAAACCCAACTCACCCCACAAACCTCACCCTGAGTTCATAATGTCCCCTCTTAAAGTGGTATTTTAAGTTAACAAATCAGTGGCCTACCACAACAGACTCTCACTCTCTCTCTCCCTCTCCCCCCTCAGGATTTGTGATAAATATTTCAAATTCCAGGTCAGCCATAACACAGAGCTATCACATCTATTTAGTTCTCACTGAATAAGTTAGCCAGATAGCCATTGGCTTCTCTATTTTTACCTGTGCAAAAGGTACCTAACTAAGGGCCTCATTTTCCAAGCAGTTTACCACGTGCGATAAATTCACAAATTGCACTAACACAATTTGCTAACTACAACCCTTTGATTTGTGTTACAGGCCAGTAAAGGGTTATTGTGGAGAGAGAGAGAGAGAGAGAGAGAGAGAGAGAGAGAGAGAGAGAGAGAGAGAGAGTTCCTATAATGCCTATGCCCTAGACAAGTATTTGTATCCCTATGGGAGGGCCACCTAGTAACTCGAGGTGGGGATTAGGTATGAGCGTCGGGGGTTGGGGGCCACTTTTGCATTCCACATGAGACTTACGGAAAGAACAGTGGTCTCTAGTGAAGATTTGCTGGCCGTCGGAGTGAGGAAACTCACTCCAAGAAGAGATTTGGGCTACATTCTCTCCACCTAGCTTGTTGTTGCCCAGGTAGAGTGTCCATCAAGCTAGGTGGAGAGAACGTTGCCCAAATCTCCTCTTGGAGTGAGTTTCCTCACTCTGACGGCCAGCAAATCTTCACTAGAGACCACTGTTCTTTCCGTACGTCTCATGTGGAATGCGAAAGTGGCCCCCAACCCCCGACGCTCATACCTAATCCCCACCTCGAGTTACTAGGTGGCCCTCCCATAGGGATACAAATACTTGTCTAGGGCATAGGCATTATAGGAAGTCTCTCTCTCTCTCTCTCTCTCTCTCTCTCTCTCTCTCTCTCTCTCTCTCTCTCTCTCTCTCTCTCTCTCTCTCTCTGAAACAGGCTGCTGGAAATATCGTGGAGTGTGATACTCCTGGCTGGACACTTTTGTGAAAACATCATGCACCGTGATAAAACAACAGATGGATTTGCAACTCCAGTTCTGCGAAAACATTGCATGTGGTGATGTTTCCCCACTGCATGAAAAATTCCTTATTTGCATAGGACATGCCCCCTCATGCGTTACTGCTTTGATATTGGAAAATGAGGCCCTAAGTCTTTGAAAATTTTCCCCTCACTGTCTGGATAGAAGCTTGTTAGGAGGATGTCTACTTTATTTAATGTATGCATATTTTAGAATTTGTACTATGTATTTATTGCATTTCTTGATGGTTTTCTGTTTTATTGCTGGGCACTGTTATGAGCATTTGAAGGAACTGAGGGATATATATATTTGAAATAGTAAAGCATCAAGAGCCAATGTGATGTAGTAGCTAGAATAGGTGACTAGAGAAATGGAGAATATAAACTTTGGTGATCCTTGTCGGTTTTCTTTTTGCCACCTTCAGAGTTATAAGAATGAACTGATAAAAAGCTGTATTCTCTGTTCACAGCTGGTGCAATGTGCCATTATCTTGTCATCACCTGCCTACACTTAATTAATCAGACATCTGTTACATGCTTGTATTTACATAAGATGACAAGTTTTTTGAATACTTCTTATTTGTTCATGATTTTGGAAGATGTCTCCTTTTCACTTCCATTCTGCTTCCATACATACAGATTGTCAAAATCATGAAAGTTTTTAATGCATTGAAACAATAAAAAAAAAAATGGACTGCATAATTACAAAAGGAATACTAGGATTACTAATGCTACTGACAATTTTTTGGGGAAAAATATTTGAAATGTTAATTAATAATATATAGAACTCCTGGGGACAACCAGTCCCCTGCTTGGAATAATGATCCATAAAAGTTAGTTTTGACTCTAGTTAGCAATATATTATCATTTAAATTCAGCCAAAAAGTGTAGTTTGACTCTGTCACATCAGTAAGCATTTGGCTGAATTAATTCTGTTTTTAAACCTAAGTTTATGCAATAGATTTCTATAAAGCCATTTTATAATTTTTTAAAACAATATAGATATAATTAAAATACAGAAACGTGTTTCTATATCCTATGTAATGCATTACTAATGCCATCTATAGGAGATATCTTGAATTATCGCATTATCAATACAACTAAATACTAATCTTCATAATAGTGTAAGATCAAGACAGATAAGTTCTGACCCCTCCACTCCTGGAACCATACCTGAGGCACACATTGAATGGGTACATAATTTTCCCAACAGTGAAAAATAGATGGGGCTGTTGCTGAGCACACATATGTTTTACAGCAGCTAAAACTGCATGTGTTGTAACATGAGACAGGGATTAAACCTCATTCCCCCTACAGGTTAATAAAGACAGAAGACACACAATTCAAAGTTGGATAGTATGGCTGTAACTTTAGCAGATAATCTGACAAGGGTTTCTAATTGGGCACTTGAAACTTGCTATTATACTGCACACTACCCCCCCCCCCCCCCCCATCCCCTACTGTTACTTCCTTAAGAACATAAGAAACAGTCATACTGGGTCAGACCAAGGGTCCATCAAGCCCAGTATCCTGTTTCCAACAGTTTCCAATCCGGGCTACAAGTACCTGGAAAGTATCCAAACACTAAGTAGACCCCATGCTACTAGTGATGCCAATAATAGCAGTGGCTATTCCCTAAGTAAACTTGATTAATAGCAGGTAATGGACTTCTCCTCCAAGAACTTATCCAAACCTTTTTTAAAACCAGTTACACATAAGAACATAAGAAATTGCCATGCTGGGTCAGACCAAGGGTCCATCAAGCCGAGCATCCTGTTTCCAACAGAGTTCAAACTAGGCCACAAGAACCTGGCTATTACCCAAACACTAAGAAGATCCCATGCTGCTGATGCAGTTAATAGCTGTGGCTATTCCCTAAGTAAACTTGATTAATAACCGTTAAAGGACTTCTCCTCCAAGAACTTATCCAAACCGTTTTTTAACCCAGCTACACTAACTGCACTAACCACAGCCTCTGGCAACAAATTCCAGAGCTTAATTGTGCATTGAGTGAAACAAATTTTCTCCGATTAGTCTTAAATGTGCTACTTGCTAACTTCCTGGAATGCCCCCTAGTCCTTCTATTATTTGAAAGTGTAAATAACCAATTCAAATCTAGTCTACCCATTCTAGATCTTTCATGATTTTAAAGACCTCTAACATATCCCCCCTCAGCCGTCTCTTCTCCAAGCTGAATAGTCCTAAACTCTTTAGCCTTTCCTCAGAGGGAAGCTGTTCCATCCCCTTTATCATTTTGATCACCATTCTCTGCACCTATTCTAGTGCAACTATATCTTTTTTGAGATGTGGTGACCAAAATTGTACACAGTTCTCAAGGTGTGGTCTCACCATGGTGCGATACAGAGGCATTATGATATTTTCCGTTTTATTCACCATTCCCTTCCTAATAATTCCTAACATTCTGTTTGCTTTTTTGACTGCCACAGCACACTGAGCCGACAATTTCAATGTATGATCCACTATGATGCCTAGATCTTTTTTTTGGGTGGTAACTCCTAATATGGACCCTAACATCATGTAACTACAGCATGGGTTATTTTTCTCTATATGCAACACCTTGTGCTTGTCTACATTAAATTTCATCTTCCATTTAGATGTCCAATATTCCAGTCTCTGAAGGTCCTCCTGCAATTTATCACAATCTACTTTGATTTAACTACTCAGAATAATTTTGCATCATCTGCACATTTGATTACCTCAGTATTCCTTTCCAGATCGTTTATAAATATATGGAAAAACATTGGTCCAAGTACAGATCCCTGAGGCACTCCACTGTTTACCCTTTTCCACTGGGAACATTGACCATTTAATTCTCCTCTCTGTTTCCTTTCTTTTAACTAGTTTGTAATCCACTATTCCATGACATTGTAATGTACTATTCCATGACATTTAGTTTTCTTAGAAGCCTCTCATGAGGGACTTTGTCAAATTCCTTCTGATAATGCTATTCAGGATCAGTATTCTGCTGACCACACAGACCATGGGGCTTGCTATGAATGTTGTGATGGCTGCTATGACTGTGATGGCTGCTATGACTGCAGCCATCACAACTATAGGGGTCAAGGACCACCAAGTGCAGATGTAAGGCTACTGGTCTTATTAGTGTGGGCTCTAACCTCTCTGTCAGGGTCAAGGCTAACCACCATTGAACCCAGCCCCTGCTTGGGGCTACCAAAGGCCAGGGCACCAGCTGTAGCTTGTTACCGTATGTTGATCCTTTTGGTATTTCCTCATTCCTTAACATTCAAGTTCAAGCACTTTTATGCAACATTTATGAGATACAATAACCTTTGATGCTCATGATTTTGACATAATTTGACATGGTGAAATTACATATAATCAGTTATATTTTACAAGTGAGGGGGCTTTGCTCATCACCAAATATAGGGTAGATTTTAAAAGATGTGCGGGCGTCCATGTGCGAACAGTTCCCGGCGCATGGACATGGACGTGCCGATTTTATAACATGCATGACTTATCCGGCTATCTGGCAGATGCTTCCTGCTGTCAGCCTGAAAAATCAGTATTTATCTATCCAAGTGGTAGCAGTGGCTACTTCCACTTACTCAATAGCCTGTAAGGGTTGTCTAACCCCCCTTCCTGAGTTAAAACATATGAATGACCTGTACTGTATGCACATTTTAAATTTTAGGTGTGTTTTTTAACTTCTGTTACATTAGCATAGCATTAGCTTACTGATTTGGGAGTTTAAAAAAATAATCTTGGCCTTAAAAATGGTTGCTAAAAACTAGTACACAGTTTCTTAAAGCATAGTTGCATCATCCTGACAATTAGATAACCTGACAGGAGAATCTAACAAAATGTTAGAAACTTGCTATTCTATCTGGTTTCAACACCTACCTACTCCCGCTAATTCATTTAAAAAGGTGATAATGTTGTCAGTGATTGGTATTCTACTGTGAACACAGAGCCCACTGGGGCCCATCATGAATAGCAAAGCCCAGTCATAACTACAGAGGCAATAGTCTGCCATCTGAAAATTCAAAGCTATCGGTCTCATCACTGTGGGGCCTGGCCTGCCTGGTGGGGACAAAGCGCGGACCATTGGACTTGGAGCAAGTCCAAGTGGTGACCCAAGCAATTTAACTCAGTTTAGGTCACCAACTATGGCTTGGTAACATGATCCATTCAGTGTCTCCATATAGGCATGCATTTATCATAATAGGTTCCATCAAACAAAAACCCTAAATTGTCTAGTTCTTTAGTTGAACAGGAAGGGAAATGAAAGCAGACTCAATGAAGGGCTATGCAGACTTATAAAAGTTGGTTTGGTTCATTGATCCATTTGATGGGTACACTTGTTTGTTGTATTAGATTTGGAATGAATGAAAAAAATGTATCCACTCCTACAATTTGTTTTTCTTTTTACATCAAAGGCAGTGGGGAAGGCACTATTGACTTCAATGTAAAGGAGAAACATTTGCAGACCAGGCAGATGCTGGGTACCGTATCCAAGGCCCAGACTTGATGCTGGGGCTGGGTATAGCTGTGTCCAGTTGCTGAAACCCAGACTCAATGCCAGGTCTGGATGAGGCTGGGTCCAAGTTGGTGAGGCTTGGGACAGGGCCTGGGTTTAGGATTAGGGCTGATATCAGGGCCAGGTCTGAGGCTAGCCCCCAGTTGCCGAGGCCCAAAGAACAAGACCCAGGCCTGCATCGAGGCCTGGTCCATAATGATAAGGCCTGGCCCAAAGCCGGGTCTCAGTCATCAAAACCCAGGCATGGGCCTATGCCTGTCCCTGATGCTAGAGCATGGCTCAAGGCCAGCTCTCAGTTGCCAATACCTAGGGCTAGGTCTAAGGTCTAAGCACAAGGTCCAAATTCATGCCCAATGCTTGACCCAGCAGATTCTGGGTCAGGATGCTGAGGCTTAGACCTGGGAGTAGGCCTAGGCCCAATGCTGTGGTCCTGCCTGAAGCCAGCTCCTGGTCACTGAGGCTGGCTTCTGGTTGCCGAGGTCTGACATCGGGACTCTGCTGAGGCAGGGTACTGGTCGCCAAAGCCTAGGCCCAGACCCGATGCTATGGCTTGTCTCAGACATTAGAGCCAAAGTGACATTGCTTTGGCATCTGTCCATATGGAAGCTGGCACCATTATGTTGTATGGCCATAAGTTTGTCATATTACTTTGGCACCCTTACCAAGGCTACCAGCACCATTTTTCAAGCAATAAAAGGCAGGGTGGGAGTAAATGAGCTTCACTCCTGCCCTTTTGTATTGCCAAAAACGAGGATGCAATTGGTGGGGAAAGTGGGATCCAGGAAAGTCCGAGAAACCAGAAATCTTTCCAAGGCCCAGGATGGACCCCAGTTGGGCACAGGGAGCCCCATTCTGGTAAGCCCAGGCTCCGGTGATGTCTTGGAGAGATATAGGAGCTCAGTTTAGTTATTTTTTTTTGTTTGGGAGATGTTTGTTTTAAAATGTATATATATTTTTTTTCAGTTTGAGAAGCAGACTGAACTAAAAAAAAACTCCATGAACCCCCCCCCCCAAAAAAAAAAAACAAAAAAAAAAACCTCTCCTAAAACAAGAAACCCACAGCCAAACCAATAATTCTTTGGCTGTACATTCCTATTATGTAAAAATCTAAATTTGTTGGTTTTTTTTTCCTTGGTGAAGGAGCCTTCATCTTGGTGAAGGAGGCTGCTACCCTTTCCAGTTCCTGGTCTTTTGTGACTTTATCAAGAATGACAAGGTGATTGTTGGAATGGGAGTACAGGTGTGTGTGGGGGTGGGGGTGGGGGGGGGGGAGGGGGTGCACTCCATAGGAGAATTTAATGTCATCTTTCAAAACCAATGCAAAACTCAGTTGTCTTCAAGTCAGGGTATCTTGCCAATCATTGTTTGAGGCTTTGCCAACACACCAGCATTGAGAGGCCTTATGCTGCCTCAGTATTACTTTCCCCTGCAGCTGAGGCTTGGGGGGGGGGGGGGGTATTTAGAGGCATAATTTGATGCCTCACATTTGGCACAAGCATAGTGGTATCATCATAGACGAGCCTTGCAAAACTCTGGTGGATCTTCTCGGTTCCTAGAATGGCATCACAATACAAAAGCAGATGGTTACAGCATTGTGAGTTAGTCCCGCATATTAACACCAAAACAAATTGGGAAAAAAAAATGCCAGTACCAAATTAACTACAGTATTTCTCTATGGACTGCTTTTTTTTTTTTGTTGTTGTTCTTTTCATCATGCTTCCATTATTTCTTAATTTTCCCTAACCATCCTATAACAGGCTGGATATAGTCAGGCAATGTTGGCGCTGATTCACCACCTAAGGATCCTAGGGGGAGTTATTCAAGGAAAACTGCTCTATGAGTGCATTGCCCATGACAGAGGAATCCCTTGCGCTGTGAACTGAAGAATCTTCTCCAACTGCTGTGGGTGCTATTGGAGCTAGAGGAAGAGTACCTTCTGTTCTTGTGCATTTGGTTGTCTCTGTGTGATGCTTTGCTGCACATTTGAATGGGATCCTGGCCCCTGTGCTATGGGCATGTCACCTTCCTTTGTGCCAGCTGTTTCAGCTGTTCTAGCCCCCTTCTGTTGTGGTGGTAGTCTCTGGCCTGCTGGTCCTTGCACAATAGCCAGGAACACATTTGATCCAATCAGTGTAGTGCCTATGGAAGGAAGACACTCCAAGGATAGGAGAACCTCCTTGGGGTAGTGGGTCATTGATGCCATTTCAGGGATATACATCACTGATATGAAGTATTTTTGAGTGTAATGGTCAATGATCAATACACGGATGATGCAAATTATTTAAAGAGAGATGATACTAAGGGGCACAATTCTCTGTTTTTCAGCATTTGGCATTTCAGGATAACAGTCAGTAAGTAGTTTGGGTGATGGATCAAATTCTCCTTACCTTTGGACTGAATTTCCTTATACGCTTCAGATGGGATTTTGTTTTTAGAATGAAGCTTAACTATTTTGTGTGGTGAGACTTTGTAGAGAAGAGATCTTTAACTGGGTTGGAAACTTTGCTTCAGATCTACCTAAAGATTTTCTCAAGTCTGTTACTACAAAGATAGTTGGTAACTGAAGTTTATTACTTGCATGAATTTTACACTCACCTAAGGATCACTTTGTGAACTCTTTAACTCACTGCATTGTAAAGTTCCTAATCTCTTCTTTATATCTTTTGACCTTATGCTTCTTGTGTGTAATATTGCTTCCTTTTTCCTGTTCTGAATTAGAAAAGCCCATGAGTTGAAATGCAAGTGAATGTTGTCTCTGTATCTTGGAATACAATATATGACAAATATATGAAAAGGGTTATTATGATGGAGTTTATGTACCTAGAAAGAAAAAATAGAAGGAAAGGAAAGACTAGAAGCCAGGGCAAAGGGAAGAAAAGGAACAGAAAGGTGGCAGTAAAGTTGCACCAAAAAGAGAAGGAAAGGCATACCTGGGCTGAGTTTGGGGATGACCAAGCTCCACCCAAGCAAACCATACCAACCAACAAGGACTGAATTACATAGTTGGGGTAAACAAGCATGGGTGTAGCTTGCTTATTGAGGCGGTTACTATCCCTAACTAAGCTAGATATTTCACTTAGATGCAGTTCCAACACTGTTCTCTACATTAATGGGGGGGGGGGGGGGAGGGAAACAGAACCAAAAGGTTACTAAGGGCCAAGACTAACAGATGAGGAAAAAAAAGAGTGTGAAGGCTTGCTGGGCAGACTGGATGGGCCATTGGTCTTCTTCTGTTGTCATTTCTATGTTTCTATATTCTGGACTCATAAGATAGGAAATAGATGCAGCAGGAAAGGAGGAGGAGTACATGGAAGTTAGAAAACCTGGTAGAAGCTAAGGAACCAAGGATAAGGAAAGACTAGAGGGAATCTTGAGATACCATAGACGGTAGGCCCAAATGGGAATGCTTGACCTACTAGGAGTATGGCATAAAGTAGAGACTAGTCCAGAAGACAAAGACCAGACCATGTCCAATAAGTGATGTAGCTTAGAAGCATTGCATGAAGACTGATGATAGCAAAAGCTGAGAAAGGCTTGTAGTCCAGAGTCAAGTCAATGAGATCACAGGAGAGGACAAAGGCCTCACTTTTATACAACATGGAGATTAATTGTGGAACCTTCACAGTTATGCATTAGGAATGTGGATTAATTTGAAATCAATGGCTAAAATGCAACAAATAAGACCATTTTCATTTTTTATGGCCCCCCTGAAACAAATAGAGGGTGCCCATGAATAGAAATAAAAAATTGTTTCATTAGTTTGTTTCCCATTCAAGTCTATAGCTCATGTAAAGGTGCTGTAGTGAGTCTGGGGGTTTTCTTCTGCCTCAGTGGCAGCACTCTTATTGTGAGAGAGAGAGACAAAGGTGCTGCATCACCCTATTCACTGGAACAGGGTACTTCAGATACAGAAGCAGTGAACAAACAGCAGCAATTTTATTGTGACTCTGCACCACAGTGGCAGTTCACTGCTTATAGTGCAGACTGCAGAGAGAGAGAGAACACAAGAACAGGCTTGCCAGCTTTGTCAGTTTCTTGTCTGTCTATGTTTTTGTGTGTGCAAAAGAAGTCTGTCAACAGTGTACACACATACACTGTGTATGTGTGAGAGTGAGAATGATTTTGGTACACACTAGTGAGGGATAGCCAGGTATCTAGGAGTTTGTGCTTTTGACAAGCAGCTAACATTGCTTGGCAGAGCTTGCTAAGCACTGAAATGCACTCAGTCTCTCATCTTGTTTGTGTGGGACAGACAGAATCTCAGTCATTAGTGGTACTGGTGACTGATGCAATATAGTTTATTGATGTATTGTATCTTCAACCCTCCACTAGTCTCTTCTACCAGTTCTTTTGGCCTTGGGGCATGTATTCTATTGATGGGGAAGGCTTAACCTTCTGAACTCAAGATGTGCAGGGATACAGGGAATTCACTTTCATTCTCTTTACACTCCCACAGTTAATATTCACTTCTGCTGGCTTACAGGGTTGGTACCTTCCTTCAAAGTAAAAAAACAGGCAGAACACTGTAGGTGGTATTCAAATAAAATTTACTGTAACAAAAATAACTGCATGGTCCAATTAAAAGTTCAGTTTAACAAAAACACAAAAATTCATAGTGCCTGTTCTTACTTCATTGTTCCCCAAGCCAGTAATCCCTATGGGGTAGGGGCAAACTTAACACTCAGGCTCCTGGCAAAAAGGCCATGTCATGATCTCTCTGATAGTCAAACTCTGGACTTTGAATGGCAAAAAAAATCACTGCTGTTTGTTCACTGTTTCTGTATCTGCAGTACCCTGCTCCAGTGAACAGACAAAAATGTTTCTTTCAAAAAATGTTTTCTCCCTAGACAAATGCAGAAGCCACCAGACTTCAGCTGGGCAAAGGGCAAGCAACACACCCAGACTTTCTTTCCATCAAGCAGGGGGTTTCCTCCTGAAACTGGGATCATCTAAAAAACAGTATCAAGAAAAGTTTTTCTTCCAAAAGTAAACCTCTCTAACAAAAAACCTTCTTTCCCTTTTCTTTTCCAAGCCAGGGAGGGCCTAGCAAGAGACCATAGCCAAAACACTCCTAACTCCTGCTCAGCTCCAAAACCCTCTGTTTTTTGCATGAGCTCAGCCCAAATTTATAGGGCCACATGGACCAATCCCAACCTTAGGAGAAGGTAAGGTTTAGGCAAGGTCTAAAAAAACTGCAAGTCCCTTATGCTGGTACAAAAAGGGAAAAACACATTGATAAGGGATAGAGTATCTCTTATACCAGTAACATACTTGCCCAAGATTACTGCTTCTGAGGTCATGAGTCAGTATTTACAAAACCTGATTCAGAAGAAGAATCATGGCCTGGATTTCCTGAATCCTAAGATTCTGAATAGCTAATAGCTCAATAAAATTTGGGGCCTTTAGTTAGTAGCACTTTAGCATCTAGAGAGGTAGTGTAGGAGGCAGATGATATTGACAGGACTAAGATTATACCACAATAATGGGAAAGACCAACTACAAGCTTGAACCCATGAGCCCTTTCTCCAAAAGATGCCATATAGAAACTAAATTAGGCTTCATCCAGGGATTCATTTTTGCTTCTCCCTGCCTATGGTTTTGCTCCAAAATGGTTGGTGCCCTTTTCCCCTCATTTGGTAAGACTTTTGGGTGTTCTTGCTACTAGGAGTGGCTACTTTGTACATCTTACAGTGCTTTAGGATCTTTTTGCTGCTTTGACTCTCTTGCATTTTTCCTGCTAATTTTAGTACTTTATTTTCCCTTCATAGTGGGTCTTTTTTCAAATCACATCAGGGCCTTATCATATGCATTAGGGCCCTAACACCTGCGTTAATACCATAATGCATGTGTTAAATAACGCACTGTGAGATGCATATTCAAATTCTAAAAATTTCATCAAGTAGAAGGAGTTTATGAAAATTAGGGGTGCTTAATGTTGTGTGCAATAGTGTAACATATGCTATCATAGGATTTAATACCAGAAATAACTACATCTTTTTTCCAGGTGTTTTGCCCTAAATGAGATTTGTGATATCACTGGGCAACAATGAAAGTGTTACTGACCTAAAAAGGTCCTACTCTGTAGTATCTTGATGTGCTGAACACGAATATGACCATGAAAAGTTTTTATTGGCTCTCGTTTTGAAGATATTTAATATAGTTCACTTTCTATGTTTAGTCATGTAAATTTATCCAGTAGGACTGTAAATAAGCCTAGAATGATGTAATATTGCATCATATTGCATAATACCATCATGCACACATCATCCAGAGTTTATTACATCATTTTCTGATGCAATGCAGTTCTACTGCCATGCTGCTGCTGAGTAAGCTGACGTCAGCAGTGTACTATATGAAGCCCAGTCAGAAAGGGTGAGCATTTCAAATATTCATGCTGGCTGACTACTGCTGGACACTCCGCAGAGATGCTCCCGAACAGGTGTACAAGAGACAAGCAAAGAAATCTAAGACGTAGTCTATGACTTCATTTTTCAAACGGTATTAACCGTAGGTCTCCTACTATTGGCATACAATTCAAGATGTAATTATATTATTGCATTTTACAAATGGCTTTTCTCCAGGCGGGGCTCGCCAAAGGTTTAGCGTGCAATTCCCTTCGGGCCAAGTGGTGGCGCTTGGGTGTTTGCGTGGTAAGGTCCGGGGGGTCTCTCTGGCTCTCCACCCGGATATCTCCCGTTTTCTTCGGGGGGCTAAACACCTCCATCCTCCTTTGCGGCTCCCTTGCCCGTCCTGGAACCTCAACTGGGTGCTCTCAGCCTTAGGCTCCGCGCTGTTTGAGCCCCTGAAACGTTCTACGCTCAAGGATCTCACGTTGAAGACCGTATTCCTGGTGGCAATTGCGTCGGCTCGCCGTGTTTCGGAATTACAGGCGCTGTCCTGTAGGGAGCCCTTCTTGCGCAATTCCAATTCGGGGGTTTCCTTGCGGACGGTTCCCTCCTTCCTTCCTAAAGTCGTGTCTGCTTTCCATTTGAATCAATCGATTGAACTTCCCGCTTTCGCGGTTGGGGAGTCTTCGGACCCGAAATCGAGAGAATTGCGAAAGCTAGATGTGCGGAGGTTCCTTCTTCGCTATCTCGAGGTCACCAATCCGTTTCGGGTGACGGATCATCTGTTTGTGTTGACTTCGGGTCCAAAGAAAGGTTCTGCGGCGTCCCGCACGACGATTGCCCGTTGGCTCAAGGAAGCCATTGGTTCCGCGTACATTCTGCGCGGAAAATCGCCGCCGGTGGGTCTTCGGGCTCATTCGACACGGTCTCACGCTGTGTCTTGGGCGGAATCTTCTCAGGTGTCGCCTCAAGAGATTTGCAGGGCGGCTACCTGGAAGTCGTTGCATACCTTCATTAAACATTACCGGTTGGATGTTCAGGCTACTGATGCTGGGGGATTTGGAGAGAGGGTACTCCGAGCGGGACTCTCTGCTTCCCACCCTCGGTAAGTTAGCGAGACTCAATTTAAATTCTTGTGGAAAAGTTATATTCCCCCGACCTCTGCCTACAAATTCAACCTTTGTGATTCCCCGAACTGCAGAAAGTGTGGCACCCAACTTGGAACCTATTCTCATTGTTTCTGGGAATGTCCTAAAGTCTCCGCTTTTTGGAGGGATATTCGACTGTTCTGTGAGCGGCTATGGGGCTGTTCGCTTCCGTCTACCCCAGAAGGATGGTTGTTTGCCGTATGGCCTGACTACATGCTACAGACTGATAACATGGTGGCTTTTCTTTCCAGAGCTGCGCTGGTCGGTAAGAAAGTTATATTATCCGAATGGCTGGAAGAGCGAGCACCGCATGTGGACCATTGGTTTCGACGCCTGCTAACCCTTTACTCGCATGAGTATCTAATGGCAGCTAAGTCTACCGTCAAGAAAAGAGAACTTATGCAACAGATTTGGGGTCCGTTTGTCTCCTACTTGCAGCCGACCACTGGCTGATTATTTCATCTGGCCTGACGCACATGGATTTGTCGTTGATTAGTCTGGAACGCAACAGCTGACTACCCTACATGGAGAAAGGCATGCCCGTCATGAGTCACAGCATCCATACTTTTCTCCCAAACTTACAGGGCTACAATTAGGGATTCCCTACTCAATCAGCGATTGTACAGGTAGCAGGATGACTTAAGTCTGTCCCCTCACAGCTTCATACATATCAAACCCCTACCCCAATCTATCCTTACTAATTCTATGTAGTGGGTGGGGTCCCTGCCTGACTGTGCTTCCTTATGCCTATGCTCTCTTATAACTTGATGGGTCTTGTTTCTAACAATAATTGCCTACAAGTTTTGTTCTCCATTATTGATATCAAGGAGGGTCAACTACTGGCAACTATTGGCAATTACTGGCCTCCTATGGATAGTACCACTGGGTTGCCGAGGGGTTAGCTTACCTCCAGATGCTTGATTGCCCATAGCCTATTAGAGTTAAGGGCTTAAGTACCCACTGCTAGTCATTGTTGAATTGTTGAATTGTTGAATTGTTTGCCCTATATGCAGTGTTACCTTTGACAGTCACCTTGGATATACTGTGATTATTGTGAAATGTTTGCCCTCTATGCATTGTTACCTTTGCTAAGCACCGTTACCTTGGAAATACTTATGTTACATCTTAAACGCAAGCAAGGTAGGGAAGGGCGGGAAGGGGGGTAGGGAGGGAAGGGGACAGGGATTTAGTTAGTTATGAAACTACAAAATGTGAAGTTGGTACTATGTTTATTGTAGCGCGCTATACTTATACCCATCAGGAAACTGAAGGATATTGTAGAAGATTTTGGGCATTGTAATACGGTTCCAGGGTATTGATCTTTACTGTATGGATCTTTAAAGAGCTGCTGTTCTTTTATCTTTTTGTTCCTGTTCAATTTCTGCTTCACAATAAATAAATAGTTAAAAAAAAAAAGAATTGACTAATTTCATTTCCGTAACATGACTTTTGTGAAAATTTGTTGCCCAGTGTATTCATTGCAAATCCCATTTCAGGGGGAGAAAGAAAGAGAGAGAGAGAGACTCTAGGGAGGCACAATAATAGTCAAATTTTTATACCACTGTAAAATGGGCTATTCTGAACTTGGCGTGAGGTTTTGGTGGTGGGCTAGGTTTTGGGGGGCAGTTAAGAACATAAGAACATAAGAAATTGCCATGCTGGGTCAGACCAAGGGTCCATCAAGCCCAGCATCTTGTTTCCAACAGAGGCCAAACCAGGCCACAAGAACCTGGCAATTACCCAAACACTAAGAAGATCCCATGCTACTGATGCAATTAATAGCAGTGGCTATTCCCTAAGTAAAATTGATTAATAGCCATTAATGGACTTCTCCTCCAAGAACTTATCCAAACCTTTTTTGAACCCAGCTACACTAACTGCACTAACCACATCCTCTGGCAACAAATTCCAGAGCTTTATTGTGCGTTGAGTGAAAAATAATTTTCTCCGATTACTCTTAAATGTGCTACTTGCTAACTTCATGGAATGCCCCCTAGTCCTTCTATTATTCGAAAGTGAAAATAACCGAGTCACATCTACTCATTCAAGACCTTTCATGATCTTAAAGACCTCTATCATATCCCCCCTCAGCCGTCTCTTCTCCAAGCTGAACAGCCCTAATCTCTTCAGCCTATCCTCATAGGGAAGCTGTTCCATCCCCTTTATCATTTTAGTTGCCCTTCTCTGTACCTTCTCCATCGCAACTATATCTTTTTTGAGATGCGGCAACCAGAATTGTACACAGTATTCAAGATGTGGTCTCACCATGGAGCGATATGGAGGCATTATGACATTTTCCGTTCTATTAACCATTCCCTTCCTAATAATTCCTAACATTCTATTTGCTTTTTTGAATGCTGCAGCACACTGAGCTGACGATTTTAAAGTATTATCCACTATCATGCCTAGATCTTTTTCCTGGGTGGTAGCTCCTAATATGGAACCTAACATCGTGTAACTACAGCAACGGTTATTTTTCCCTATATGCAACACCTTGCACTTGTCCACATTAAATTTCATCTGCCATTTGGATGCCCAATCTTCAAGTCTTGCAAGGTCCTCCTGCAATGTATCACAGTCTGCTTGTGATTTAACTACTCTAAATAAGTTTTAACTGCACAGTCAGATGTACGAAGAGCACAGTAGACATCAGTGAAGATTTTATGTGATTTGTGTTGCATTGGAGGTGGACCCTTGGGCTGAGGTGGGGTTGATGCAACCCATAGGCGAGGGACTACGGGTCCCCACAATCAGCAGGTGGAGTGGGCTGAAGCTAGAGGTCACTGGAGCTTCACCTATACCAGCCTTCATTCTCCTCGGGTTGAGCCTTTGGGTGCCGGGTCCAGCAGGACTTAGGTGGGCCTTTAGGTTAGCTGGAGATGAATAGTAATTCAGCCCAGAGACAGCAGTCTATAGATAGCATAGTTCTATCCTGGACTGGATTTGGTACGGAGGCTCAGGTGCCAAAGGAATAATGGGGAACTGGAGGCAACCAAGCAAAGGAAGGCCTAAGCCTTGAAAGTCCATGACCAGAGGATAGGTGAAGAAAGGCGTCAATGACAGGCTAGGTACAGAGCCGGCCGTGAGTGGAAGTTGTGGCAAGCAGCGTAGAACTCTGGAACAGGAAAGTCTGTAGCGTAGTCGTGCAAAGCAAGGATCAGGGCACGGAGAAGGCAGGTGTAGTCAATCCAGGCAGTAGTCTAGGTATGGAGAAAGCAAGCATAGTCAATCAATGCAATGGTCAGATCACGGAGAAGGCAGGCATAGTCAAGCAAGGCAATGGTCAGGGTACGGAGAAGGCAGGCATGGTCAGGTGTAGCGGAGGTCTGGGGCTGGAGAGAAGCTGAAGAGTAGTCAGGTGTAAGAGAGCTGACAATTTTCTCAGTATTTACTTCTTAGAGAACTACTGATTTAAAATTGAAATACTAAATTACTAATTTAGGATGCCTAGTTGAAGAAATTCTAGATGTAAATTCCCCCCACATATCACCAAACTAAAGAAAATAAATTCAAGATTCTAGAATGTTTATTGTCCTATGGCCATTTCTACAAAAGGAAACTGGTCACAGATATTTTGAGTTAGTCCAACAAAATGGTATCATCTACAACTTGTTTGCTTACTTTTATTTCTACATATTCAAGTGGATTAACAAGTCAAACACAATATCATAGCAAAAAAAAAAAAAATTGGAGATTGAATTTCCTCAGATGACTTGCCTATCCAATCCACTGATGAACCATATAAATCTGTTTTGTGTAATGTATTTTTAAAATAGAAATGTCTTTGACACAATATTAAATTTTGGGTCCAAGCCTGTCACTACCAGGGGACCCCAATCAAATCTTCCATAATGCATGGGCCAGATATTGTCTGTTTCATGGTGTTTCATCAAAGGATCACTACATTCTATGCTTTCACAGTTTTTTTTTTATATTTGAATAAATCACGTGTTTTCTTGTAAAAACACCTTCAGGAGCACGTAGCTCACATCTCCAGATTGTGCTGTTGCCTTTCATTAGTAATAATATAAAATTCTCTCATAAATCCCAAGTTCTGTGCTGTAAGCTGCTCAGCTGAGCCTGTGCACCAGGACTCACTGATACCTGACCCCCATTATGCTATGTACAATACATATGGAACATCTATGCAAGAAACTTCGAAAGACAAATGTGCATTATTTACATATTTACATAAAATTTCCAAGTTGTTAAAGTTTTGAAAAATGCTTTATTTATACTACTCAAATCAAGCAGTGTGTCTCTATGCTCCTTTATAATAGATCAAGTGTCTCACCTTATGCCTATAATACATGCTGCTCTTTGTGTGCAGATTAGTTTGCCAATGAATCAGAAAGTGAAACAATATACCCATTGACTGCTCAGAGATGTTTAAAAGCAAATTCTACTTTCGATGCACTGCAAAAATGCATATAAATAATAAAATCATAGAACATATAGATAGACATTATTTAATGGGACACAATCAGCATGGATTTACCCAAGGGAAGTCTTGCTTCACAAATGTGCTATTTTCTTTTGAAGGGGTGAATAAACATGTGGATAAATGTGAACCGAAAGATGTGGTATATTTGTATTTTCAGCCTCATGAGAGGCTTCTAAGAAAACTAAAAAGTCATGGAATAGGAGGCGATGTCCTTTGTGGATTGCAAACTGGTTAAAAAATAAGAAATAGAAAGTAGGATTACATGGCCTGTTTTCACAGTGGAAAAATGTAAACAGTGGAGTGCCTCAGGGATCTGTATTTGGACTGGCACTTTTTAATATATTTATAAATGATCTAGAAAGAGGTACCAAGTGCAACGTGTTGTATTTAGGGAGAAATAACCCTTGCTGTAGTTACAAGATATTAGGTTCCATATTAGGAGCTACCACCCAGGAAAAAGATCTAAGCATCATAGTAGATAATACATTGAAATCATCAGCTCAGTGTGCTGTGGCAGTCAAAAAAAGCAAAGATAATGTTTGGAATTATTAGGAAGGGAATAGCAAATAAAAAAGAGGATATGATACTGCCTCTGTATCTCTCCATGGTGAGACCGCACCTAGAATACTGTCTGCAGTTCTGGTTGCCGCATCTGAAAAAAGATATATTTAACTGGAAAAAGTACAGAGAAGGCAACCAAAATGGAAAAAGGCATGGAACGGCTCCCCTATAAGGAAAAGCTAAAGAGGTTTGGGCTGTTCAGCTGGAAGAAGAGATGGCTGAGGGGGGCTAAGACAGAGGTCTATAGAATCATGAAAGGAATTGAATGGATAAATGTGAATTGGTTATTTACTCTTTCAAATAATACAAGCACTAGGGGGCACTTCATGAACGGCTAAATTTTAAAAAACCCTAGCGTGTAAAAGCTGTGGGTTATGCGCGTAGCCAGGCCTTGCGCTCACCACGTGCATTTTAGAAGGGGCCCGGCCACGCATGTAACCTCTGTTACAGGCATAAGAGCCAGGCTTCTTCCAAGGAGCAGTCCCAGGGGTGGGGAGGAGCGATCCGGGGGGGGGGGGGGGGAGGAGTGGAACTGGAGGTGGTCAGTACAGCGGTCATTTGACGCAATGCCGGGGGATACACGCCCTGAAGTAAGTTGTGAAATAAAAGAAAAAGAAGGCAAAAGTTAGGAATTAGGGGTTGGGGAGGAGAGGGGAAGGGGAAGGGGAAAGGAGGTTAGGGTAGGGAAGTTCCCTCCCAGTCCACTCCTTAATTGGAGCAGACTGGGAGGGAACTGGGGGAGGCCAGGATGCGTCACCACACAAAACTAGCAAAAATCTACACCCCCCTTGCATGTGCTGCGCGCACAGGAACACAGATTACAAAATCTGGTAAGCATGTGTGCGCAGCATGTCCTTGTGTGCACGCTCATGCCTATTATTAAAATATTCCCCACAGCTAAAACAATTTGGAGAAAATTATTTTTCACTCAGCATTCAATTAAGCTCGGGAATTTGTTGCCAGAGGATGTGGTTAAAGCAGCTGGGCCCGGCACTTTGGTGCGTAACAGGGTTACGCGCGTGGCCGGGCCTGTTCTAAAATACGAGCGGCTCACACAAGCCCCAGCCACGCACATAACCTCTGTTTTTTACACGTGTGGCCCTTTTTTGAAACTGGGCAGTTATTTCTTTGTGATTAATATAATGTGATTTCTCCTATCAATGTAGAAGGACCAGTTTTCACTGAGAAAACTATTTTCCTTTGTTAATTTCAAATATCTCAAATATATCCCCAAATGATAACTGCAAGCAATGAACTCTGTAGGTCTTTATGTGTCTCAGTTTTCTCCCTAGAGATCTCAATCTATGAGATTAAGAAATGTGGAGAAAAAATATGCATGAAATCTCTATGGAGCTAGGTCAAATATCCCTCAAGTTCACTTGGATATTTTTGTTGAAATATGCAAAAATATTCACATATCTCTAAATATGCAACTCAGGAATTTGCTGAATTAAAGCCTGCTCTAAGCACTTGAAGTGGAGAGCACCTTGGAAGTTAGGGTTCAAATCCTGCTTCTCCTACTAATGTTCCTTGTAACATTGAGTAACCCGGGCACCTTCTCGGGTAGTCAGTAAGTCCTGAGTAAGTCCTTTCATCCCCAAGTCTATCGAACCTACATCCTTGGAAGGAAGGAAAGTGGTACAGCTAGCCTGTCCCGAAGAGTACAAATAAGTTTATGGCCTCAGCCATGCTAAGATTGCACACCAGGATGGACTTACACTTGGGTAAGCAATTTTACTCTCTATTGCCTCACATAAACCTTGGGGGTAATTAAATTTACCAAGTTGTGTTATGGTTTTACCATGTGGTAAATGGCTTAAAGCAGCGATAACACAAGATATTAGAAATGCTGATTGTCACCCCCCCCTTTATAAATTCCTGGGCAATGTGAATATTTAAATGATCTCATTTGCATTCAAATGTAGAAAATCAGTTCATTAATAGAGATGTGCATCGCCCGAACCATTTGGTTCGGGCTTCGGTTTTGGTCCGCTGCGGGAAATTCCATTTTTTCCGCGGTTTGGGCTTTCTTTTTTCGGGGAACCCAAATTTTCGGGTTAGCGCGCATTAACTCCCCTTTAGTGCATACTAACATTTAAACATTAGTGCACACTAATTCCCGTTAGTGTGCGCTAACCCGAAAACCAAATATTTTTAAAATTTCAGAAAAATCCCGTTCGTTTTTCGGGTTCCTCAAAACAAGATGAATTAGGCAATTTTGATGAAATTGCCTTATTCGTCCAAAATGAATACAAATCATTATTCATTACTAGTCGATCCTATGCTAATCTAATAAGAAAGTTTGCCTCAAGGTTTGTAAGCCATATGATTTGAGGGAGAGTTGACTGCATCTCAAGAGGTGTATCTAACTTTCCCCAGGAGCATAGGGAAGCTAATGTGCATTCTGAAGCTCCTGTGTCTGGCTTATGGGGACCAAGAGACATGAAGAATCCCCATACCAAGCCTTCAAAAAACCTCAGGGTCCTAGAGAGATCCAATCTCCCTCTACTCCTGAGGTGGACAAAGTATAAAAATATAGTTTAAAAAGTTTTGTGTCCCCAGGGTGATGGGGCAAAAGTCATTTGTTACCCCAGATCACCAGGACTATCTAGGTAAGGTCTGAGGGATTGGGGGTATGGGTGTTTCTCTAAAAGGGGGGGAGGGATTTGGGAGAGAAGGAATGGGGCCTGTGCCAGGGACACAAAATGATTTAAACTTTTTTTAAATACTTTGGTCAACTCATGGGATGGTGGAAGGGGTGGGATAGGGGTTCTCACTAGATTCCTGGGGGTTTTAGAAGACTTGGGGGGAGGGATTCTTTTGGCTGTTCTTGCCCTTTAAATGATGGTGGGCCCCGGGCCATGGAACCACCATCACATGCTCCACAGTTTAGAAAACGAAGCCACAGTGTTTTATCACTGTAGAAAATACCACAGGATTCACTAAGCTGCGGGGGCATAGCATAGGGCATCCCTTCAATTATTGTACCACACATAAGAACATAAGAAGAACATAAGAACATGCCATACTGGGTCAGACCAAGGGTCCATCAAGCCCAGCATCCTGTTTCCAACAGTGGCCAATACAGGCCATAAGAACCTGGCAAGTACCCAAAAACTAAGTCTGTTCCATGTTACCATTGCTAGTAATAGCAGTGGCTATTTTCTAAGTCAACTTAATTAATAGCAGGTAATGGACTTCTCCAAGAACTTATCCAATCCTTTTTTAAACACAGCTATACTAACTGCACTAACCACATCCTCTGGCAACAAATTCCAGAGTTTAATTGTGGGTTGAGTAAAAAAGAACTTTCTCCGATTAGTTTTAAATGTGCCACATGCTAACTTTATGGAGTGCTCCCTATTCTTTCTATTATCCAAAAGAGTAAATAACCGATTCACATCTACCCGTTCTAGACCTCTCATGCTTTTAAACACCTCTATCATATCCCCCCTCAGCCGTCTCTTCTCCAAGCTGAAAAGTCCTAACCTCTTTAGTCTTTCCTCATAGGGGAGCTGTTCCATCCCCTTTATCATTTTGGTAGCCCTTCTCTGTACCTTCTCCATCGCAATTATATCTTTTTTGAGATACAGCGACCAGAATTGTACACAGTATTCAAGGTGCGGTCTCACCATGGACCGATACAGAGGCATTATGACATTTCCCATTTTATTCACCATTCCCTTTCTAATAATTTCCAACATTCTGTTCGCTTTTTTGACTGCCGCAGCGCACTGAACTGACAATTTTAATGTATTATCCACTAAGACGCCTAGATCTCTTTCTTGGGTTATAGCACCTGATATGGAACCTAACATTGTGTAACTATAGCATGGGTTATTTTTCCTTATATGCATCATTAAATCTTCTGTAAGTCATTTACCATGCTGGTAGATAGAATTCTGCAGAGTTGGTGAATGGATAATAAAGCATAAATATAGCAGTTAGAGCACTGCTATGTTTTTGCAGAGTCTGGGAAGACTGCGGAACATTAATGTCCTGCTATGGGCAGAGCAAGTGCTTGATGTTTTATTATCATGTTCAAGGTGACAGCAGTAAAACAGGGGTGTGCACATTGGCCTGTAATTATATAAAATATAAAAAAATTATATAAAAAAAACATGGCTCTTCAAAAAAGCATTTCATAGTGAGGTAGCGGAATAACAACACATTCCCAAAGCAGGAAGTCAACAAGAAAAAAGCAGAATTGCTTATTTTTATTGTTTTCTCACAATTAAGTATTAAATTAGAAAGACAGCTAATCAGAAATAGTAACCACACCGATTCCCCATTTAGAGTACATTATTGAACCATGCAACCGTATAATAATGTCACCCTATGGATAATTGAGAAACCACATATTTGTGCCTGACTGTAAACCGTTGTGATGGTGCTCTAGTATACGACGGTATAGAAAAGTTTTAAATAAATAAAATAAATATATAATTCTTGATGGTGAGCTGGATATTAGTAATGAGAGAGTTAATCTAGTTGATAGGAAATTGGGGTTCAGATATAAGTAAAAGAAGAGCTATTGGACCACTAAACGCTATATCAGGGGAATATAACTTATATTTACTCTAACTTTCTATGCTAGTAAAAGGTGGCCTCTGATAAACATGACTTAAAAGTATGTTCCGCAGGGGTGGGGCCATAAAAATATTTGTAAGTTTTTGGGAGCAGGAACCTGATTAGCTCTCCTCTGATGCTCCTTCCCCAGGGTGTGAATCTTTTCGGCTGGGGGGCAAAAAGTGTCCTTTCGGATTCTGGTGCAGGGATGGCTAACTTGCTGCTGGTTATCCCTGGGTCCATTCTCTTTCTGGAGAAGACACTGGGAAAGACTCTGGACAAACTAGGTTAGTGTCCAAACTTAAATGTACTGTATAAGATGGTTGCTGATGGCACAATAAATGTGTTTCCAGCACCACAGTCTCCTTAATTACATACTTTACCTCTATCTGTGCAAGAATCTGCATGGGCAGGCACGGGATCCTATCACCTTTTTGGTTTAGGTGAGACGGATGTCCTGGTGGGCAGGGCAACCTTCAAGTTGGATAGGAAAACCCCTTCTATGGATGGCCAAAAATCCTATCCTTCAAAAGAGAGTAATCTCTCTACTCTCCCCAGGGCCTGTCTACTCTGGATTGGGATCTTTAGAGTTCTTGCACTCGCGGTTAGCAATTCTTCCAATCTTTAGTTTGTCTCAGTGTTATGGGAGGGATCCCTGGTTGCAGGTTTTTCTTACCGTGTTCCACTGCAGGTAGGAAGGGGCAGCCAAAAAGTTCCTCCTGGACGTCTAATAGTCTCTTCCCTTAACTGAATAACACTGGAGTTGTTCCCCACAATAGGTCATCACCACTTCTGGGGCAGATCTTCCCTATCCCTGGGCATCCCAGACACAGGGTTCCCCAATCCCTGTGCCTATGAAAGGCCCAGGTGTCCAGTGAGGCTCCTACCATGAAAAATCTCAAAAATACCCCAAACAACCTGGAGGGGTATCCCAACCAGCTATGGAGTAGACTGGCAGGACCACCCTCCCGACCCTGGTCAGGAATCCCAGGCTGGGTTAGCCTGTTCCCTCTGACTGGGCCTGAAAAGTTCCAGAAAGGTAAGCTCCTCGCTACCTCCTAACTCTCCAAAACCTGTACACGACTGCCTCCAGACTCTCTCAAAAGAGAGCTATTAAAAAAGCCTTCTAGAGGGATGCACTGGGAGGGACTGGAATTTGAATGGGGCCTCCCCCTGCCATCTACTAACCTATTCTATCTAATGCTTCCCTGAGAACACTGGTAACCAAAGAATGGTGCTCGGTTACAAGTATTTGAGGAATTATTTGTGATCATAATCTGTCTGTGACCCTTTCTCATCGCACAATGCTTTTTCATCATGCTAAGGAAATGAAGCTGCCTCTGCTTTAAGAAATACAAAAAAAAAACATGCAGCAGTATCTATTGTACTTTGTCCACTATGTACAGGGGCGGATTGCAGAAAAATTTCAGCCTGGGGAATTTTTTCAAACCCGGCCCATTGTGGGTATCTGACTCACTCATATGCAGCTCCTTTTTTTTTTTTTGGTTCTGCCGAGGGCCCACAGCTGTTTTTATGGCACCGCCGGCCTGGACTCTGGTAGCAGCCTGCTGCTTTGGTCTTTGGACCCGCTGGCCTGAGCTCTATCGGCGGTGCTCAGCGAGCAGCTCCTTTTTTCGGGTTCCACCGGCGGCCCGCAGCTGTTTCCTTCATCCCGCCGGCAAGGAACAGAATGAGAGAGAGCAGGATGCGAGGGGAAGCAGAAGGACTGTATCACACCATGTGTGGGGATGGGGGTGGGGGGAGTCCTGTGCTGATTGAGGAGAGAACAGGCACTAAGGTGCATGTGGCCGCTGCACACAACACTAAGGCAGCATTGAGAGGAGACAAAAGCTGCTGCGGGTTGGTGTTGTGCACAGCAGCTCCGCCTGGAATGGGGCTGCTCTGACCAACCACGTGGTTGGGCTGTGCGGCCCACCAGGGCAAGCCCAAAACCCCGATAGTCCAATCCGCCCCTGACTATGTATGTCAACAATGCATGCAATTGAAGTCGCCTGTTTTATTACCATAACATTAGCGAAATTGATGATTATCATCATGGACAAGAACTAAAATGTTAATTTCCAGAGCCTTAATTGTGAATCTTCTCCCCTACCACCCCCCCCCCCCTTTGTCACTAAAAAATAATGAATATAGTATAGATTGATTGACTGATATGTATGGACAGAAGTTAAAGATGGGATGGGGTTTGTTGTTGGGTTGTTTTTTTTTTACCTGTCGTTGGGAGACAATACCCACTGGCTGGCATATGCTGACTGCCATGGCCTTTAGCAGGGCCTTGCCTTTTTTTTTTTTTTTAAGAAGAAAGACTTAAAGCTTTTTTATTTCCCTTAGCCACAGCCCAAAACTGAATGGGGCCTTTGGCTGGAGGCAGTATCATGATGCCAAATCAGGGAGCAGGAGCAGAGCCTGCAGCTGCGGGAACATGTTCATTGATTCTCACGGCTTGAAGCCTCTGCATGGGCGTGGAGGAGATGCCGAAGTGAGTGGGGCATTTGTGTCATTGCTGTTCCCATCAGCCGCAGCAGTGAAGAAAGAGTCCTGCATTGCTCTTCGCAGCATGGGACCAGTCAGGGGGGTCAGAAAAAGTGATGGGGGAGTCCTGAAAAAGCTCCTTTCTTGTTGAAAAGGCTTCGGCCAGGCCTACAGGCCCGGACCTGTCCTGGTAGTGATGAGGCCATCGCTGTCCCTCCTTAAAGGGACTGGTCACAGAGATAGCACTGCAGGGATAGTACCTAACTAAAATAAGGGAAATAATAAAAAAAAGAAAGTGGAGGGCATGAAGTGGCAGGTGGCAATGGGAAAAGCCCCCGCCATGGTGATCCCTGCCATCCCGGAGGTGCTAGCCTGTACTAGGGCAGGCAAAGGGCCATGGGAAAAAGGCTCTGGTGTGCTTGGGAGAAAAGGAGATCTCAGGGGAGAGAGAGCTGATTGAGCAGCCCACGAGGAAAACATTTAAAATAAATGAGTGGGCCGTTTGGTGATGGCTGCCCTGGACTTGTCTCCATCACCCGTAGCAAAGCAGCCGGGCGCTTTTATTTGAACATGAAAAGCCCCTCTGCCAGCACTCCAGTTTTTACAAGAATATCTAGTCTTGTGGATTTTAGAAGTGAGTTGCCAAGGGTAAGGACTCCAGGGGTTTAAAGCAACCAAAACCCCTGGGATTTTTCAGACAGCGCAACTATTTTAAAGAAAGAAGTAAATTCATTAAAGCTGACTAGCACTCGTGGCATGATGCTATGAAGGTTGAGAGGTGCAAGGTTAAGGTATATCAGAACTTTTAAATAGAAATATATATATATATATATATATATATATATATATATATATATATATTTGTTATGTCACCAGAGCCAAGGGTCTGCTCTGGGGAAGAAAACATTTTCACGTGGAAAAGTGGAGAGAATACAGGAGGTGTTAGATGAAGGTGAAGGCACTGTTCACCAGCTCTGTCATACTTCAGGGAAAGTTTGGTGGCGCTAGTCTACATCAAAGGGGGGCAGTCCCAGGGGCTGATAACACCTGTGGTACTTTGTGGCTGAGATATCTGAAGAAGCAAAAGGGAGTTTCATTCAAAATTATTCCTGTGCCAAGGTAAGGGGACAAGATAGTGAACATTATCAAAGTTTTAAGTTCGCCTTTTCTTATTAGAGGGGAGAGGGAAGGTTAAGAGAGTGAATTCTGTCCCCCCCCCCCCCCCTACCTGTTTAAGACGGGGAATTCTTGGTTATCATTTTTTTGCTGTTGTTTGTAGTTGCCTATCAGTTAAATTAGCCACTGGATACCTAGCTGGCATAAAATGTTTGCGGCCAGGGATGTAGGCGTTATTATTCATTTGCTACACTAAGGCTGGCCAGACTAGTTACACTTTATTGAGCTCAACAACAAAGCAAAGGCTGAGAGAAAAATCAACAAATACATACACAGAGGAATGAAAGACAAGGATACTTACCTCAAGGGACCCTTTTCTAGAAGAGCTTGAAAAGAAAACTCAGTTTCTTAAAAAAAACAAAACACATTTTGGAGTACAAGCATAGTTAAGAGTGAAGACAAGAGGTATGCAAAGGCAATACTTATCTGACTCATAGTGGGGATTCAGTTTAAGGTTCTGCAAGGAAAAAAAAGTAATACTTTTACACTAAAGAAAAGATTGAATATGTTTACATTGTCAAATTGTATTCTAAGTATCTATAAAAGTATACAAAAGCCTTTCTTGAACTATTGTTTACCTGCTGTATCATCGTTGCCTGCCAAATTCTTTCATTATTTTCTAGTACAATAAAATTTGTTAAACCTTTTTCCTGAGGATTTTTGGACTAACATCCTCACTCAGGACTTATTCATAAACGTATCCCTGCTTTCCGTCCCTAGCCCTGGGAGACTGACTGGGTGGGTTCTATCTAGCAACACAAAGCCTGGCAGGAAAGCCGGAGTTTCAGGTTTGTCCTTTCAAGAATACATTGTGAGTTCCTGCTTAAGGTCTACTCCCTTGGCCCAGGATCCCAAAGCACGAGGGACTCCACCCTGAGGCGATGTACATATATATGGCAGCACTGCCCATAATAGACGACTGTATAACATATCTGCAGGGGCAAAAGCACAGAGAACAATCCCTAGCAGTGATTTTCAACTTTGTCCTTGAGTATACCCTATCCATTGGTGTTGCTTCATGGTGGTAAGGGGTGACAAGTGCCACCACCCCCCAAAAAATAGCTTTACCATCCCAATTTTAGACATTGGATTTGGCAGAGGTAAAACAAACCCCTGCCCGATCTGATGAAGCCGTCAGCCGGGCAAGCCACCTTCTTAACCCCCGAGTTAGCAGTAGGAGTAACGTTTAAGTGAACATCATCTCCTGCTGCCAGAGGGACAATCTTGCAGCTACTACTGCCGAAAACATAGGTGCTAGTGTTAAGTATGAAGTGGTCAGGGATGTGATTCCATCAAAACTTTGCCTCGAAATTTGGAATTGGTCTTATTAAATTGGGAATTTGATAGTAATTTATTTAAACATTTGTGTTCATACCCCACTCATTCTAAAGCTATTTTGCAAGCTAACGGTGAGGACAACTATTAATTTTATGTTGTTTATTTCTGTTTTGAATGCTAATTAGTACGGCATATTGCATATTTCTCTCAGGTTTCTGGTTGCTGCTGCAACGGGGGAGGCAAAGGTTATGCAACACACCCAGTTCATGCAAGAGTTTATTTTTGAAATCTTTCTACGTACCTTCACACATGTACTTTGCACCTCCTTCAAGGCAGATGAGAACTGAGAAGTACAAAATTGCTGGCTCTCCCCTGCCAGCCTGAGTTTTCGAAAAGAAATACATGAGCAGTTTCCCTTTGAGAATTAGATTGCAGGTCTGCAGGTACCGGTGCAGAGTTTCTACCAAATCATGCCAAATTGCCAATCTGGAACTTTGCTGCTCAATTGGAAGGTGAAATGGCCTCAACCATTTATGAAGGCAATTTTAATTAGCTTTGGAAATTGCTTCCCCCCCCCCCCCCCCCCCAATGTATTCTATTTAGATCAAAGTTTTATACATTATGAATGATTCTGGAGTACATATTATTAATTTATTTTCTATTATGGTATGTGAAATTAAAGAGAAGTGTGTGTGGGGGGGCCAGAATTTCAAAGGGGTACCCGCGTAAGATACGCGCGTACCCCCCGAAAACCTGCCCGAAGTTCCCTCTGCACGCGCTGAGCCTATGTTGAGTAGGCTCGGCGGCGCGCGCAAGCCCCGGGATGCGCGTAAGTCCTGGGGCTTTCCTGGGGGGGGGGGGGGGGGGGGGTCAGGGGGCGTTTTGCGGCGGGTGTGTCATTTGGGGGCGGAGCCATGGGCGTGGTTCCGGCCTGGGGACATTTTGGGGGTGTGGCCGAGGCCTCCGAAATGGCTCCCGGGCCTGGGAATCGCGCGCCAGTGGCCAGCCCGGCGTGCGCAAGTTACATCTGCCTCGGGCAGGCGTAACTTGTGCAACAAAGGTAGGGGGGTTTAGGTAGGGCTGGGGGGGTTGGTAAGGGAGTGGAAGGTGCGGGGGGGTGGAAGGAAAGTTCCCTCCGAGGCCGCTCTGATTTCGGAGTGGCCTCGGAGGGAACAGAAGCAGACTGCGCGGCTCGGCGCGCAGGCTGCCGATTTTGCACATCCTTGCACGCGCTGATCCCGGATTTTAACAGATATGTGTGGCTACGTGCGTATCTATTAAAATTCCGCGTACTCTTGTTTGCACCTGGTGCATGAACAAACGTATGCGTGTGCGCACATTTGTAAAATCTACCCCAGTGTGTGTATGTGTGTGTGTGTGTGGGGGGGGAGGGGGTCCATAAAATGTTTGGAGCTGAAAAGTGGTTTGTGTTCTCTGAGAGGTTGGGAATCCCTGCTGTAAATGAATCTTTCAAAGAAAAGGACTATTACCCCCAAATCATTGCTAAGAAAACTACATCCTCACTCAAAACAGCCTGGGAAAACCTAATACAATACAGGGAAAGGAAAACCGTGGAGCGGGTACGATTTGTAGTAACATGCAATCCAGGAGTAGAAAACGTAAGGAAAATTATAAAAGATCTGCAACCACTGCTTCTGGAGGATGAATTACCGAAATAAAAATATTCCCCTACTCCCCCAGTTCAAGATTTCTGACAACAACCTAACCTGAACCAGAAGCTTATAAGGAGTAAGCTCTAAATAGAAACCCTGATAGAATAAACTGGCACAGAGCAACTGTGACAGGACCCTACAGCTACCCACTTGGGAGAGACTTTCAGAATAAGGGGTTCGCATTTACGCTTCCCTGTGAATAGTGGGTGCATGATCCAGTGCAGAGGAGGAGACCATGTTGGTGAAAATAAGCCACAAATTAAGAGCAAGAATCTGCCTTCATAGACAGAGAAAAACAGAACAGCAGCACATTAGGTGAACATTTCTGAAAGGAAGATCATCCTTTTGAGGGCTTCACAGTCAGGGTATTTGAAGAAAAAATATAGGGCTACAAAACATTTGCAATTAGAATGATCCAAACAATTTGAAGCAAAAAGAAAAGGGCATCATAAAGACAGGATTTCTTACCCCTTATGAGAGATATAGACCCTTCCAGCTGTGAAATGTTACCCTCTCATCACTCTGGCATTCTGTCCCCTCTCCCCCTTTTACTGAGCTGCAGCCTAAGAACTAGATGGTAGGGGTGTGCATTCGTATTGACTGCATATGTAAAACGCTACTTATATTTTTTTTTTAACTTAAAAAAGTGATGAGACATAAATGATCAGATTTCCCACATATCCAACATAGCTATGTTGGATATGTGGGATATGTTGGATATGTGGGATATGTTGGATATGTGGGAAATCAATTTTGATGGACAATCCATACCGATAACAAACCATGCAAGAAACCTAGGTATAACAGTAGACTCCAAGCTATCCCTAACTAAACACATTTCAGAAACTGTTAAAAAATCATTCTATAAAATACATATGCTAAAAAAACTAAAACCACTACTACTGTCATCTGATTTCCGAACCATAACACAGGCCTTAATATTATCAAATTTGGACTACTGCAACGCACTATACATTGGACTACCACTATCCACGTTACACCCGCTTCAGCTCATTCAGAATGCCACTGCCAGACTGATTTTCAACCTACCA
The DNA here is from genome assembly GCF_901001135.1 of Rhinatrema bivittatum. Lineage (NCBI taxonomy): Eukaryota > Metazoa > Chordata > Amphibia > Gymnophiona > Rhinatrematidae > Rhinatrema > Rhinatrema bivittatum. The sequence goes on along the minus strand of NC_042615.1, from coordinate 452,006,909 downwards.
AAAAGAGAACATATTTCTCCAATATTACAACATCTACACTGGCTCCCCATTACTCATCGGATAAAATACAAAATCTTAACTACCATTCACAATCTGCTTTACAACCCCAACTCCGTATGGATCTGCTCTATGTTGCACATATACAAACCAACAAGACAACTTCGATCAACAGACAAATGCCTACTAGAAATACCGTCAGTTAGATCTACCAGCCTAGAACTAACAAGAAAAAGAGCTTTCTCAGTTTTTGGCCCATCCCTGTGGAACTCCATACCAGATCGTATCCGAATGACACCCAATCGAAATGACTTCAAAAAGATGATTAAAACCTTCTTATTTAACGAAGCATACAATTACAGTACCCGCACCTAAATCAACCCCTTAAAACTCTCTCACATCCCGGTTTCCGCTATTATTATGTATTACTCTGCTCTATCATGTATGTAAATTTTTAGTATATCAAGTATGTAAACCTTTTTTTATTGTGTATGTAAATTTGTAAACCGCTTAGACGGACACGTAAGTGATCCCATGTGCGGTATATAAAAAACTTTTACATAAATAAATAAATAAATGTTGGATATGTTGGAAATCGCGATTGTTGATCCAAAATAAAAATTTAAACCCCTCACCTTCCTTAATCCCCCCCCAAAGACTTACCACAACTCCCTGGTGATCCAGCGAGGAATGAGGACGCCATTTCTGCAATCCTTTGCGAGGAGCACGTGACGTCGGCGCCACGTCGAGTGACACGGCGTCACGTGATTCCCCGCGGGGTCGCGCCGGAACGCTCGTTCGGCCCAAAAGGAACTTTTGGCCAGCTTGGGGGGGTCAGGAGGCCCCCCCAAGCTTCTTTGATCTTCTCATGGTCCTAAATTAGGTGTTGATCCCTCTATTTTGGACTCCTATGCCCTGTCACAGTGCCTTGGGCTATTCATGCCTCTCTTGATATTTACCCTACTCCTGGGGACTTGGAGTTCTTTTTCCTCTGTTGCTGATGCCTGTCTTTGAACTTCACTAAACTTGCATAGATAACCCCAATTTTAGAGCCAAAATAGGATGCTTTGCTTACCCCCATTGACTTTAATTGGAAATAAATAACCAAATGATTCTGAAAAAAAAAAATCTGTTTTTTGGACCCAAACTGAACAAAATGAGTCACTGAGTCAAACAATCTGAATGAATGAATGAACCAAACCAAAAAGTGTTGCCATGCACATCCCTAGTTACTATTCCCTGCTTGTAGTTCAAAGAATGCCCTGGAGTACATATGGAGGTTGCCCTACAAATAATATTGCAAACTTCCACTGCACTATCCAACCAGTGAAGAACTAGCATGTTTTTAAATTATCAGTAGAATTATTTTATGCTAATTTAATTGGAAATTATAGGAAGATGATAAATGTTTTGCAAGACCTCAGTCCTACAGCCTTCATTTATCATGCAGGTTGCTTCCGGTTAAATCAAATTATCAGTGCTATGGTAATATGATATGATAATGTACTTTTGTTTTTGCTTCAATGTTCCTTTCCTGTCATGGATCCAAAGCAAAAAAATTAGAGCCTGTAAACGGGAATTAAAATGTTAAGTAGTCTTTAATTGTATGAATTATTGTTAATCTGTATATTCATTTTGTTTATTATACAATTAGAAAATTGAGCATGTTATACAGCGAAGCTTTATACTGCAAAATTCTGTCAGGATCAGCAATATAGAGCTGCCTTTGGATATAGCAAAGTTGAAAGGAAGATTAAGCTAAACTGCAACATTTAAGAGGACTGACTAAACTAAGCTATTATCTGTTCTCCTCAATTATGAATGCAGAATGAACATATTTTACAACAACAGCAGCAAAATGTCCTTTTTTTTTATGCTAGCCTTTTAAATAACATGATGCATTTGCGGCAATTTATCTGATGAAATGTGTGCTAACTATTCTCCTACATACTAGAGATTTAGCAAAGATGACCTAAAAAGTCAATGGGTGCAGTATAAAGAATATTCTGCAAAAACATAAAAATTGCAGAGCATTGTATTTTCTGTAACTGTCTAGATACACAAATTTTGGCTGTCTGTTCTAAAATTATACAGTAAAAATGTCCTCTCCCTGCTGCCATTTGAAAGTAAAATCGAGAAAGAAATAAACAGTACTAAAGTGACATACTCATCTAATAAGGCAATCAGAGCCAGATTCCGACTTCTCGGGCTTGCAGCACCCCTCCCTTTTCCTGGCCCCCAGCCTCCAACCTGAACTCCTCAGTCTTTCAAGCAATTATAAAATCACTATGTGTTTGGAAAAACAGGGTCATGGTTTCAATATACATAGCTTTCTTGATACAAATTATTGATGCCAATTCCCAGGAAGAGTAAGTCATGCAACTAGGCCATGAGCTAGATCATCCTAAAATTGTTCAAATCTGTAATCATTAAATCCTTATCAGTAAGACCTGCACACTCTTCCCTCCTTACCTGCATCTCCCACTGCCCTAGTCTCCTCTCTGGCCTGTGTTCTTGGGGACAGGCCAATTGTGTCCTTTTTCTCATATAAGGCCTGGAATGCTTCAATTAGAATATCTTAGGAAGGCCAAAACAACCTCACAACTCAAAGCTATTATCAGCTCCTTGTATGCATTTATATTTACATATCTCATAACAGTGCCAAACGTCTAAGACAAGAGGTTGCACTCTTCATCAACACAGGCATATATTCAAACACTACTTAGCCAGATAAGTAGGATTGATCTGGCTAAGTGGTGGCCACTAAAAATATGGGTGCATTCAGTGACCTCCACTTAGCGAGATAAGTCACTTATCCAGCTACGAGTATAGGCCAGTTAAGTTGTGGGTGGATAGTGGGCAGATTGACGTATCACTACTTATCCGGTTAAAGAACGATATTTATACTTACCCACTTAAATTAGCCAGATAAGTTAGATCTGTATAGAGCAGGATATAACTTATCCAGCTTAGTGGCAATTTTGATGGGGATATTCAGCCTTATAGACGTGCTGCTGATTATCCCATTTAAGTTAACTGGATAAATCTTAGTCAGCTAACTTACATAGACATTTAGGTTTGAATATTGACTTCATAAAATCATCAACCCATGGCAAGTATCCCTCACTCTGTTCTGTTTGCTGAGAGATCCCATTTTTCCATTGCAATCTTGCTACCCCCATAGAATTTCCATTCCTTATCTCCATTAACATCTCATTCTCTCGCCAGGTGGGTGGGTGGGTGGATCAAAATGCAAGAAGAAAAGAAAGTTAGATGCAAAAACAGAGCCCTTATATTGCCACCCCCCTGGTGACACTGCCTCTCCTGCCTTTGATCTCCAGCAGGTTTTTCTCACCAGCCACTATTTTCGAAGGGAAGGGAGGGGGAGAGTATTACTCTGGCAGAGTAGGTATCATTTAAAGCTATTTTCTGCCCAGGACTTTTCAGGACTCATTATTATTATTATTTTAAAAACAATGAAATGAGTGCCAGAAAAAAAGTTTTGAACATAGTAATATATTAATACGGTAAATGATGGCATTAAAAAACCCATCCAGCCTATCTGCCCAGTTATTTTGTGCACGCTGCTAAGGTTACATACCAACTGCCAACCACAGAGTGACCATCCACAAGATTTCTCCCTATGCAGGACAGTCTTTTTTTGTCTTCTTCCTTTTTACTCTACCATCTTGGGTAGAAAAGCATGCAAAATTACCACTTCTTCCCTCCTCCGCCCCACCTTTTCCATACCTATCCACAAACAATCTAGTAGCCAGCAATACTAGCATGGCCATTGCCTAAGCATCTGGGCTCCATAATAGGTCCCCTGTGTAGGCTGGCCGTGAGCCTCTGCATTTCCACTAGGACTTCCAGTTAATTACAGAACTTGCAACCTGCCAGACAGACCCAGCTGCTAATTTGTTTCTATCACAGATTGATCAAAATAGTTTTCATTATTAGTGAACCTGCCAGCTCCCTTGCATTGCCTAGCAAACCAATTTGGAGCCAGCTATGCCTTATTTCTTTGTTTAAAAAAAAATAATAATCATACTTGGAGAAGTAGGAGGGATCTTGATTTGAATAATGTTTTTTCCTAGATCATGACTTCTTAAATGTAAAAAACATATACCGGTATATATTCTTACTAGAAACATTTCACTCAGTTGGGGCACTCAGGTACTAAAATTCTAAGGTCAATCTACCCTAGGAGCAATAGTTCTGGGGCAATTCTTGGGATCATGTAGTAATGAAAACAGCTCTAATTTTTGTATCAGTGCATTATAATATATGAAGGGACTAATTCACAAAGGTGCAATATGGTTTTTACTGCAAAAAAATGTGCATTATCCATAATAAAAACATTGAACTTGAATATTAATTAAAGCACAATCCTAAAACTAACCAACTTCAGAAATTAAATACTGAATTCAATTGTGCAATGTAGATGAACACTCAAATGCAAGAAGAATAATTATTATTCTGCTGTTCTAGACATTTAAAAAACAATCCTGCTGTAAATTTCAGGAAACATAATTTTTCTATTGTCATGTAGTCTATAAAAGCTCAGACCTAAGTGAGTCATTCCCTCTAATTACAATCTATTGAATAATGTAGCCTACAAGTTGCCCTTTAACTATAGTTTTGGTGTGAATAAGCAAAAAAAAAAAAAAACTAAACAAATCAGCTTTAACATAATAGCTCTCTTGAATCAGACAAAACATCCGTGCCATATTAAAGAACCAGACCTGCTCTACTCTTGAAAGCAAACAAAATTAAGACCTATAGAGGACACATTAAAGGCCAAAGCTTCAAAGTATGGTGCTAGTTATAAAATAACAGTCATCAGTAAAGTTCAGCAGGAACACAGGTTTTCGCAGAGGGATATAAATCATACGAATAATTATCTTTGTGTGGTGACAGGGCTTCAGACAGTGGACTTCTTTAAGATGAAGTCCCTGGAGATCCTACACTGCATTTATGAAGCACCACCTCATCCATATTTGAGACAGGTACTAGTACAGCATAATATCCTCCAGCATGCCGGAGAATGCCTGTGCAATCCTTTAAAGCACTACCTCACTGAAATCTAGGCTCCAAGTAATATCTGCTGCAAGCAGTTCCAGTCATTTATTCAGCAACACGCTTCGGTAATTATTGTGCTTTAAATAACAAAAAGGAAGTATTTTTTTTATTCTTTATTCTTTGGCACTCCAAAAAAATTGCTGATGGAAATTGTAACAGATTTACAGTGTTCTGAGCTATTTATTATATAGAAGCTTTAGGTATTAAACAATGGTTGGGGGAGGGCTAAGCAATGCTTGAGAAATAGTACTTAAAGTAAGTACTGAATTGTAATTGAAACTTTTTTTTAACGTAAAATATTAGCACATACCGCATTCTAATAAGTGTTGACTCCTCAGTATGGTTCTACTTAAACTGAGCAGAGAATAAATATTCTACTAATTTCTCCATCATTAAGGGGCTAATTCACTACGGTGCAGTACAGCTTTATCAAGAAAATTGTGCACAGTAAGCTAATGCATCCAACTGATGAAAATGGAACGTGCTAAATAATGGAATGGATATATATATTTCATTTTTAGCATCTTATATCCCAATCAGTTGGTCTAACAAAGGTTACTGGGACCACCAGCTCTGCTCCCTCCTATGTTCTTTGCAACATACCAAAGAAGATATTAATAGCAAGGATTACACAAACACCATTGTATGCAATTGTAAAGACCACAACATTTATTAAAAGTGAAGTATCTACCAGAGCTATGGTCTGTACACTGAAACATAGCTCTATCAGTGCCATCCTATTCACCAGCCATAGGATTGGCTGAGTCATTTGAGTTATTTGTCAGAGTTACACACCATTGGACCAGCTAAACAACATCATTTCTTCCATAGTTCAAACTTCCACCATATTGTTACGTCGGCCGACCACGGAACCTGTGACCGGCCTCCTTCACCTACCGCCGCTGCCATCCTGGGAACAGATGGGGGCTCCTCTGCGACATGGAGGGAGCGCTGCCTGTGCTGCCCCCCTCTCGGCAGCCCTCAATGTAGTGGCGTAGTGGTGACGCCACTACAGCTTCTCCCGAGGCCCTGCTTCACAGCAGAAATGCCGCCGTTGGCCTGCCTCCTTCTTCCGGGTGCTCCAGGTGTGCACGCGTGCCTCTTGGTTCGATTTAAAGTGCCCGTGGCGTGCTGAGGCTGTCAGTCCGTCCAGATGACATAATCAACAAGGCCTATTTAAAGCAAGCTCTGACAGTCAGAGCTTGCCTTTGCAACAGGTTACTTCGCTTCCTATTACTTCCAGGCTTTTACTACTAGTTCCCAAGATCTTCACCTTTGGACTGCTTTCCAAACCTTGACTACTGCTTTGTCTGACTATGCCTGCCTTCTCTGTGCCCTGACTACTGCCTTCATCTGACTATGCCTGCCTTTCCCATGCTCTGACCATAACCTTGAACGACTACGCTACAGACTATTCTGTGACCAGAGTTCTACGTCACTTACCATGTCTTCCCCTTGCCGCCAGCTCTGATCCTAGCCTGTCTATGACGCCTCCTTTCGCCTATCCTCTGGACGTGGACTTACTAGGCTTTGGCCTTTCTTAGCTTGAGTGCCTCCAGTTACTCTTTGTTCCTTGGTGCCTGAGTTTCCAGTACCAAACCCAGTCCAGGATAAGACTATGCCATCTACCAGCTGCTGCCTCTGAGCTGAATCACCTCTCATGTTCGACAAACCTCAAGGCCCACCTAAGTCCTGCCGGCCCCGGTACCCAAAGGCTCAACCCGAGGGGAACGAGGGCTGGTATAGGTGAAGCTCCAGTGGCCTCAAGCTTCAGCCCACTCCGCCTGCCGATGGTGGTGACCCGTAGGTCCCTACCTACGGGTTGCGTCAACCCCACCTTGGCCCAAGTGTCCACTTCTGACGCAACATATATAAGCTGATAAAGCTGTATCCAGATAATTTGGCATCTATAGCCAAGTGACACAGTGTTCCCTTATTACATACACAATGCATGACAGCTGGAGGACTTTTAAATATCTGTTTTTTGTTTTTAATTTAAAATATAATCTATTAGTAGACATATGTATGGTCCTGGTCCCAAAAGTGTAACCCTTAGGTCTGTATGGATGTGGTCCTTAACCTCTACCTGAACTTACCCTTAACCTCTATCCAACTGATTAGTCATCTTGTTAAGCAGTAGGTGATGAGAAATGTGTGTCTAATTATGTTAAACTAATAATTAGGTTTTAGATCTTATTAATAGCAAAGAAAATTCCCTCCATTACCAGGTGCATTGTGATGCCCCACAAAATCCTGCCAAAAACTCACTCAGAACCTTTGTAGAAAAAAAAAAACCTGCCATACCTTAGTAGCATTAATGCTCAGGGATCATTCAGCAACAATGTTTACAATAAAAAGGTAATTCCAACTCATTGAACAATGCCCTATAAACTCCTTTGGAATATTTATATAACCGTGAAAAACCTCTTATTTATGAGAAACACTGTGGGGCAGATTTTAAAAACTTGCGCGAGCGCGTACTTTTGTTCGCGCAGCAGGCGCGAACAAAAGTACGCTGGATTTTATAAGATACGCGCGTATCATAAAATCCGGGGTCGGCGCGCACAAGGGGGTGCACATTTGTGCAACCTGCGCGCGCTGAGCCCAGCGCGCGCTGCCTGTTCCCTCCGAGGCCGCTCCGATTACGGAGCGGCCTCGGAGGGAACTTTCCTTCGCCCTCCACCCACCCCCCCGGCCCTATCTAAACCTCCCCCTTACCTTTGCGCGCGTCGGCCGGCTGCCCCGCTCCAAGGTCCGGTCCCAGGGGCTGTTCCGGAGGCCACGGCCATGCCCCCGGAACGCCCCCGGACCGAAACCACGCCCACGTCGCCGCCCCTGAAACACCGCACCCCGCCCCCTAAACGCCGCATATTCCTGACACGCCCCCGACAGGAAGCCCCGGGACTTACGCGCGTCCCGGGGCTTTACGCGCACTGGCGGCCTATGCAAAATAGGCGCCAATGCGCGCGGGCCTTTGAAAATCCGCCCCTTAATGAACAACTAGTTGCAAGAAAAATTTTTGATGGAGGAAGTATTCCAAAGGAGTTTATTGGGCATTGTTCAATGAGCTGGAATTGATTTGCAAAGGAAGTGTCCATTAGATATTTTCAGGTGCATAGGATATTTTGGTTTGTCACGGTACAATAAAAAGGTAGCACTGCAAATATGGTAACAGGGTCTAGAGCAGCAATACATCCCATACTGAAAAAAACAAAAGCTGGAATGGGATAGATCCCTACAAAAGAATTGAACACTGGCAAAATCCTTCACCTCTGTCACAAATGCAGATCAAGACAGATCCTCACCAAAATGGAATAAAGGACCAAAAATGTGAAGCAGAAGTAATTCCTGGGTAGGATGGATGGATCCTTTACCTGGCACCCAGGGGCACAGACAAAAAATGAGAGATGGACCCTTTGTGCACAATTACTCCAATGTCTCTATGAAAACTCCTTTGTTCCCACCAGAAAGCTTTAGTCTCTGAGGCCAGGCTCCCAGTTATAGGGACAAACAATAGTTCATATACCCTGCTTCTTTGCATTCAAGCCCTGTCTCCTTTCTTTAATGCCAATTTACATTGTCTTTGCATCCAATAAACATACAGGAGGAGAAGAATAGTGGTTTCCAACTTCTTTACTTATCAGATGCTTGAATAATATTTACACTTCTCTTATTCAATTGATTAGCAGCAATAAATAATAAGACAGACTAATTTGTGACCACTTCTTTAAGCAAAATCTTTAAACGCTTTGGAAACCCTCCTTACTTACATCAAATGTCTTCTTCTCCCACATACTCAATATACTCAAATTATGTAGATTGAAATTAGTTCAATCCTTCATCACCTCTCAAATTAATTCTTACATCTTCCCACTGAAAGTGATTAGAAAATATACCTTCCCAATATTTAATCAGCACTTAGTTCCAGATTTAATATATTGTAAGAAATCTTTTAGGCATCCTTTAAGTCCACAGACAGCACCAGGATACTTCACTCTCTTTCTTGATTCTGTTAACTCCTTAGGCAATGCCTAGTGGGTACATCTCACTCCCTCACGTAAAACCTTCCTCAATAGCAATAAAGGTTCTTGTTACCTTCTTTGTTTCTCCTGGTAGTGCAATTTACTAGGATTCCTTGCTATAGATGGAATTTGTGACACCTCTGTATCTTTCCGGGTGACAGATAGAGAGGTGTTACAAATTCCCTCTTCTAAAGTTTGGTATACCGACTCCCAGGTACCATGGGTAATTAGCGCCAAGTGGAAGAAATATTAGTTGAACCCAAAAGGGGAAAATTTAGGTAAGAAGCAAAAAGTGTGCAATAACATTTCCATTCCTCCAAAAAGAGTGCAAAAAGACAGGTAATGAAAAAAATAAAAGTCTTCTGCATCGAATCACCAGACAGCTTAAATTCTCTGGAGGAGAAAGAAAAGACTCTTCCCTTACGCATGATCTGACCGTACACAGCAGATGCCACAATCTACTGCGAAGGGCTACCAAGGGTCTCACCTTCAATGCTCAAAAATTGACTTAAGAGAGTCTAAAACAAGCTTAAAAGCTGGATAGAGGACTTAGCAGCGGCTGGTTCCAAAATGGGAAAACTTCCTTACTCCTTTCCTAAATTAGGAAACAGTAAAGCAGGAGACAAGGAACAACCTGATACCTCAAGTTCCAAACTAAAAGTTCATGAGGATAGCAGGTGTGTTGGGATGACAAACAGCTAGGACACACCATCTGCATGTTCCCACACGGGGGAGCAAAACCCCAGCCTCTCAATTATCTCTGCACAGAACCTCCCCAGATTAAAGGGGAAACCAAAGGCTCCTTACACTGAAATAGAGACATGAACTGAACTGGAAACCCCAAGAAGCATATCCAGGCACTTTACAGTACTGAGATCCCCTTAGCTTAATTGGGAGAAAGATCCCAGCATTCTCCCCTTCCCACCTCCCTCCCCAAGACAGAACAGGCATTTTCTCTCCTTTCCTACCCCAGTACGGGCCTCAGAAAATTGGGTGACGGGGGGGGGGGGGGGGGGACATGGAGAGGTGAGGTGTAACCATTTCACATCAAATAACTACAATTCTACTTTCATGTTATGTGTAAAGCATTTTCAGCAGTGTCCTAGGGGATAGAGAATTGGGCTAAGAACCAGGGCTCAAATCCCACTTGCCACATTGACAATCCTTATGATCTTGGGCAAGTCACTTTACCTCCCATTGTCTCAGGTGCCAACTCGCCCCTAGATTTATCAAAATCCTATAAATATGGCAGAAATAGTGCTCATGAGAAAAAAGGGGCATGGTTAGGCTAATTACCCTGCTCCTGCATCGCATAGGCAATTTCTGCATGGTGCGATAAATTTATCACACCTGTGTTATGGCCCTATCGCGAAATGATAAATGACCCTGTTAGATTGTAAAATCTTTATGGCAGGCACTTATTGTGCATGAATTTTTAATTCTTAAAAAAAAAATGCTGTAAGACGCCTTGTGCATTATTTGGAAAGGCAGGTGAAAATCAAGAGTGATTTTTTTTTGTTTTATCTGTTTCACTTACATTTAATGCAACAGGTGGGCCTGTCTGTTCTTGATTTTCCACTCTGACTCAAAAAATGAAGTGCTGCCCTCAGATCTGTTCTTCTGTTACTTTCTCCCTCTCTCCTCAATCATTCACACCCCAATCTCCCTTGCTCACCCTCCCAGCCTCCATTCCTCAGCCCCTCCTTTCACTCTCACTCCTCAAGCCCTCTTTGCTGCCTTTAACACTTCCCCCAACCTCCCTTGCCTTCACCCCTCCAGCTCCTGTTTCTTATTTCATCCCATCCCCCTTTTACTTATGATCTCATATCCTTTCTCTCCATTCCTCCATTCATGTTTGCCTCTGTCTTATTTCTCACTCCCCCAACCATTCACCATGTGTTCCCCCCTCTCCACCGCCACAGTGGCATAGCCAGGACTGATGATTTTGTGGGTGGGGGGAATTTGAGGTTAACAAGGGTGGGCACATATAAATAGCTTAATTTGACAGAGTGGGTAGAATGTTGCTGATGGAGTTTCTCTGTCACACTTACACACACACACACATACACCCTCTCTCTGTCATACATACACAAGCATGCATATACTCTCTCTGACACAGACGCTTCTGGGGCTGCACAGGTCCTCACAGGCCAATACAGTTTTAATGCACAGATTACAATTATATTTAGCTCCTCAATACAGTAAGCTAATGCATCAGGAATTTTAAAAGCACGTGCATTGTAAAATGTGTGTTTGGCACAACCAGAATGCTCATTTTAACTCAGGAAGGGGGTGCGGGGGGGTGTTATTGCTGATCCATTGTTGCAGACTCTTAAAACTCATAAAGAAGTTTCAAGAAAGGGGGAAAAATGTTCTCTCTCTGATTGGGAAGCCAGAGCACTTATCTGGCTAAGTGGCAGCTGTTGCCACTTAGTTGGCTAAGCACTGAATTATCTGGCTACCTGGAGCGGTTAGCTGCTGCCGCTTAGCTAGGTAACCAGGACCGCATTTAAGATGATGGGGCCCATAGGCAGAGGCTTGGGGCAATGGGTTCCTTCCTTCGCTTTCCCCTGGAAATCAGAAAACAGCAGGGGGAATCCAAGATTTTTGGGTACCTTCAGAATTTGGCAACCAAAGCACGTGCCTATGTTGCCTATGCCGAAATCCAGCCCTGTGGATAAATTAGCACTTCTCTGGCTAAATAGCAGAAAACCACAGCCAGATAGCCCAATAAGTACTGGCTTATCTGGTTGAGAGGCAGTGCTTAACCGCACCAAATGCTGGATAAGTCAGTATTTATCCAGCTAAGTGACGGCAGCTGCCACTTAGCTGGATCAGTATTCTCTCTTCCCGGTCAGCAATAACTTCTTTTTTCCTCTCCTTTTTTAAAACTTTCTTATGAGTTTTAAGTGCCAGTGCAGTAGCGCTGGAAACTCCAACTCTGACCGGGAGTTACGTTTCCAGCCCTAAGCAAACCAGGGTAAGGTCAAGTACACCTCTCTGCATCAGCTTAATGCCCTTTTCTGCATAAAATTTCTATGGAAGGCCAGGCCACTATGAAGCTTGTCCTGCTCAGGACCCGTAGTCTTGCAGGACCTGCCAGCGGATCCAACATCGCTGTGAGTCGGTAGAGGAGGAAGCGGGGAGTCAGAGAAGAAGCGTTGCCGCTGCTTTCCTCCTGCCATGGAAGAGTTAAGGGTGGAGAGGGGGAATTAAAGCTGTATCACCCCCTAGGCTGGGCCAATGGCCTGTGCTACTGATACACCCACCAGTCCCTGCAGTAGTTAAGAACTACATGGGGTGGCCAGTACCAGCTAGCGCCCTTCAGCCAGTAGCGTCCATGGTCATGGCCATATTAGCCATAGGGTCAGTACAGCTGTGCATGTGCTACTCAGTGTTCTGAAGTTTCCCTGAGCTGCTCCTGGTACTTCTAGCCAGGGGTACTGCAGCTCTTCCCTGTCATCACTATGCCTACCTGGATACGAGATCTCTCCCCAGGCATTTGTCTCTGGTTGAGAACTCATGCATGTGGAAAAAAAACAAAAGACTAAAATAATGGGAAATCAAAGCCTGAGATGAGGAGGGTGGAAAAACTCCTATATCAGGACACACAAAAGTTAGCAGGTTTCTAGACATGGTCTGCACTGTTTCAGACCCATTCCTTCAAAAGGGTGGGAACTAGGGATGTGAATCGTTTTTTGACAATTTAAAATATCGTCCGATATATTTTAAATCGTCAAAAATCATTAGAGGCAATATTTAATAGGAATTCCCCCGATTTATCGTCAAAAATCGTAAATCGGGGGGAGGGGAGGGGGAGGGCGGGAAAACCGGCACACTAAAACATCCCTAAAACTGACCCCGACCCTTTAAAATAAATCCCCCACCCTCCCGAACCCCCCCAAAATGTCTTAAATTACCTGGGGTCCAGTGGGGGGGGTCCCGTTGTGATCTTCCACTCTCGGGCCACGAGTGCGTTGATAGAAAATGGCGCCGGCGCCATTATGGTTCCTGTCCCCGACGTCACGAGCGTAGAACATCGCTCCCGGACCCCTGCTGGACCCCCAGGGACTTTTGGCCAGCTTGGGGGGGCCTCCTGACCCCCACAAGACTTGCCAAAAGTCCAGCGGGGGTCCGGGAACGACCTCTGCACTCGAATCGTGTTGCCGTAATGAAAAATGGCACCGGCCGTACGGCCGGCGCCATTTTGCCGTACGGCCATATGGCCGTACGGCAAAATGGTGCCGGCCATATGGCCGTATGGGAAAATGGCGCCGGCCATATGGCCGGCGCCATTTTTCATTACGGCAACACGATTCGAGTGCAGGAGGTCGTTCCCGGACCCCCGCTGGACTTTTGGCAAGTCTTGTGGGGGTCAGGAGCCCCCCCCAAGCTGGCCAAAAGTCCCCGGGGGTCCAGCGGGGGTCCAGGAGCGATCTTCTATGCTCGTGACGTCGGGGACAGGAACCAAAATGGCGCCGGCGCTACCTTCGCCCTGTCATATGACAGGGCGAAGGTAGCGCCGGCTCCATTTTCTATCAACGCACTCGTGGCCCGAGAGTGGAAGATCACAACGGGACCCCCCCACTGGACCCCAGGTAATTTAAGACATTTTGAGGGGGTTCGGGAGGGTGGGGGATTTATTTTAAAGGGTCGGGGTGGGATTTAGGGATGTTTTAGTGTGCCGGTTTTCCCGCCCTCCCCTGATTTACGATTTACACGATATTTTAAAAAACAAAACCGCAACGATCCGATTCCCTCCCCCCCCCAGCCGAAATCGATCGTTAAGACGATCGATCACACGATACACATCTCTAGTGGGAACTGTCTTGTCTCTTTGTCTGAACCCAGGTAATAGAGAGACTCCAGAGGCCCCCTTCCTTAAAATTTAACAAAACCAGCAAACAGCCATGGACATGCTCTTTCTAGAAGGGCAAGTAAAGATTTCACACCCTAAGATGGTTACAAAGATTTATATACTCTAAAAGCACACCATTCTAAGCTCTATATTGGTGAGCTACACACCCACACTAACTACTTCTCTAGTCCCTCCCCATACTAATGGAATATTCCTTCTGATAGAAATCTGGTTCTGGTAGAGATTTGGAAGGATCTCTACATATCACACCTTAAAATTGTGACTGTATGCTGGATGTTGTAAAGGAATAATACAACTGCAATTTTCTGTGTAATAAAACTGGTCACCAGAAATAGAATGTCAAATTAAGTAGCTATTACAATAGGCAAAAAAGAAAGGTAAACGGAAACATTTTTAATAAGATTTTTTTCACTTTTTGAACTTTTATACTTTTTAATATATTTCTTTCAGTTTTGTGCACTTCTCTGGAATTCTAATTCTTATTATTTTTTAAGAACAAACTCACAAAGTTCTTGTATAAGCAAGAAGTCTTCAGACCCTCTAATATTCTTGCCTGGGTAGGTCAACAGCTTATTTAAATACAGTACAAAGTCTCAACAGAACTAGAAATAAGGCAAGATGAAAATTATCAGGATGCGACTTCCCTATGAACTGATTATAGCAGGAATACAGACCTCTGTAACTTCTGCAACTTAATGCTGCCTGGAAATATCCAGTCTTCATAGCAGAAAGCACAACACTTTAAAATTATCAGCATCAGCAATGAAATATAAACAGTCAAGACAACACAGGACAACAAAAATGAACAAGGCAGGTTTTGAGCAAAGTCCTGTGTCTTCTGGTTCTCTCTGAAAGATTAGGAGAACAAATAATAGTATGGCACCCCTTTGCATTAGCCTAGAGGACCCTAGTGGCTCACTAGGGGGTGTGCATTCATTTGCAAAGTATTGGTAATCCGCAACGTATAGGGCCATATTCGTTGTATTCGTGGGGAAGCGAAACGTATCGCAATTCCCCACGAATACAATGAATCTTCACCAAATTATTTGGCTGTCTAAAGGAGCGAATTTAAACAAACCCCCCCACCCTCCTGACCCCCCCCCCCTAAGACTTACCAAAACTCCATGGTGGTCCAGTGGAGGGTCTGGAAGCCATCTACTGCACTCACGCTGTCGGCTGCCGGTATTCAAAATGGCTCCGATAGCCTTTGACCTTACTATGTCACAGGGGCTACCGGTGCCATTGGTCAGCCCCTGTCACATGGTAGGAGCAATGGACGGCCGGCACCATCTTGTGCTCCTACCATGTGACAGGGGCTGACCAATGGCACCGGTAGCCCCTGTGACATAGTAAGGGCAAAGGCTATTGGCGCCATTTTGAATACTGGCAGCTGATGGCCTGAGTGCAGGAGGTCGCCCCCGGACCCTCGCTGGACCACCAGGGAATTTTGGTAAGTCTTCGGGGGGGTCAGGAGGGTGGGGGGTTGTAGTTAATTAAATTTTAGCTGGGAAACGAATAAGAATATGAATATGAATGCATGAACATATCGGGGGGCCCCCCCTTGCCGAATGCAATGTTTCTGCCCCCCCCCGACCGAATGCAACATATGCGGTCCCTCTGCACATCCCTATGGCTCACAAATCATCTTGCAGGAATACCATATTTAAGCTTTTCCACCAGAGGTGGTCTGAGTGGGCAGACCTTGCTTATAAGTAGGGGCTATAATAATAGGAGGTATGACATTTGAGTTGAGATTTTATATGGAGAGGAGCTCTTTTACAGTGAGACCTACTTTCCTCACTCAATATATGTTTTGAGGCTACTACTTCCTGTGCACTCCCTGCCAGTCGGGATACATCTCAAATTCGAGAGAGACTTTTTTCAGGACTTTTTTTTTTCTTTTTTTTGAATTGTTTTGCTGGGTTTGCAGCCTGATGCTCCTGGTGAAGGCTATTCCCCGGATCCAGAGGCCAGGTTACTGAAGAGAAAGTTCTTTTTCACTCAACACACAATTAAACTCTGGAATTTGTTGCCAGAGGATGTGGTTAGTGCAGTTAGTGTAGCTGTGTTTAAAAAAGGATTGGATAAGTTCTTGGAGGAGAAGTCCATTACCTGCTATTAAGTTCACTTGGAGAATAGCCACTGCCATTAGCAATGGTAACATGGAATAGACTTAGTTTTTGGGTACTTGCCAGGTACTTGTAGCCTGGTTTGGCCTCTATTGGAAACAGGATGCTGGGCTTGATGGACCCTTGGTCTCACCCAGTATGGCATTTTGTTATGTTCTTATGTTTAGTGCCCTCCTAGAACAGAGAAGAGCTGCAGTGACATTTTGGTAAAAGCATTCTCTTTTGCTGAGGGGAGGTGTTTTTGACACCCCTACTCTCATTCGGAGATGGGGCTGTGTGCCCGAGCTTTGTCAATCAAGACTTTTCCTTCTGAGAGGTCCAATAAAGCAAAAAAGGAGAAAGAAGAGCAGAATTGAAGAGCCTGCCCAGGATCTTCCTCCTGGGACAAAAGAGCAGGCTGGGAACCATTTCAGATCAACTGATGGTCTCAGGTAGGACTGTACATGTCTAAAGGGGACTCTGTGCAGAATAGGATTACCCCAGAGACTGGGTCTCTCACACACTCAGTGAAGGAGTGTTAGGAATCATCCAGGAACCTGAGTCAGCAGACATACACAGAGCACGAGACACATCCAGCTGGACATTCAGTTATTTATTCAAATTGAAAATTGATAACATTTTTCAAACAATCAGTAAACTATTTCATTATGAGCCCCCAGCTCTGTGTCCGATTCCTTTTGTCCCAGAGAAGCATCATCACAGCACCATTTCAGCCAACAAGCTACACACTGCAAAGGAAAACACTTCACCGTTTGGGCCAGAAACACTAGTTCTTCTCCCCCCCCCCCTCCCACACACACACACACACAGAAATGATTCCTCCCTGAGGTCACAAGGAAGAGGGAACAGGTGGCAAAGGAAGACAGCCCCAATTTATAAATTCATGTTGTGTGCCCAGCAGGAAAATGCCCCTTCCAAGAAAAGGGTTACAATAGTAATAATAACATCATAGACATTAACACCGTGGGAGCTTCCCTGTTGTAAGTAGGGGTGGGATACTCCATTTGACAGTAAGACATTCCTATGAAATTAGGGAGGAACCATTGCAACTGTGGGGTTTTTCTCAGACATCCCCATCCATTGATAACAAATGCAATTTGGTTTTAGATCCTAGATCCTTCCTGATCTGATCACTGTGTTCCTGGGAACTCCAGTACTAGGCTCGGCAATGTTTGTCTCTTTCAGAATTTCTAGCCTACTTACTAGAACTATTTCCACTGGGCTAGAGGATACTGGGGATATATCCTGAGGTGCTTGCCCCACTGCCTCATTCTCTTTAGGTGGCAAGGTCTTCTCGACATTGATGACTGGGACACTAGTAAGTACTAGAATGCTAGGCTTAAGGCTGTGGCCTACCAATACTGATGATTTATGGCAAGTAAAGAGTGGCAAAGCATATAGTAAAGATGAGGTGGTGCATCTGGGAGCCAACACAAGGGTAGATTGATGGCAACCACTGACCATTATCGCTCTTAAGCCCATGGGGTGCTGAGCTTCAATGGGAAATCTTCCCTCTGGACATCAAGTTAGACAAAGCCCGAGTAGAGAGGGGAGGGGATGGGGTATGGTGCCATGCTATATAGATTACAGTGCATGCAACTCATTTTTTATAATGAAGCTGTTAACAGTAAGGAGGGCAGTGTGTGAAAATTCAAGAACTATATGAAGGATCCTATATAAGATATTTGGATTTAAGTGAGTGTGTGTGTGTGTGTGTGTGTGTGTGTGTGTATGTTTGGGGGGAGGGGGAGGGGAAATGAAAAAAATTGCAGTTCTGAAGTGCTAAAGACTAAGCAGCCAGCCCTGGGGGATAGTCTCAGCTTCATGGCACCCGAGCCACCTGAAAGCATTGGAAAAAGTAACAGAAGAAAAAACAAATGTTATTATCTATTTATAGTTAGGTAAACTAAACCTGCAATAGGAGAAAATGAAACTCTTGCTTCCTTGCTTCTCCTGATTCTTATTGCAGTGTTGTCCTCCCATCAGCAGATCACATTTAAGTAGCATCCTTTTTAGAGTATCAGGAGATGACTCTGGTTGTGTATGTCAGAGTTTCCCTAAAGGTGTTCCTTCTAACTGCCTAAGGTTCCCTGTAGCTGTGAAGAAAGAAACCCTTTGGGTTTAAAGAACTAGATAAATGCTTCTTGTTTGCTCAAACAAAAGTACAGGAAGTTTTCTTTTTAAGACGTGGTCCAATAAGATGTTAATTAGAAATGTAATTGTTTCAAAAGTAGCCAGGACAATCACTAGATTTCCATATCAGTTTTATTAGTATTCTTGCAAAATTTCACAGTAATTAACAGAGGTTCTAAACAATGCCAGCCCTTTAAATTGTTCATAAATATTTTTCTTCTCTGTTTGTTTGACTTTTAAATTATTTTGGACACAAATGTCTACTGGCAGTTTCTGACAAAATTTCCTACCATGGGTTTTCCATTCATTATCTGATCCAAGACTTCTCAAACCTGTCCTGGTGATTCCATAATCCATGAGGTTTTCAGGATATCAACAATGAATACACAAGATAGAATATGTATTCACTGAGCCTTCAATGTATGCAAATTGATCTCATGTGCATATGCATATCATGAAAATTTGACTGGCTGCGGAGTAACCACTACATGTTTGTGAAACTCTGCTCTGTTCTATTCATTCGTCTAGTCTGGTTTTCAGGCTATCCACAATAAATATTCATGAGAAAGATTTGCACTAACTGAGTCTTTTATATGGAAATCAATTTTATGTATTTTTATTGTGGATACCCTGAAAACAATACTGGCTGGGTGTATCCCAAAGACTGGATTGAGAACCAATATTGTAAATGATCTTACTGATCAAACTGATTAAAGATTTTCTTGAGTCGTTCAGGAGAAGGAAATCTCCAGACTTCATGGGTAGCTGGACACCAATCTACCAACATTTTCTGGATTTTTAGTAATGAATATGCATGAGAGAAATTTCATGCACACTATTTCAGTTGAATATAAATCTATCTCATGAATATTCATTATGGGCATCCTGAAAACGCAAGCAAATTGGTGTCAACAAAGCCTGGAGGTTGCCTACCTTTGGTTTTGTTTCCAGAGGCTGGGTCCCTGTACACATTGCTATACATCAAAATGGTGCCATCCATTAATTAACTACAGTCGGACCCCAGCAGACGGCATCATTGGCTTGCAGGAGCATATCTGCTATACTGGAAAGGGGGGGGGGGGGGGGTAGGATTGGCCTGGCAGACCCACACCATTGCCTTTTTTTTAGAAGGAAAAACAGCATCAGTTCTTAACAGCCTATATTCTTTTCAATATAGCCAACTGATGGCAAAATTATCCTGATGTACATACCTGGATAACTTTGAATCCCCACTGGTGATATTCACAGATTTCTCATTAGGTTTCAATTGTAACTGATTACATATAGCCAGATAACTTTATGTTGTGATATTCAACCAGACATGTATTCCTCTGAATAACCCTGATAATTTATTGGGTTAACTTTAATTGAATAAAGTTATCCATTTTAGGATGTTGTGAATATTGACCTCAAGACGTTTTACTGGCTCAGGCATGTTAACAAGCAAATGGATTTGTACTAGGGATGTGCATTTGTTTAAAAAGAAAATATGAAACGTGAAGAATAAGGCTAATTAATTTCATTCAGGAGCCCCCCTGAATGAAACAAACCTTATCTGTTCATTTCATTTTAAATAAATGAATTGGGCCTAGGTCTAGTCTAGAAGCTGGGGCCTCGCCTATGGCATAGGCCAACGCCCAAAGCAGGAGCAGTGGCATATGCCTTAGTCTAGGCCCCGGCTTCAGGACTATGCTGAGGCACTGGTGTTGCGCTCGGGCATAAGCTGAGGCCCAAAGCAAGGACCGTATCCTAGGTCTGAGCCCGACACCAGGAACTTGATGGAAGCCTGAAGCGGGGGTCAACCGAGGCCCCCAAAAATTGGAAACAAAAAACCCTTACCTGATCTGTCAGTTATCCGTCGAAGAATCAAAAATCAGGGAACAACTAGTTTCAAGTAATGTCAAAAAATGAGCTAAACCAATCTTGATGTACGTGAAAAGAGTCTCGTCTTAATAATTCAACCAATTTGTAATTATTAAAATTCTTAACTTTTTATTTGAATACAATAAATTTCTTTTTATCTGTTTTTTCAAAAAAATGATTAAATTATTTTGAAAGAAAGGGAAGACCTCAGTATTGGCACAAGATCTGATGAATTCAGAAATTTTCTAGCCAATTATTTCAGTCACCGGTCTTGACCCTTTATTTTTTATTTTATTCTAAAATGTTCTTCTGAATAATCATATCGTATTTTACTTGACTTGTGTTGTGAAGTGCAATTATAGAAAAGCAGTTTCTGGTAAATATAATTTTTCTCTTGAATCTTCTCATAAAAAACTCCTACTTGCAACGCTATGCAATTCAATGTGTTTAAGTCTTATTCTGAACTCCTTGCAATCTGGTAACAACCAGTATTCTAACCAATAAGCCCAATATATCTTGTTGCTTGAAACAGGAAAACCTCATGTATACTAAGACAATTGATGTCCCAACGTGAATAACAGCAAAAGGCACTTATCTTATAACTTGTAGTCAATTTTCTAGTTTTTGTTCACAAGTATGTGCCTTCAATAACCACTGAATTTTATGGAACCACCACCAATGATGTCAACATTTCACTTAAACACTGCTTCAGGGCAGACTAAATGCTGCTTCTGCCTTCCTTCTCTGGAATCGGGCTTAGTTTTAACTCCACAAACATGGCCGTTTCAAGCAACAAGATATATTGGGCTTATTGATTAGAATACTGGTTGTTACCAGAATGCAAGGAGTTGGTTGAATTATTAAGATGAGACTCTTTTCACATATATCAAGATTTGTCAACTAGCTCATTTTTTGAAGTTATCCATCGAAGGCCAGGTCCCGATGACAGGGCTTTTGTCCAGACCCAGACCCGATTCCATTACCTGACCCAGAGGCCAGATCACCAATGCCGGGACCTCAGAGTTCAGGACTGGGTCCTGATGTCTGGACCTGAACCTAGCTGAGGTCCAAGCCTGACACTACATCCTGACCCAGAGGCCAGGTCCCTTCATTGGGGCTTGGACCCCAGACCCAGGCCTGAAGCCATGACCCGATCCAGAGGCCATTGTAGATCGCTGTGGCCTTGGTCTATGCAAGGCCAAGGCTTCGGGCCTAGTCCTAGACCACAAGCCTCAGACTTACATATGCTGAGGCCTTGCAACTCAGAGGCTTTGGCCGAGTCTGAGCTGGTGAATCCCCACTGGGCTGGGTAAGTGGGGACCTGGGGGGTTGGAGGGATGGCTTGTTTTTGTTTTTTGGCCATTTTTTTTTTGGAGGGGGGTTATTGTTTGATTTGTTTTTTTTCACACAAATGAAATGAATCAAGCAATCTATGAACCAACATTTGTGTGGAATAAACCTCCTGAAAACAAACTGAAAAATGAAAAGTATTTTTTTTTCCCCGCACATCTCTAATTTGTTCTGACTTTCCACAGCAGAGCTTGCACAAGAGAAAAAGGGGGGAGAATTCACTTCATTATAGATATCCCTAAATCACTTTTATTTTGATTATTCTCATCTTTCAGTCTCCCTTGTGAAGACTGTTCTCTAGCAAAATTCAAAGAAGAGCAAAAATCTTTGCAGAACAAATCTCTGAGGGATAGTTTGAAATATTCCCCTGGGTTGATTCAAATATCTTTCTTGCAGCAAGAGAAAAAAAATGTCAGATTTGATCATTTATGCAGCTCAGGAATTTTAAAGGTCAACCTGAATTAACATCAAATCATGCCTTGCTTCTGTTATACTTTGAACAGAAAACAAAGACTTCCTCTGAACTCTTCCATTGTTTATAGCAGGACAATGACACAGCAGCCTAGCACAAGTTCCGTGTACAACAAGTAATGTATTGCATGACGAAGATTAGATTAGAACTTAATAAACACAAATATCGCATGCAGGAATTTTGAAAAAAAAGGAAAAAAAAATATTAATACTTCGAAGCAACATCCTCTTGAAATTAGTAATGGTCAGATAGTCACATTTTCTGTGTAAATCCACTAGTCTAAATGTAAATGATATCTTTAAATCAATATAGGTTTAGTGAAACAGACAAAAATAGGATGCGAAAAAGACAGGTCCTTTTTAACCTCTGTTTGGAAATATATTTCTAAATACAAAAGTAAAAGTGTTGAAAAATCAGTGGGTGGAAATTCTTCATATCCAAATTATTGTTCTTGTTGCTTTAAAAACTGAGGCCTTGCTTCTATTTCTCCTTTGGCAGTGGAGTGTATTCGAGCTTGCTGCAGCCACCGAATAGTTCTGGAATACAATAAGACTGGAACAACTTAGTTATGGTGCAGCTATTTATTTACAGTGCTTCAAAGATACAAGAGTCAAAATAGTACCTCAGCTTGCATCAGGCACAACTAACAAGTAAACCTCCACTGTCTGACTGTATTGTGAGGTCAAGGTGCTTTAATATTCCTTCTGTGAAAATGGTGCAAAAGGCCCAGTTTAGGTCAAGGTTGTGATCAGTTGTGGCTCCACTTTTGTAAAACGGTGCCTTTGCTGTCAATGAGAAACAGAAGCTGTTAAAACTATTAGATTATCGACTACTACTCCATCTCCCCAGGTTTTGATACTCGTTCCCTAACCCCTCCCCCCCCCCAACTACGTCATGCCCCATCCATGAATCTTCAATGGACAGAAGCAATCCCTGGTCACTCCTGCACCACCACTACAGGTTTACAAATTGGCTACTAGATGGACCCAAGGCCAACATACTTTTCCGTACAATATAATATTGCCAACCTTAAAGAGTAGGGTGTTTTCAGAGATGTGTGTGGTAGGGAGGAAGGGGGCGGTGGCCTGCTGTGCGTTCAGTTTTGCTTTTTTTAACAAAATAAAACAAAAAATGAACACAATTTTGTTTGTTTTTCTTTCATTATGGTTTAAAAAGGAATTGAGAAAAAAAAGGAAATATTATTAAAAGGTCCTGTTTTGTTTCACATGAATGCATATCCATAAACTGTAGCTCATTGCTGCAAATAAAGCATCTTGTGATCACTCACTTTAGCATTCATGTTAACTGAAAACATTTAGTTAGCATGCAGTTGATAGCAAATTCCCCTGTACTATCTAGTTCACAACATGTGCAAACAGAGGGGCCCTTTTAGCCTTACCAATTTACCCCAACAAACACAACGCTTTTAAATAAATAAAACACACTCAGTTGGTGGATCGGGAAAACCTCTTTATGTG
The DNA here is from genome assembly GCF_901001135.1 of Rhinatrema bivittatum. NCBI lineage: Eukaryota > Metazoa > Chordata > Amphibia > Gymnophiona > Rhinatrematidae > Rhinatrema > Rhinatrema bivittatum. The sequence continues at coordinate 451,983,504 of NC_042615.1, read as the reverse complement.
GAATGATATGACTGCAGCCCAGCATAAGTTAACTTTCAAGTTACAGCAAACATGTAAATAACTAGCAATTAGTACTAATTACCCAACAATGTGTAACAAAACATGTCAGGACCTGAACCAGCAAAAGTCAAGTGTGCCCTGTGTGATTAGGGCTCTTTGACATAGCTCTGGCCATGTAAACCCCCCTCCCCTTTCAGCCGTAAAAGCCAGTGCACTGGCAGGCTGATACAGTAAAGTGCGCTCCGATGGAGCACACTGTTAGCCCGCGTTTGGCTGTACGTTTTCAACACGCTATTTTTACCCCTTATACAGTAAGGGGTAATAGCATGTCGAAACGCGCTGCTAACCCCCCGAAACTAATAGCGCCCACAACATGCAAATGCATGTTGATGGGCCTATTAGTTATTCCCGCACAATACAGAAAGTAAAATGTGCAGCCAAGCTGCACATTTTACTTTCATAAATTAACGCCTGCCAAAGGCTGGCATTAATTTTGGCCGGCACTGGGAAAGTGTACAGGAAAGCAGAAAAAACTGCTTTTCTGTACACCCTCCGACTTAATATCATAGCGATTTTAAGTCCGAGGCCCTAAAAATTAAAAAAAAAAAATCAAAAATTAAAAAAAAAAAATAAAAGATCTACCCGCGGTCCGCGGGTTGGAAGACGGACGCTCAATTTAGACAGCATCTGTTTTCCGAACCCATGGCTGTCAGCGGGTTCGAGAACCGATGCTGGTAAAATTGAGTGTCGGCTGTCAAACCCACTGACAGCCGCAGCTTCTGTCAAAAAGGAAGTGCTAGTGATGCATTAGTGTCCCTAGTGCCTCCTTTTACCGTGGGCCCTCATTTACATAAATTTATTTACTGGATCGTTCACCCAGGAGAGTGGCCTGGGCGCGTGCCGGGAGAGCAGGTGCTCGCCCGCTCTCCCGCAAAGTTTTCTGTATCGGTTACCTATCCTGATGTCAATCATCTGTGGTCCGTAAAAGAAACAGAGCTGGAGTGCTAATGTGGCTAGTGGCTACCATCCTTCCCCATCAGCTGTTGAAGCGATGACTGTGCGTTGAGCTAGTCTCATGGGCTCTGCTGCTAACAGGCTGGCAAGCAGCTGCAGGCATTCACCATGCTTCACTGTGACTGTTGGCTTCATTTTCTGTAGGAGCTTATCCTTTCAAGTTGGTCAGCCTGCTAGCACTACAAAACTCCCGCACCTTGCCTTCTGACCTTCCTCTGCAGGGCAGGGGGAGAGAGTAGTGGGGAACTTCTCAGGCTGGCCTGCTGGAGAAAAAGGGGGGGGGGGGTTTCCTCAGTCCCTGCCTCTTCTTATGAATTTTCTTGCTGGCCCACCTTCCAGTCCCAGCTCCCCCCAGCCCTCTTCTCCTGGGACCTCCCCCCCCCCTCCACATGGCCACTCACTAGCAAACCTCCCATCTTCTCCTCCCTTCCTCTCTTCTCCTGATCTCAGCATGGGCTCCCCTGTTGCCAACCCTGCTTCTGTCAAGACTTGGCATAGTCGCAGGGTTGGTAAGTGATAGAAATTATTAATATGTTGGATTTTTTGCCTTCTGACCCCTTGATCCATGACTCACATCCCCATTCTGGGCCCTGGCATATCCCATAAAGGCCTTCCTATATCTAGACCCCCCCCCCCTTAACTTCCAAATGTCCCCTAACATGAAACTTCTACACCCCATGAAACCCCCCAACATTGACACCTTGAGCCCCCATGAATCTCCCCCCCCCCCAACCACACACACACACAACACATACATGAAGACCCACTTCATGAATCCCCTCCTACCCCTCTGAAATGCATCTCTTACCATTACATAGGGTCCTAGTGTTCACCATCAGGATGGACATGAGACTACCCTGCAGGCATTGCTATAGTCGCCAAATGATACTGCCTAACATTTTCATGTCTATTTTATCTTTCTTGGAGAGGATGAGGCTTGAGCTTATGGTTGGGGCTTGATGCTAGGGAGGCTTCCATGTTGGGGAATGATGACGGTGACCTTCATCTAAGGGGAGGCTTATGTTGAGGAAGTCCTGATGGTGGATAGCTATGGCTATGTCAAAGCCTGGATTGGTGGTTTCAGAACTTGGATTGGGGGATCAGAGCAAGAGTTAGGAAATCAGACCTGGATTATGGGGGGGAGGCAGAGCAAGGGATGAGGGTGTTGAAGCTTGGATTTCGGAGTCAAGATTTAGATCAGGGGAGGAGAGCCAGGTCATGGATCTGGGGTTTTGGGGCCTAGGTTGAGAATTGGAGCTTTTATGATAGGACTGATCTTGTTGAGGATAGTGGATAAAATCCTCTACTATAACCAGCGATTTCAATTTGGGATGGTAAACATAGAGAATTTTGAGACACAGCATGCACACAAAGACGGTAACTTAAAAATAATTTTTTAAAGATAAAACAACACTTTACACATGGAAATAGCTTGTTGTAAAACTGTCCATATGATATGCAGGTGAAATTATGCATGTATGTACTGTTCACATGTAAGTTTACCTAGGTAAGCAGAGGCATTTCCAGGGTATGCAGTTGATGAGGGGTTTGGATTTACATGCACATTTTTGGATTATGAAAAGTATGCGTGTAGAATGTTATTTCTGTGTACATTTTGCAGGTGTAATTATGTGGGTAGTTTTGGAGGGATAATTGTGAAAGCGAACATATGAGTGCAAATTTGCTTTAAAAACTGGTAGAACATGAGCACTTCTGCTGACATTTTCTTATGCAGGATTTTTTACAGATTTACACGCTAAGATGGTAACTTTCAAACTGGAGAGCTGGCGCACATGTGCTCACATTCATTGGCCCGCACCCAGGGAGGTGGCTATTTTAGAACATTATACGCATGTAAATGCGTCCATGTTATAAAATAGCTTGGCACACGTACAAGTGTGCCTGATTTTAAGTGGATGTGCACCTGTGCACGCAATATCCACTTCTATCGTGTAAGTGGGAAATCTTTAAAAGGGACGTGCGCTGACGCCATTGCCACAAAAACAGTTCGCCCACTTAACCCCCCTAGTTTAATAGCCTTCATTCCCCCTGTTAGCCCCAACCTGCTGATCCTCCTAGATGTTTTTCTTTTATCACTTGCAAGTCATCCATATTAAAATTAAAGTTACGTGGCAGGGGACTCCAGCGTACGCGCCATTGTGCGTAAATATTTACATGCTAATTTCAGGTTAAAATCCAGAACACTCATTGTCTTAAGTCCACACCCTTTCCCCGCCCCTTTAAAAAAAACCAAAAACATTTCATTTGTGCGCTCGGCAGCATTTACGTGCATATCCAGGAGGCTTTTAAAATCTGCTCGGTGCACACTGTACTGAAATATTTCCGCATCCCCTGATTAATGTGTGCATTGGGCTTTTAAAATTTACCTGGTCTGAGGTAGGTGTTACATCTTAGACCTTAGTGGGCACCAATGAAATAGCTGCAAGAAAATAGCATAGTGCAGCTTCTTTTGCATATTATATTGCTTACTTTGCATGCAGTTACATGGTAATTTTAGTGTGCCTTTGCTAACCATATATCCCTTTTATCCTGCCCTTCTTCTTCTCTGCCCATTCCCCTTATTAGTCATACCAGCCAATAAGTGCAGCTTTTCTCCTTCACTGAGAGGCCAGCGGGGACTGCCAGAGCACTTGTAGCAGTTTCCAGACATGCTCCTCAGGGTTATTTATCAATCTCCTTGCTTCCTCCTCTTGTCATGGAGCAGTGGCTCTTGAAAGGTGCTGGCAGAAGCACGCTTCCTCTCCTCCTCTTGGCGCAGCTTCAAGATCCTCGTGGCAGTAATGAGCCACACTCTTCTCTACTTCCTCTCCATACTGGTTTTGGGCTCTTTAAATCTGCAATCGTTCTCTCCCTGTCTCATCATAGATTCAAGCAATGGGATTAGGCCTTAAAGAAGAGCTCCTCAGAGCTGAGGGCAGTCTGTCCTTTCTCTAAGCAGCTGCACCTTCGTTGCCTCCCTTCTAGCGGACTTCCTGTAATGGTCTTGCAGTCCCCTATGTGTTCACAGAAACCCAGGTTGGGAGCCATTGTCTTAATGCCCAGGTCCCATAATCAAGGCATCTAAGTAATACAGCATCTCCTATAAGGTGATATTCACTATATGTTAATATCTATTAAGTTTTCTATATATGTTATGTATTTGTGTTTTTCACATGAATATATTGTTTAGGACTGGGTATGTTTCAATTATATAAGCATCTCTCAACATTTACATTTTTGGAAATCAAAGAAAAGCATAAACTTTACAGACTTTTATGAATTCCCTTTTATCAAAATGCACAATATCTAAACCCCATTTTTAAATGTTCTTTATCAAGTTCAAAATAAAGAAGTCTTTTATTGTTTAAAAAAAAAATAATCCATTTTATAGAAGATCTGAACCTATCTGAAATACTTTATATGGTCAAACCAGATATCTCTTATTTATATAATTGAGCTTTTAATTGATTAGAGTATGCAGAAGCAACCTGAATATTATATTTAAACCGTTCACAGTTTGCTACAGGAAGAGAAATGCTGTCCACTGTTTTTCAAGTCAAGTGGTAGAAGGAAATAAAAGCAATGTTTTAAATTAGCATTGATTTATATTTTTCAAATTTAACACAAATAGGTAATCCAGTTAACACAGACACATTTAGCTTATTAGTAATGTCATCAATGACCTGAGTCTCACTTATATATCAGCTCAATGACCGGGTGATGCATCAAGCCACATTACTGCTCTTATACGCTTTATATCATTATATTGGGTGGGGTGGTCTGGGTCCAGGATCATTTGTTTTTTTTTAATTGGGGGAAGGGGTTGTCACTGCCATTGTCACTTGGGGGGTGGAGGAGGGGATGGCTTAAGGGGTGGTCAGGGCTAGAGCCTTTATTTAATTGGAGGGATTGGGGGGTTGGGACCATTTTGGGAGGAGTCAGGGCCACCTTGAATGGCAGCCCTGGGTTGAGATGGGGGTAAGACTGATCCCCGCTGAACCTTCCTGTTTGTCACAACTTTGATTTTTCAGGCCAGCAGCCCTTTAAAACGAAGGCTGTCCCGTGATTTTTTTGTGCCGTGTTGTTTGGCCGTGACTCAAAAGAACGAACAGTATATCTGCAATGCTTTTGCGGGAGAGGGGCCATATTATTCCAGCAACTCCCCCTGTGATAGTGGGATTCCCTTCTGTGACAAAACATCACGGCTTAGTAAATCTGTGGATGGGAGAGCAAAATGTTACTAATATTTATATTATATAGCACATGTCTTCAATACATTTCTACTTTGTACAAACTCACTTAAGAAAGCTAAAAGAACTATTGAATATTTCATGGAGGTTAAAAGGAAGCAAAATATATTGCCATTTGGTATGAAATGTACAAACATCTGTAGGTTAGTTTGCTTGCACAATTTTGAAATACAGAAAATAAAGAAAAAATGGCATGTGGACCATCTTGAAAAGTATAAATGTAGACCTCACCCCATTTCAAACTTAGGGGGTCATTTACTAAAGCGATCGCGCGTGAAAAGTTCCTTTTCGCGCACGATGACTAAATGTGGGCGGCATCAAGACAGGATGAGGAGGAGTCGGGGCGGCACCGGGGCAGACGCCACTAAGACGGCGCTGACGGCGAAACAGTAAGCTTCCGTATCGCTGCCTATTTCACGCCGAATAACTACACCTTTTATGGTGTAGTTATTCGGCACGACGCCGGCAGCGATGGCACCGTAGAGGAGCCATCACTGCCGGCTATCGCAGGACTCTCCCCGTTTCGCCCCCTCCGCCCCCCCCCTGTACCGTGGGATTCAGAGAGCCCGGCGGTGTTAGTAAATCCAGGCCTAAATTGGAAGTCTGAAACCATCTTTCTCTAGACATTGTTGGATTACTTGGAAATTATGTTGAACACTTTGATATCACAAAGTGCTAAGAAATGAACACATATATTCATAAGGGTATTATTTGGTTACCAGCATTCCTTTCCATAGAGGTATTTTTTTCTCAGTCCCCCAAGTCAAGAATAAAGGCACAGACAGGGATGTTTGCATTCTGGAGATGAATAAGTGGCTACATAGAGTGTGTCAATGAGAGTTTGTTGGCTTTCTGGATCCCAGAAGGATGCTTCAAGGAATGCTGCACTGAGATGGGGGGTCCACTGTTGAAGCATCTCCCAGAACAGGTTGATAAACCTACTAAGGAGGGATTGTAACTAGGATAACGAGGGAAGGGTAAACAAAGACCTTATGCAAATAAAACCTTTAACATTAGTACAGAAATGAGGGATAAAAAGGCCACATCTGGAAAGCTAGGTACACAAATGCTCATAGTATGGGAAATAAAGTCCCAAATCTGAAGGTAGTCCAAGAAGAGCTGACTCGGAAGTAATGACTGTCACAGAGATATGGTGTATGGAAAACCATGACTAGGACATAGTTTACTCTGGGCTTTAATCTGTTCGAGAAGGACAGGATAGGAAGAAACAGAAAAAGAGTGGTGCAATTATATAAAACATAGTATTAAAGCAATAGAACTGCAAGGCTTATAAACTTTGGAGGCAACATTGTGGGTTAATCTGGAAAGAGGGAAAAGAACATCTATTTATATTGTAATTTACACACCATTATTGCAGACAGAAGAAATGGATAGAGATTTAATGGAGGATATTCACAAAATTGCTATGAAATGGGATTTCAATCTGCCAGATACTGATTGAGAAATCTGACTGCAGTATCTTCTAGAAGCAGAGAGATCTTGGATTCTCTTCAGGGATAACTGTTTCATTAACTGGAAATGGAACCCATATGGAAGGTGGTGATACTGGACTTGGGGCTTACTAATGGGAACAGTTTTTTCCTGATTTTATATTTGAGTGATTTTATATTTGAAAGGTGGCATGGCCTTTTATGCTGTGGCGTAGTTGACACATCCTCGTAAGTGAACCTACAAGGCTTACACAAGCAGCTGGGAAATGTGCCTTGAAGTGGGACAGATTAGAGCTTCACCTATATCAGCCACGTCCCCCACAGGTTGAGCCCTTGGGTTCTGATGGCCGTAATATCTTAGACAGGTCCTAGGGCAGTGACTAGAGCAATGTCCAATGGCACAACAGGGTCAGGGCAAGCTGCTGACTAACAGAGTTGAAACTAGCAACCAGCAAATGTAAAACAAATCGGAAGTATTTTTTCAAGCTATGTAATCTGTTGGTGGAGGATGTGGTCATTTTTTGGGTTAGTGCATGGGGGAGGGGCACATTTATTAAAAAAAACAAAAACCCAACCCAACTCTTCAAATTTACATAATTACAACCCCCTCTACTCCATCCCAATCCCCCGCCCCCCAAGACTTACTGAAAGCCTTGGTGGTCCAGCAGGAGTCCCAGGATCGATCTTCTGCTCTTGGGCCCTTGGGCCTGCCAGGAATCAAAATGGCGCTGGTGGCCCTTTGCCCTTACCATGTGACAGGGGCTACCGGTGCCATTGGTCAGACCCTGTCACATGGTAGGAGCAATGGACGGCCGGCATCCTTTGAAAATGGCGCAGGCCATCCATTGCTCCTTCCATAAAGGGTCTTACTGGGTTAGAAACTGATTGAAGTGAGGCAAGAAAGGGTAGTGGTAATTTGAGTTCCCTCTGAGGAGAGGGGCATTGCTAGCAATGTGCTTCAGGGATCAGTCCTTTGACTGGTTCTTTTCAACATTTTCATAAGTGACATTGTGAAAGGATTGTCTGAATATGTTTGTATTTTTGCAGATGATACCAAAATCTGCAACACATACATGATCATCTTAAAGTGGCCTAACAGGTAGATGAGGCAATGACAAAAGCTAGAAAGATATTTGGCTGCACAGAGAGGAATAGTCAATAGAAAAATTGTGATGATATTGCCCCATATTATTTCCTGGTGAAATACTGTGTACAGTTCTGGAGACTGCATTTTCCAAAGGATATGAACTGGTTGGAGTCAATCTAGACGGTGGTCTTCATTCTAAAGCAGACTTAATCTAAACATGTATATGCTAGATGAAAGATGGGATGGAGAGATACGATAGAGACATTTAAATAACTCTAAGGTTTCCTTGGTGTTTGGGTAGTTGCCAGGTTGCTTGGTGTTTGGGTGGTTGCCAGGTTCTTGTGGCCTGGTTTGGCCTCTGTTGGAGACAGGATGCTGGTCTTGATGGACCCTTGGTCTGACCCAGCATGGCAATTTCTTATGTTCTTATGTTCTTGCAAATGTGACAGGACTCTTTCACTGGAAAAGAGGCTCTAGAACAAGGGGTCATGGGATGAGAGTGAATAGGAGTAGCATCAGGAGTAATCTATGGAAATATTTCTTTAAAGAGAGCAGAGTGGATGCATGAAACAGCCTCCCTATGGAGGTGGTAGAAACAAAGACTGCATCTGAATTCAAAGAAGAATGGAATAAACACAGAGGTTATCTGAGGGAGTGTAAAGATTATAAAGATGAATAGTGGTGTGGATGGGCAGACTAGATAAACTGTATGGTCTTTTCTGCCATCATGTGTCTATGTTTTTATGTTTCATAGCGAGCATGCTATATTTTAAGACTCTTTTGATGCAGGCATGAATTCATGGGTGACCAGCTTTGAAATCAAGAGTCAGTACACAGATTACTATAATTTCAAGGAATTATATTTTATTCAGACATAAAGACAAACTCAATAGGAATAATCTGACAAGTGCACTTTGTCTATATGACATCTATGCTTCATACAATTCACATTAATCTTCAGAAGTAGTTTCTAGTAATACCCGGTGGAAATCCACATTCAAACAGAGGCTCTTCACGTCTCTGTTCCTACTGATGAACTAGAGCAGCTGGGCAGAGGTAAGCATAAAGCATTTTCTTTGATGTGACATGAAAACCACAATGAAACAGAAACACTTCATTTTATTTTGTGTTTCAAAATAAAACAAACAGAAAAAAAATGCAATTACATTTGTTGAGGTTTTTTTTCATTTCATTTTGGAATAAACTTGCTTCTCTCTGTGTGGTCACTATGCCACCAACTGCCCCCCCCCCCTCCCCACAGCTCAGCCAAAATATAAAAGTTCACCTCCCCTGCCATTACCACCACCACGGCTCTTTTCCAGTCCTCCAACGTTTCTCCACTGGATGGCCCACGCCATTTTTAAAGATGGCGCCGGCCGTCCATTTTTAAAGATGGCGCCAGCCATCCATTACTCCTACCATGTGACAGGGCCTGGCCAATGGCATGGATACCCTGTCACATGGTAAGGGCAAAGGGCCATTGGTGCCATTTTTATTAATGGCAGCCGACGGCCCCGAGAGCGGGAGATCACTCCTGGGACCCCCCACTAGACCACCAGGTACTTGTAAAAAGTTTTGGGGGGTTCGGGAGGGTGGGGGAAGCTAAGGGAACAGTTTTAAAGGGTCGGGGTGGGTTTAGGGATTGTTTTGGTGTGTCATTTTTCCCACCCCCCAAAACGATAAGAGAACCCCAGGAACAAAATCGTGGGGTTCTCTTATCAGGAGCCCCTGATTTCTGACGATTTTGAAAATATCGTCCAATATTTTCAATCGTCCAAAGCCCGATTCACATCCCTAGAAAACAGTGACCCTTAGGTTTTGCAATTATTAAAAGGAACAGCAAGCATTTAATAACTTACAAATTATTTACAAACATCAATATCAAAAGAACAATTTTCCCCAATGTGAATAGAAGATATGAGAGAATACCCCAAAACCTAAAAATTGAACAATATCCTGCCAGTCCAAGTGTGAAGAGCCCAAAGATCGTCGATTCCAACAAGGTCCTTATTTTGCCCCCTGGGTGCTTGGATCAGAAGAATATTCCTATGGCAGCAGTCTCCTATGGCAGAGTATAATTGTTTACAAAGTAAAGACTTTAGGAGTTAGTTATGACCTGTAAAAGCCAACTGAAGCAGATTATATAAGCACCTATAAAGGAAACTGATTATAAATACAGTAGAAACAAAGTTTACATATTACTGTAGACATTTTGATATTACAGTAGAACATAGTAAAAATGGACTGTAACATAAAAATGTGCATTTATAAAAAGCGTGTAAAATAACATTGCTTAGAAAAAGAAAGAACTCTACAAACAATTAAATATTACGGGAGAATGCAGAGCTTTATAAGCAAGCTAAATTGCATACCAAGAAATAGTACAACTTTTGAGTGAAGATTTAATTTCTTGCATCTTCAGGAAGGGGAAAAGAATGTACAGAATAATGCAGAGGGAAAACACTGGGGGACAGGTGCTCAAAAGTACTAAATTTAAGAATCAGGTAAAAGCTCCTCAGTGTTTTCTATCTGAGGCCTCTTTTTTTTTTTTTTTTATATCTCTGAGACCTGTTCCCTTAAAAAACAAAAAAGAGAGAAAATTAAGAATGTTTGTACTTTTTCCACTCTTGTGATTTTTTTTAATTTGTTTCATTTTTTAGGCCATATACATCTAAATAACTTGAATTAGGCAATTCAAGTTGTTGAGAGAACAAGTACATACCTAAAATGTAAACATATATAAACATTAATCAACACATAGTTGCCCAATCATTCCTAATAACCCACATCCTAAAATGGGAACTCAGACAGTACCAATGACAGATTGGTGAAGAGGAAACAACAAAATAAGAGCTGTTCAAGCAGCCAAGATAGATTCAGAACCTCCTATGCTGCCTGGAGTACCCAGTTCCAGCTATCTATTAATAAAAAGATAAAATTATGATGGACAAACTGTTAGGTCACTGATTTCTGAGCTTCTCATTTTGTAATTTTCTTAGATATTTTCTTCTTTTTTTTTATATATATATTTGGAACAAGACAGGGAAGAAAGAAAATGGGGACATTTTTGTATCTCCCTTCAGTGTCCTTGCCAGATGGAAGCTCGATGGATGCGCATGTTGAGCGATCAGTGACAGCTGCTCAGGGAGATCTGAGCAGGAAAGCTGCTGAAGCTTCCCTTAGCTCTAGCGTGTGAACCCCTCCTCCCCAACCCCAGCATACTGGAGGCTGAGAGTGGAGTCATCCCTTGGAGTTTCCTCATTGGAGTGGAGTTGTGAAGAGACTAGTGCCAGGGTTGAAGAAGCCCTGGATGCAAGCACGGCTGCGGATGAGATGGTAGCCACTTCGGTGGTGCAGAGGCTTGAACAACATGGATCCCCAGATGTTGGGCTGGGAGGGGGTCAGTGCACTAGAGCTGGTGGATCCTCAGGAGTTTTTCCTTTGCTCAGTCAGCGGGAACAGGTATTGAATTAGCCAAGTGTATTGCTGGCACTGAAGCCTTTGGGAAGCAAGGGATCCAGGTGATCGAAGTTGTGTTGCTGCTTCAGGGTCTGGGAGATGTGGAGTTAGGAAAGACTTTATTTCATCAACTAATATTACTCTTCTAGACATCTGGAAGGTGGTCACGTGCACCGAGAACACCTTGATACATATTGTTACTCAATTATATAATTTTTCTATGGGTGTCTTGTATAAGTTGATTAAACTTGAGCAGAGGCTTTGTGAAGCTGAGATTAATGTTTCTTCAATAATGACTCAAGTAGTCATATTACAGAATTCTAGAGTATTTATTATTTATTTATTTATTTTTAATTTTTATATACCAAAGTTCTAGTAGGGACTACAAATCACTCCGGTTTACATAAAACGAAGAACTGCTCAACAGATAGCGGAGCTTTACATGGAACCGTATAACATATGGAACAGTATAACTGGTTGACAATTTAACATAGTGCTAAATAAAGTGATAATATTTTAACTGGTAATAAATAAAGAAATATAATATTTTATATAAGAAGTATAACTATTTAACGTAGCAATAAATGTAAATATAAGCAATGCCTAATATATATATGAAATAAAGTGCATTTTTTTTTTTAAAGTGAATTTTTGAGCTCACAGATAATTGTCCAGTTGCAGATTCTTAAAAGTAGTACTTTATACAGTGTCCATAGTTAAGGGATGGAAGTCTGTCAGTCATAGTAAGATTAAGCGTCTGGGAAAGCTTGTTGGAAGAGAAAAGTTTTCAGTCTTTTTTTGAATTCTTGATAACTGGGTTCTAGTCTAAGATCTGGGGGAAGCGTGTTCCACTGGTGTGGGCCTGCTGAAGATAGCGCACGTTTGCTCAATGATGATTTTATTTGCGGAGCATGCAGTGTTCCTCTGTATGCGCTTCTGATTGGTCTGGAGGAAGTGTGCGGTTGGAGTTGAGAGCTTAATGTGATGGGGGCTAGATTGTTTGTCGCTTTGTGGATGATAGTGAATACCTTATAGAGTATCCTTTGTTTAATGGGGAGCCAATGTAAGCTCCGAAGGATTGGGGTGATATGGTCTTTTTTGTTAGTGCTAGTTAGAATTCTAGCCGCTGAATTCTGAACCATCTGTAATGGCTTGATAGTGTTGGTGGGAATACCTAGTAGCAGGGAGTTGCAGTAGTCGAGCTTGGAAAGAATGATGGATTGCAGTACTAGCCTGAAGTCGGAGAAGTGAAGGAGGGGTTTAAGTTTTTTAAGGACTTGCAGTTTGTAAAAGCAGTCCTTTGTAGTATTGTTTACGAACTTTTTTAGGTTTAGATGATTATCTAGCCATGCTCCAAGGTCTCTGACGTCAGATGAGAACGAGTTGTTTGTGTTAGGTAGAGAAAGGCTGGAAGAGATTGTGCGTGGATCCTGGGAGACAATGAGCATTTCGGTTTTATTAGCATTTAATACTAAGTTAAGGCTTGAGAGTAGGTTTTTAATGGGCTGTAGGCATTCGTTCCAGTACGTGATTGTTTTTTGAAGGGATTCTGTGATCGGAAGGAGGATTTGTATGTCGTCTGCATAGAGGTAATGGGTAAGCTTAAGGTTTGAGAGTAGATGGCAGAGAGGGAGGAGGTAGATATTGAAGAGGGTGGGTGAAAGTGATGATCCTTGTGGGACTCCTTGCTCTGTCAGGATTGGGTGCGATTCTTTGTTGTTTATCCTTACTTTGTAGTATCTGTTGCTTAAGAAGGAATGGAACCATCTAAGGGCTGTGCCTTTGATCCCTATGTTGGCTAGTTGGTCTATTAGAGTAGAGTGTTTTACCGTATCAAATGCAGCGGAAAGATCCAAAAGAATGAGCAGGTAAAATTATTTATTCTCCAGATTAACGAGGATTGTGTCAGTGAGAGATAGTAAGAGCGATTCGGTGTTTAGGCGTTTTCGGAATCCATATTGGGCTGGGGATAGAATGTTATGATCTTCCAGATAATCTGACAGTTGCTTGCTGACAATTTTTTCCATCAGTTTGGCGATAAGTGGTAAGTTTGCGATGGGTCTAAAATTAGCTGGGTCTGATGGGCAAGCGTTTGGTTTCTTTAGTAATGGTTTTAGTATTGCCAATTTTAACTGGTTAGGAACTAAACCTTGAGAAAGGGATGTGTTGATAATTTCTGCAATTGGTTTTGAGATGGTGTTTGGTATGGCGATGAGGAGATTTGTTGGTATTGGGTCAGATGGGTGGGAGGAAGGTTTGAATTTTTTGAGTGTGTTTTCAATCTCCAGTGAAGAAGTGAGCTCGAATGAATCCAGGTTTGTGGTTTGTTGCGGCAAGGATGTGAGATGGTGTGTTAGGGTAAGGCTGTTGGATGTGATTGATTGAGTAAGGTTGGTGATTTTTGTTTTGAAGTAGCTGGCTAGTTCGTTTGCTTTGTTGAGAGCTTGGTGGTCTGGGATAGTAGGAGGAGATGGTTTGGTTAAAGAGGAGACGTAGGAGAAAAGAGCTTTTGAATCGAATATAAAGTGGTGTATTTTTTTTCCGTAGAATTCTTTCTTTGTTCTAAGGATTGTATTCCTATAGTTGTTGAGGATGGATTTGTAGATGGCATGTGTTGAAGTGGTTGGGTTTTTTCTCCAGCTTTGTTCTTTTTTTCTAAGAGATTGTTTAAGGGATTTAAGTTCGGGTGTAAACCAAGGTTTCCTATTGTCTAGTGTGGGTTGTATGGTTTTGGTAGTAGTTGGGCAGATTTGATCTGCAATTTTATTGTTAATATTGATCCAAGAGGTAGTTGCAGTTGTTGCGTCTGTGAGATCAAGTTGCTTTAATGCATCCGACATCTTTTCACTGAGTATGTCTGGAGAGCATGGTTTTCTGAAGTGGATGGTGGTTTTGTTAGTGGTTTGAGGTGGTGGGTTGTTGATCTTGAGGGTGGTGTGGATAACTTTGTGGTCTGACCATGGTACTGGTGAGCAAGTTGGGTTAGTATGAATGTTAAAGGGTTCGTTAATAAAGATGAGGTCCAGAGTATGGCCTGCCTTGTGGGTAGAACTACCGGTTTGTTTTTTCACAAAAATGTGGAATCCTTGGATAACTTCTCTAGGTCCATAAACTTGCAGCTTTTGTATTTCCCCTGTTATGCTTGGTACTAGTGAACCCCTGGGCTGAGGTGAGAGGTGTTTCCGTCCACAGGGAGGAACCCTGTGAGCCTCACCACTGGTAGGCATGGCCTCAGCAACATCAGACATAGCTTTGGAATAGAGTCTTTATTGATAGTAGAAAGTAAAGTTCAGTGCAGGGGAATACCCACTGAAGATGTCTCAGATGATGATGATCCGGTAGTGGCCCACGGAGTGGGGTATGCCAGGAAGTCTTGCAGTAGTGGAGAACACTCGGACGTGCAAATCCGGTAGCAGCTGGTCGGCGGTGGCTGGTGGAGGCCACCTTTCATCCAAGGAATGAAGATGCAGCAGTAAAAGAGGTGAGCATGAGTGGTTGCAGCCGTGTACGACTGACGGGCGTAACAGTACCCCCCTTCTTAGGGCCCCTCCCTGGGGGTTTCGGTTTCCAAGGATGGGCAATGTGAAATTGCCTGATCAAGTCTTTGTCGAGGATGTTGCTTGCAGGTTCCCAACTATTCTCCTCAGGACCAAATCCTTCCCAGGATGAGTTACTCCCAGCGTCTTCCACGTTTTCTTACATCCACTATATCCTCGACCTGGTAAGTGATGTCCTCTTCTGCAGTAAGAGGTTGAGGTTCAGGTGTCTTCTTAGAAAATTCCGAGAGAATGAGTGGTTTTAGAAGAGAGATGTGGAAGGCGTTGTGCCTTGATGTACACTACAACTGAGACTGCTGTATGTGCACACAACAACATTTTAAGTCCAGAAAATGCCTTCTGGGGATTTGGATTAAAAAAACACTGCTGTACCAATATATATGAGTCTGAAAAATTACCCACAGTTGCACAGTGCAATGCCTTGATGTACACCTCAACTGAGACTGCTGTATGTGCACACAACAAAATTTTAACTCCAGAAAATGCCTACTGGGGATTTGGATTAAAAGAACATGGCTGTACCAATATATGTGCGTGTGGAAAACTACCCACAGATGCACAGTGCAGTGCCTTAATGTACACTACAACTGAGACTCATCTGTATGCACAAACATTTTTTTTTAACTCCAGAGGCCTACTGGGGATTTGGAGTAAAAGAACACTGCTGTACCAATGTATGTGAGTGTGGAAAACTACCCACAGATGCACAGTGCAGTGCCTTGCTGTACACTACAACTGAGACTGCTGTATGTGCACAAAAAAATGAAACTCCAGGAGTAAAAGCATGGCCTGGACATGGGAAGTTGTCAGTCCTCGTGCTTGGAAGCATATCTTCTGTTTCCTGCACTACATTCTGTGGTAGGCAACATGAAACCAGAAATCAGTTATCTAGCAAATTTCAGGTATATTTGTGGGCTGAGGGGCTGCCATTGTGAGCTCTTCCCTTTTATTTCTTGCCCATTAGGCTCTATAAAAGGAATTAGGAAAAGGAAAAAAAAACAGCATTAATAAGAAAGCTGTGCATCAGCACGGCTTGCAGCCACCATCTTGCTCTTTACCCTATTTTTTACCTGCAACATAATTCTGGTCCAAAGGGTATTATAAGTCATCGATGGCATCACTTGTTTAACAAAAAGATTCTCTCATATTAGTTGGATTGTGCATTAAAAAGTTGCTTACTATTTCAAGTGGCAAATATCTTGCTTTAAATACATTCTTTGGCTACTGTAGCCCTCCTTGATTAGCCTGAGTGAATATTTTTGTTTAAAATCATATAGCCTGCTGTGCTATAGTTTAAGCCAAAATAAAGATTCTCTTTTTATTTTTATAAGGACAGAAGCAACACTGTCACATTTGGTACAGATCCTCTTTATAGACCACCTTCTGGCATTCCTTCAAAACCTCTGGTTACAATTTTCAATGCCTTGTCAATTTGCAAACCATACCTGGGCTTCATTCCAGGGCCTCTCTGAATAGCTTTTGCAGAAATCTCTCTGAGACAATTTCCATGCATGACCCCTGGAAGGCCTGGCAGAGACGAGTGCTTGCTGCTTATAATTTTTCATTAATTCATTTTTTAAACCAAACCTGTATTATCTTTTCTAAACTATTTTAAGCTCTAATCACATGCTACCAATCTGCTACAGCTGAGGCACTTGCTAAAAGATTTTAACATGTTCGAATCCTGAGAATTTATAAGAGAGTGAACCTATTGTTAAGCTTTATGCCTCCATGCTAGCTTTGTGCGTTTGCAGTCTTTCACAAGGAGGATAAACATCTGCAAGATGACTTTAAAACCCTTTCTCTATGCCATCTGGGATGACTTCAGTTTTTAACACAATTGTGCATTTCCACCGCGATCCTCTAGAGTCTCCTGAGATATATTATCATTGATATGAGTTAATGATTACCTGAGAGGGGATATCACCTAATACCATCTGCCGTTTGGCAGCAGGATCACCAACATGTTACTCAGACATCTGTTGAACAGACTCTACCACTGGAGACTCCCAGAAGAATGCTGCCATCAATAGGTTTATTTCTGCAGTTATTTTGGTAGCTGTGAATGGAGAAAAAGCCATTTCTTCCACTGTATGCTACTGGATGGAAACCCATGAAAGCTGTGGGCTTTGTGAAAGGACTCTGCCAATATTACTTCTCAGCCCTATCCAACTGGCCTCACAGACTCATGACATGCCTTTGCCTACCTTTACTACAGTAATAGTGTATAACCTACAATATCAAAAGTGAACTTTAACAAACTTTATTGTAAATTGGGAGGCAACAGAATAGCAAAGTTACTTAAAACATATGCTGGATGAACCTCTATTTTTATCACTGGTTTCTGCAGTGACTCTTCGCTTGCTGGACAATCACCCTCCCTATAGTTGTGACCATGCCTTTGTAAAAACCCTGGTTATCACTTCACAAATGCTGGCATTAAATAATATGTCCAATGCAGCATCAGTAATATATATTCTATTGGATCAAGGTAGAGCAATAAATAATGAGTTTTCTATGGTGTATCACGTAACCTCCCACTGCACTACTCAAAGCTAAACAGCTTCTTCTGTGTTCTTCTGATAGCACCCATATTTCTTCTCGTTCCATATCAATCTCACCATACTGTGGGACCTGCCAGTTTTTGACCGGATTAAAATTTTAGTTACATGAACAAAGTATTCATGGCCCCATCTTCCATAGTTTAATGCTGTGAATAGATACTAGATCATTGCCTCCCCTCCACTCCCTAGGTGTATATCAAAGTGATAGTTGGAGAGAGTATCTATTTCTGTGCAACAAAGAAGGCAGTAGCTGTTTATAAGATATGCAATGTCACACCAAAGTTCACATATCCCAGTATTCTGGTCACAGTTACCCAACAGACCTCAAAAAGTAGATCTATTTTTTGCTGCTCACTCTCAAAGATAGCAATAGTTTACCTAACTAATAATAGTCTGCCTAACTAATAATGTTCTATGGACGTTTCTTCCTGGAATTTGTCCAAATTTCTTTTAAACTCCATTTGTCACCATGACCACATCCTCTGATGTGTGTTGAATGAAAAAGTATTTTCTATGATTTGCTTTAAATCTGCTGGTTGTTAGTTTCATGGCATGGTCCCTTCTTTTAGCATTATTTGAAAGGGAATTGGGCTTTATTTATTTAAATGTATTTGTTAATTGCTTTCCAGATTTCACTAAATCGCCCAAAACGATGTACAAAATTGAGAACCTAAAATTACAATACATAAAATCAAATATACACAACACAGGACATCACCCACATCATGTCATCTTATTTGTACATTCTACCCCACTCATGATTTTATAAACTTCTATCATATCTCCTCTCATCCATAGCTTTTCCAAGTTCAAAAGCTCTGATCTGTGCAACCACTCATCAGAGGCTTCACAAGTTAGTAATTTTCTTTCCGCACCTTTTCTAGTTGCTATCTTTTTATAGATGAGTTGGTAAGAACTGCACAGAATACTCAAGGTGTGGTTGCACCAAGGATCAGTGCAAAGGTAATAGATATTGTTTATTTTATTCTTCATTCCTTTTTAGATCATTCCCAAAATTATAAGTGCATAAATGGGTCTTTGAAAATTACTATAATATATGCCACTTCTACACATCTAAATCATCTTTGTGAGACAAACCTTGGACTGATGCTGAGATAATACATCTGTTTGAAAGGAGAGAGTCCCAAAATATCTAGGCCTAACTGCACTATCACCATTTTAGTACTCTACTGAACTATAATATGGTTAAAGGAGCTCTGTCGGTATGCACCAGAATCCACATGGGAGGGGATAGCCTCAATACTTGTAACTTAATCATCATTTTAATCAGGCATGATCACACTGCTCAGGTCAAAGAACAACCAGCTGAGGAAAGGGGCAGTCTTAACACGAGGAGGTATAAAGGGCTTATGATCATCTAAAAAAATATAGCGACTAGAAAAGGTGCTGAAAATCGCTAGCCTGTGAAGCCTCTGATGAGTGTCATGTCCTGCACCATGACATTGGAGGTAAACTGGAATTTTTCTGTACACGATCAGCTCACCAAACCCCCCAAAGCTCAAAATTAGGCAAAAGAAAATATGCATGCATTAAACCTGGCTTCATAACTGTTGAAAAACCATGAAGAAAGGATCATTAGAATAGCCCTCAGAATGTTAGGTTTATGGGCTTTTTTCAATCCTTAAGGCTTCTGGAACCCTCAACCCACACTTTGATCAGCCTTTTAACTGTGAAGGGGCATGCTGGATGCCTTTCACACTATAAGGAAATGCAAAAGCCTCCATAACAGCCAGTGGAACTAGAATCCCTGTTCCATGAAGAAAACCTCCATGTCTAATAGCACTTCATAGTAGTCCTATGGGTGCCTTTGGACAGAGACTGTGCATGATCAAATCCTGTGCCTCACAAGGACAAGCCTCCAGATACTCCTTTATTGGGCATGTAGGGAAGAGCAACACAAATTATAGCTACTGTTAGGTGCCCCGGCCCTCAGAGAGTCGGGCCACATCTCCTCACCTGCATGGGCAGGAAGCCCGCTCCAGCGTCCCCCTGCTGCTGCCACATCCTTAGAAACATAGAAATGACGGCAGAAGAAGACCAAACGGCCCATCCAGTCTGCCCAGCAAGCTTCACACATTTTTTCTCATACTTATCTGTTTCTCTTAGCTCTTTGGTTCTATTTCCCTTCCACCCCCACCATTAATGTAGAGAGCAGTGATGGAGCTGCATCCAAGTGAAATATCAAGCTTGATTAGTTAGGGGTAGTAGGGGTAGTAACCGCCACAACAAGCAAGCTACACCCATGCTTATTTGTTTTACCCAGACTATGTTATTCAGCCCATTATTGGTTGTTTTTCTTCTCCCCTGCCGTTGAAGCAGAGAGCTATGCTGGATATGCGTGAAGTATCAGTTTTTCTTCTCCCCTGCCGTTGAAGCAGGGAGCTATGCTGGATATGCGTGAAGTATCAGTTTTTCTTCTCCCCTGCCGTTGAAGCAGGGAGCTATGCTGGATATGCGTGAAGTATCAGTTTTTCTTCTCCCCTGCCGTTGAATCAGAGAGCTATGCTGGATATGCGTGAAGTATCAGTTTTTCGTCTCCCCTGCCGTAAAAGCAGAGAGCTATGCTGGATATGCATTGAAAGTGAAGTATCAGGCTTATTTGGTTTGGGGTAGTAACCGCCGTAACAAGCCAGCTACTCCCCGCTTTGTGAGTGCAAATCCTTTTTTCTACATTTCCTCTTGCTGTTGAAGCTTAGAGCGATGTTGGAGTCACAGTAACCATGTGTATGTTTATTGAATAAGGGTATTATCTCCAGGCAGTAGCCGCCATTCTGGCGTGGTTCGCCGCCATTGCAGCCTGCTCACAGCACTCCTGACGCCGCAGACGCCGTTGCGATCCTCGGGCTCCCTATCCACGCATGAGCGCATGAGATCAATTTAAAGGGCCATTGCTGGAAAAGTTCCCCGCGGCCCGGGATGATGGCAGGCAAGACAGTTATAAATTCACTGCCTTGCCACGTCCTCCTTGCCTCGGCAACATGTCCACCTCCTGGTGAGTGTGTGTTGTCTGCATCCTGATCCCATGTTCCTGTGATTATTCTGACTTCCTTGGATTGATCATTCTGACTCCGACCCTGCTCGTCTCCTGGTTCATCCTCAGCCTGGTTCATTGTTTCTTGTTTGTCTACTGCCTGTCCTGACCTTCAGCCTGATTCATCACTCCTGTCATCTGCTACATGTCCAGATCTTGGCCTGGCCTCCACCTTGTGTAGCCTGCTGCCTGCCTCGATCCTTAACACATCTGACCTGTCTACTGCCTGCTGTCTGAGAGACTTGCGCCTAAGTCCTGCTGGCCCTGGCACCCAAGAGCTCAACCCGTGGGGAACATGGGCTGGTATTGGTGAAGGTCCTGTTGGCAACAACCTCATTTCGGCTCAAGGGTCCACCTTCCATACAGTTTGCTGAGGCCATGGACCCAGCGGACTTGTCTGGCCTGCAGGCTATTCCAGGACTGGCCCAGAGGTTGCAGCAACAACAGCAATGCCTGGATGTGCTTGCAGCGAACGTGGACTGCCTGGCCAATTGGTTGGACACCACCCCAATGCCTAGCACTCCTCCAGCTCCCATTCCGGCTTTCATTCTGCCGGCGGTAGCACTTCACCTTCCTGCACCTCCCTGCTATGCGGGCAACTCCTGGCAGTGTCATAGTTTTATAAACCACTGTTTCATGTACTTCTCCCTCCAGCCTGCCCAGTTCGCCAGTGACAGCATCAAAACAACCTTCATTTTGTCTCTTCTAGATGGCAAAGCTCTGACCTGGGCCTCCCCTCTCTGGGAGCAAGGCAACTTCCTGCTCCAGGATCTTCTACGCTTTGTGCAAGTGCTCAAGCAATTCTTTGACGAACCAGAACAACAATCCACTGTGGTTTCTGAACTTCTCCATCTATGCCAAGCCTCATGCCCATTGGCCGACTATGCCATGGAATTTCCTACCCTAGCATCTGAACTCAGATGGCGAGAAGATAGCCTCCGCAGTATTTTCCTGGCAGTGCTGTCTACCCGAGTCAAGAATGAGCTGCCTGAGAACTTCCTGAGGGCCTGGAGGTTCTAGTCAACCTTGCCGGTCACATTGACCATCAGCGGCAGCAATGCTGGCATGAGCTACGACCTGTCCACAGACCCGTGGTCTTGGCCCTGTCCTTCTCCCGGTTCGTGGTACCTCCACTTTCTGCCAAGGTCAGGTCACCTCTGGGAGAGGAGCCTATGCAGCTCGGCCACAGCCGACTCTCCCCCAAAGAGAGACAGCATTGATGCACCTTGGGGCTATGCTTGTACTGTGCTGGTAAGGGTCACATGCTGGCCAAGTGCCCCAAGAGACCAGGAGCCTAGGTGTCAGTGGGGAGAATACCCTTGGCTGCAGTAACCCTGCTCCCCAATGTACCATTCCAGTGACAATTCACCATGCTCACGTGGACTTCGCCATCTTGGCGCTGATTGATTCTGGTGCTGGCGGGAACTTTATTATGACCCAGCTTGTCCATCAACTAGGCCTGCCTACACGGCCTAGGGAGCCCTATTGACCATCTCATCTATTCATGGAGACCCCCTGCCCAGCAGGATTACCCATATGATGGCCCCGGTTAAACTTCGCAAGGGGATCCTTCACGAAGAAGAGCTCACCTTCCTCATCCTTGAAAAAGGCCATACCCCCAGTGGTTCTAGCTTACTATGGCTTCAGAAGCATTCCCCTTCCATCAATTGGGGGACCTTACAGATTAACGCTTGGCGTCCTTCGTGCAACACATCCTGTCTCCGAAGAGTGTCCCGGCCAATTCTACTTGAGGCTACCACCACACTTTCTCTGTCACCGCAGTATGCCGATTTTGTGTATGTCTTCTCCAAAGAAAAGGTGGAGACTTTACCAAAGCACTGTCCCTTCGATTGTACTATTGACCTCCTTCCAGACCCAATACCACCCAGGGGGCGAGTCTACCCCTTATTATCGCCTGAAACCAAAGC
This sequence comes from Rhinatrema bivittatum, assembly GCF_901001135.1. Taxonomy (NCBI): domain Eukaryota; kingdom Metazoa; phylum Chordata; class Amphibia; order Gymnophiona; family Rhinatrematidae; genus Rhinatrema; species Rhinatrema bivittatum. The sequence goes on along the minus strand of NC_042615.1, from coordinate 451,961,142 downwards.
CATGATGGAATACATTCAGGAAAACCTGGAAAGGGGTTTTATCTGACCCTCCACCACGCCAGTCGGAGCCGGCTTCTTTTTTTGTCGCAAAGAAGGACGGCTTCCTGCACCCCTGTATAGACTTTCAAGGCCTGAACACTATCACCAAAAAGAATTGGTACCCACTAGCTCTGATCCCGGAACTATTGGACAGTTTACAAGGGGCTCAACCCTTTACCAAACTAGACCTCAGAGGGGCCTATAATCTTGTCTGCATACAACCCAGGGACAAGTGGAAGACCGCGTTTAATACCAGGGACGGCCACTATGAATAACTAGTGATGAATTTCAGCCTTTGTAATGTGGCAGCAGTCTTCCAACACTTAATGAATGAGGTCTTTTGTGATATGCTCTACACCAGTGTTATCGTTAACGGGTACTTCAGTGCCTCCTTGATCACAAACTATTTGCAAAACTAGCGAATCTCTCCCATTCTTCGACTTCATTGTCTCCACTACCAGTTTCCACATGGACCCTGAGAAGGTAGCCAGCATCCAGACTTGGCCCTAACCCTCGAACTCCAAGCGCTGCAGCACTTCCTGGGTTCTCCAATTTCTACCAACAATTCATCCCTAACTGCTCTCGCATAGTGTCTCCACTCACCGTGCTTACCAAGAAGAGGGCGGATCCCAAGAACTGGCCACCCGAAGTTACTGCCACCTTAGAGGAACTCAAATGTGTCTTCTTGCAGGACACGTGCCTTTGTCATCCTGATCCTTCACGTCCCTTCACAGTAGAGGTCGATGCTTTTGACTCAGTCGTTGGAGCTGTATTAAGCCAGCACTCTATGAAAGGAACGTTGCTGCCTTGCTCCTACTTCTCTCACAAGTTCACCCCGGCTGAGAAAAACTATGGTATCGGGGATAAGGAACTTCTTGCCATCAAAATGGTGTTTGAGGAGTTGTGGAAATGGCTCGAGGGGGCACAGAACACCATCACCATTTTCACAAACCATAAAAACCTCGAGTGCCTTAGCCGAGCCCAATTGCTGAACCCTTGCCAGGCCTGGTGGGCTGTATTCTTTAGCCGGTTTGACTTCGTCCTCCACTACCAACCGGCAGCCAAGATCACGCTTTCCAGGATCTTTGACACAGGGGATGCCCCCATGAAGCCTGACCACATTATTGACCCAGCAAGGATACTTTTAGCCGCATACTTTTAGCTGTGGTTCCCCTTTGTCTATGGCAGAGAGTCCTAAGTTAGGCCCATGACTCTCTCACCGCTGGACATCCTGGAAGAGTCTGCATCTTGGAGCTCCTGCGGCACTACTACTGGTGGCCACATGTGGCATGGGATGTCAAGGCTTATGTAGACTCCTGTATAACTTGCACCAGAGAGAAACCACTGGTGGAAAGTCCCTGGGGTTGGCATGAGCTCAATTTAAAGGGCCAACTGCGGAAAAGTTCCCTGTGGCCCGGGATGATGATGTCAGGCAAGGCAGGTTTAAATACCCTGCCTTGCCACTTCCTCCTTGCCTTGGCAACAGGTCCAGCTCCTGGTGTGTGTTGTCTGCATCCTGATCCCATGTTCCTGTGATTCTTTTGACTCCTGCTCTGGATCTTGCTCCTGCTCCAGCCCTAGTCCTGTTCCAGATCCTCCTCATTCCTGCTCTCTTGGATTGATCTTCTGGCTCTGACCCTGCTTGTCTCCTGGTTTCTGCTCGTCCACTGCCTGCCCTGATCTTCAGCCTGGTTCATCGTTTCTTTTTTGTCCGCTGCCTGTCCTGACCTTCAGCCTAATTCATTGCTCCTGCTCGTCTGCTGTCTGCTCAGACCTCAGCCTGGCCTCCACCTCATGAAACCTGCTGTCTGCATCAACCCTTGGCACGTCTGTCCTGTCAACTGTCTGCCATCTGAGAGACCCGTGCCTGAGTTCTGCCAGCCCTGGCATCCAAGGGCTCAACCCACGGGGAACATGGGCTGGTATAGGTGAAGGTCCTGTTAGGTTCTCTCTCTCAGAACCACTTCCCAATGACAAGGACCACCAGGGGCCTCCCCTTGGTGGTGGCAACAGCCTCATCTCAGCTCAAGGGTCCACCTTCCTTACAGTTACACAATGTAAGGTTCCACATTGGGATTGGAAAAGGATTTAGCATCATCGTGGATATTATAATATGTTGAAATCCTGTGATCAGTGGCAGCCAAGAAAGCAAACAGAATGCTATGAATCATTAGGAAAGAAATGTAGAATAAAATAGAGAATTTCATAATGTCCTTGTATCACTGCATTGAGTATTGTGTGCCATTCTGGTCACCACATCTCAAAAAAGATATAGCAGAAATAGAAGAGGTACAGAGAAGTGCAACCAATATGATATCAAGAATGGAATGATTCCTGGCAGAAAAGTCCATAAACCTGTTAGGTTCGCCACCCGTGGGATGGTCCTGCGAGTGGCTTCACTCACCTCAATGCTGCCTGTTCACTGCTGCTGCTCTCTGTAGCAGGGAAACGCTGCCAATGTGTGGCTGATGCTGACACTCCCCGGCTGCTTAGGCGCGCATGATTCTGTCTTCTTTAAAAGGCCCGTGGTGGAAAAAGCCTGCAGCGCCTCCCGATGACATCACTAAAGGTTGCCTTTTAAAAGGGCTCTTCATTCACCTCAGCCTTACTCAGCAAGAATGTCTTTGGTTCCTGAGTACTCTGGTTCCAGTCTTCTGTCTTTCTCTAGCTCTCCAGCATGGTTCCTGCATACAGCGTCAGCTTGGTTCCTGTCTTCAGCATCTGCCTGGTTTCCATCCTCTGCTTCAGCTGCTCCAGTCTTCAGTCTTCAGCTCTGCTTCAGATTCCACCAGTTCTGTGTAAGCCATCAGCCTTGTCTCAAGCCATCAGCCTTGCCAGTGCCAGGTATTCAGCCTCTGCTTTCTCTTGGTATAGATTCTTGAACTCAATCATAGTCTGGCTTGTGCTAAGACAAGCTGACCCACCATTTTTTTGCGGGCCTTAGGGCTCTGTCCACTAGGTTGCACCATGCAAAGAGGGGTTCACGCATATGCAGTTTCTTATAGTTTGCTGAGGCCATGAACTCAGTGAACGCATCTCCAAGTTGGACCATCGCTGCTTTGATCACCCTGATGCAAGAACAAAAAACAGAATTGGTCTACTGCACCAGTTCATGCAACAGGCCCAGCAGAACTCAACAAAGCAAAAGACTCATTACAGACCTTGTCACAGCATTTAGACATAATACAAGTTCATTGTCCATCTTCAGTTCCAGTTGAGGTTAATCCTGCCCTGGTACCTATCAAGAAAGGTAAGTCCATGATTCAACTCTCGCCACCTCCTAGGTATGCTGTTGATCCTAAAGGGTGCAGAGGATTCCTGAATGTGTGCAATTTGCAATTTGAGTTACAGCCAGATCATTTTTTTCTCTGACCATGTCAAGATTACATATATACTCTCCCTGTTGGATGGTTCGGCTCTCACTTGGGCCACTCTCTTGTGGTAACAAGATGACTTGCTTCTCAGGAATTTGGACAATTTCATTCAGCAATTCCATCTGATCTTTGGTCAACCTGGATGTGTCATGCCTGCTAGCACAGAACTTGTATTCATCAAGGCAATCGTTCTGTTGGTGAATATGTGCTAGAATTCTGTACCTTAGTTTCCGAACCCAGTTGGGGCAAAGATAACCAAACCACCATTTTTTGGCAGGGATTATCTAAGAGAATAAAAAAAGAACTTGCAGTCTGGGACCTTCTTCCATCCCTTGAAGCACTCATTGCCTTTGCTATTTGTATTGACCTGAGATTCTATTAACAGGTTCATGAAAAGAAGAACTCCCAGTGGACCTCGCTCATAGTTGCTTGATCTCAGAATCTTCCACAACCAATCCTGGAACCACCAAAGGTGGCTGTCTTTGAAAACCCATGAAATTGGGTAATACCCAACTTTTGCTTGATGAGAAATAAAATGCGAAGATCAAAATATCTGTCTCTATTATGCCACACAAGATAATCTTGTCCGTGCCCCCTTAGACCAGAAAATTCTATAAAAATAAGTCTTGTCGGGAAGGTAGCTTGCATCATCCTGCTTCCTCTCCACTACTAACCGTACCAGTGTGACTTACCTATGGAAAACACTCAATTCAGACTGAAGCTTTAGTAGATTCTGGAACTGGGGGCAACATTATCCAGGAATCACTACTATGTCAATGTGTGTGCTTTACTACCAGCTTAACTACCCCCTGTATCATTTTGTCCATCTATGGAGTTCCCCTACCTGGTTGTGTGACTACAGCATCCTCCCCCATTATGATACAGATTGGGTCTCACTATGAGAATATTCATTTCTATGTATTATCTAAACCAGACAGCCCTCTTGTACCTGAACTACCCTGGCTGAGTCTTCATCAACCGTCTATTGACTTGAATTCCTTACAGATTGACTAATGGGGTTTATCCTGCTGAGAACATTGTATCATTTCATGTTTGTCTCTGGGCACTTCACTACGAACTACCTCACCTGAAATGCCAGCTCTGTGGCTTCAATGTACATCCTGTTCCTACCTGAATTCTGAACTGTGTTATCCTTCTGCTAAAGAACTTTTGTCTGTCAATTAGGACCAATCTCAGTCCTTGGCCAAGCTTTCAGTCTTGTCTTCAGGCAAGTCTTCTGGTTTGAATGGGTTTTCAGTCCCATCCCAAAACCAAAGCATCTCTAGATCCTGTGACTGGACCCCTGAGTCCCCTGCTGGTACAAAAGTACCTTTGTCAACTCAGAAGTCGAAGAGAAGAGGCTTCAGGGGGCTTAGAGGAGAGGGTACTGTTAGGTTTGCTGCCCCAAAATTGCTGGATAACTGTTCTCTCTTCCTAGTTTGATGCACTACCTAGCTGTGATCAAGCTAGGTAGAAATAACATGGTATAAATCTACTCTTCTTTCACCTTTCATCACTCCAAATCACATTAAATCTTCACTGATGGTAACTGTGCTGTTCATATGTATGACTACACATGTAAAATTGCCCCCCCCCCCCCAGAACCCACCCCACTCTACGAACTTCACCCTGAGTTACTAGTGTCCCCTCTTACAGTGTTATAAAAAGTTAAAAAAAACAGTGGCCCTTCACAGAGTCTCTCTCTCTCTTTCTCCCCCCTCCCACAATGGGATTTTTGATAAATCCCATTTCAACTGTAATGTACAGCTATTGCAGGCATAACACCAAGATATCCCACAATAGCATGCATTGCATTATCACACACAATGTTAATCAGCCCTCATTTCTATTTACTCCGCCCAATACCCCACTTGAATAAAATTTGCATATGTATTTCATGATGTGGTGTTTATCGCATGCATTATGGCATTATCACAGGTGTAAGAGCGATAATGCCCTAACACATTTTGATAAATGACCCCCTTAAGCAGAAAAGGCAAAATAGCAGTGTTATTGAAAGATTATCCCTAATTTTTCAAGTTCATAAAATGTTAAGTAAACATATTCCATGTCTTCAAAATAAATGTAAAACACTAAAACGTCATTGTTCATTCCTTTAATGAAAGTGTTTTTTAGTCAGAGATTCTCAAGCATTACTAGATATCCACACAATCTTTTACACATTATTAAAAAAAAAAAAAACCTCTAAAAAGGTTATTTTTTCTAAATTTCAATGAAAATGGATAGAAAAATGAAATATCTTATTTTAAAAATTGCTATGAACTATTGAAAAATAATGACTTGCTACTACCAAGAACTTTTACTCCAGTAAGATTCCTTGTGGTACATTAAAGTAACATAGTAAATAAAGACAGATAAATACCAATTGGCCTATCCAGTATGCTCAATTGAGAGTTGTTATCTTTGGTTTTCTTCCAGTTTGGATAAATTCCCATACTCAACCATCATTGGCTCCCCTTAAACTCTTACCTGACCTCTCACCTCTTTTTATGGAAAGCATCTGAAAAAATGTTTGATTGCAAGCAGCAGAGTTTCTTAGCATCTCTGTTGCATTTGTTAATGGTAGGAATGGGAACTGGTTTATATTAAGGACCAGAAACATACATATATTTTTTTTCAAAATTCCTGAGCAGTATATTCATTTATTTATTTGGATTTAGGTTACGCTTTATCATTCGTAGCTCAAGACAAATTGCATACAGGTAGAGTAGGTATTTCTCTGAGGACTGATTTGCTAAGTCTTTTCTCCAATTCTATGTCTGTGGGAAAAAATGCTTAATAAATCAGGTTCTAAGTTTGTAGCTGAGGTAACAGAAGGTGAAGGTGAAGCAACTTGCCCAAGGAGTATCAGAGAGATTTGGAATCTGGCTTTCCTGGTTTTCAGCTTTTTGTTCTAACCACTAGGCCAGCGGTTCTCAACCAGTGTGTCGCCAAGCACCGGCAGGTGTGTTGCGGCTCCCAGTGTCCCACTGCCCTGCTTGTGCTTCCCTTCTCCCAAGGGGCGGGGCTGAAGCGTGGAGAGATCTGTGCTCCGCCGCCGGAGGCCAGGTCAGTGGGTCCGAAGAATGGAGAGATGCTGCGTGCCGCCGCCGGTGGCTGAAGAGTGGAGAGACCTGTGCACTGCCGGAGGCCAGACCGGTGGCGGCTGAAGAGACATTGCATGCCGCCGGAGGTCAGGTCAGCGGCAGCTGATAAGCGGAGGCCTGGCTTATTGGACCAAACAATGAGAAGCGGCTCCATGTGAGCTTGTGTGTGTATGTGTGTGTGGTAGAATGGATGCCTGGGTGCGTGAGTGGCAGCTTTGTGTGTGTGGTAGAATGGGTGCCTGGGTGTGTGAGTGGCAGCTTTGTGTTGTGTGGTAGAATAGGTACCTGGGTGCATGAGTGTGAGCATGTATGTGATTGAGAGAGAGACTAGTCAGAGGTGATGTGTTTCTGTGAGAGAGAGACAGACTGGTCAGGAAGATGACGTGTGTGTGTGTGTGTGTGTGTGTGTGAGAGAGAGAGAGACAGACTGGTCAGGAAGATGACGTGTGTGTGTGTGTGTGTGTGTGTGTGTGTGTGAGAGAGAGAGACAGAGACTGGTCAGGGAGGTGTCTGGTGTGTGTGTGTGAGGAAGAGATACTAGTTAGGGAGGTTACTGGTTTGTGTGAGACAGAGACTGGTTGTGACTGGTTGTGGGTCCTAAGGAAGAGGACTGTGAGGACAGAGCTTCAGCAGCCACTGCTGCTTCTGGTGAGTGCTATTGTCCTGCTAGGGAAAGGAGTAGGAGAGTATTATGTGATGTGTCTGCTGTTTTGAAATATCTTATTGATATTTGGACAATTGTTTATAATTTATATGAGTTTTTAATTGTTGGATGTTATTCTGTTAATCAGCTGTTTTGTAACATTTCTTAGTATAGTTTTACAATTATTACTAAGTGGGTATCTATCTATAGCAGCTTGGCTTGCTCTGTTTTCCTAATAGGAGGTGTATTAGTATTTAGGGCTTGGTTAAATATTTGCAATGGTAAATTGCTGTCTTTTCATAAGGAGGCGTATTGTGCCTGCCAGTAAAGAGAGTTTGTTTTGCTTTTACTGAGATGTCATCAGAACCAGAATATCTTTTTTTGTATGGTGAGTTGTATGGGTAATGCCCTAGTTCTGATCTGTACCCATTTTTGGGGGTTGAGAGGGTTCCTGAGGATGCAGAATGTATATTTACATTTTGTCACATGTTCAGTGTGTCACGCATGTGAGAACCATCTGTCAGGTGTGTCCCGGCCGAAAAAAGTTTGAGAACCACTGCACTAGGCAACTCTCTGTGCTGCATGTCCAAATTTTTGGAGACACGGAATCCTACAGCATTTCCCTTCACTTTAACTCCATGAGATAAAACCCTGAATGGGCACAAAGCCAACCACCCAGGGACCTGATAGCCTCCTTGGGGGAGCAATTCTACTGAAGGCTTCATTGCTGCTTCGCTGCCCTGGATGCTACAGTATTACTGTTGCTACCCCTTCACCCCCGCCCCCCCCCCAATTGACATCAGTGCAAGGAATGACATTGAAGGGCCATCCCAGTACCAGTGGAGACTCCATAGCTTCAATGACAGTTACAGGAAAGCACAGAGCCAGCCACCCAAGGACTTGTTTACATCAACAGGGCTTTCATTGTAAAGCCCTGTTGGCTACTTTTTTGTTCCACCGAAACCGATGTGATGTTTTCTTCATGAATGTCGGTATACAAAAAAAACTTCAAATAAATAAATAAATAGATAAATAAATAAATAAAATCTATGGGGAACCCGTTCCAAAGCAGGTCCTCACTGCTGATCCTCTGCCCCAGACATGACAGCATTTCATTTTACCCTATTCCCAGTGACAACAGTGGAAGAGCTGGCTCTGTCCAAGGAGGAGAGGCAGTACTGAAGGCTCATAGAAATAAAAAGCTCAAACATACTAAGTTGTGAACCTACTGGGAAAGTTGGTGTTGTGAGGTCCATTTCATAACATTTTGTTCCAGGCATTCCACATCCCAGCAGTAAACAGTGAAATTGCTGATGTTCTCTCTTGCTTTCACCACATCATCCAGCGAAGAATTCCAGAGTTTAATTATGCAATGAAAACAAATATTTTCTCCTATGTGTCTTAAAAATATCCTCTAGTAACTTCATTGATCGACCCCTAGTCTTTGTAGTTTTTTAGAGTAAACAAACAACCGATTTGTGTTTACCCATTCCACTCTATTCATTATTTTATAGGCCTCTATCATATCTCCCCTCAGCCAACTCCTCTCCAAGCTGAAGAATCCTAACCTCTTTAGCCTTTCCTCATAGGGGAATCATTCCATCCCTTTTATCACTTTGGATTTACTTCTCTAATTCTACTATATCTTTTTAGAGATACGGTGACCAGAACTGCACACAATACTCAATGTGCGGTTGCACCATGGAGCGATACAAAGGCATTATGATATTCTCTGTTTTATTTTCCATTCCTTTCCTAATAATTTCTAGCATTTTATTTGCCGCCTTAGCCGCTGTAGAGGATTTCATCATATTATCCACGATGACACTAGATGGTTTTCCTGGGTGGTAACTCCCAATGTGGAACCTTGCATTGTACAACTATAATTAGGGTTGCTCTTCCCTACATGCATTACTTTGCACTTGTTCACATTAAATGTCAAATTTGGATACCCAGTCAGCTGGTCTTGCAAGGCCCTCTTGCAATTTCTCAATCCTCTTGTGATTTAACAGCTTTAATTTTGTATCATCATCAAATCTGATGACCTCATTTATGGCTCCCATCTCTAGGTCATTTATGAATGTTAAAAAGCAGAGGTCCTAGTACAGATCCCTGGGGGACGCCACTATTCGCCTTTCTCTATTGTGCAAATTCATCATTAACCCTACTCTCTTTTAACAAGTTCTCAATGCCCAGTAGAACATTGCCTCCTATCCCATGACTCTTTAATTTCCTCATGAATGTCTCACGAGATACTTTGTCAAATGCTTTCTAAAAATCCAGATATACCCTATCAACTAACTCACCTTTATCCACTTGTTTATTCATGTTTTCAAAAAAATATAGCAAGGGGGAGTGGCCAAGATGGCGTCAGTGAGAGAAGTTGGCTTGTGAAGCTCCTGCAACGCCGTTGTTCTGTTTGTTAATTTTCTGATTGCCGGCCTCCTAGAGATGCCACATTCGAAGCGTAAGGGACGGGTGAGAGAGGGTGCCCCGACCCCTGCAAGACCTGCCCTAATTCAAACGACGTTGACGGGTTTCCAGCCCCAGTCGGAGTTAACAACCCCGGAGAATCCCGCTGAGCTGCGAGGCGGGGAGCAAGCGCCCATGCTCCAGGGAGACGTCACACTCAGTCCCGGGGCCCCTACAACTCCTACTCCACCAGGCGATGCTGAAACTGCTGCAGACCCAGGCTCTGGACGAGGACGGATGGCATCCTTAGAAATGAGCCCTATCGGGGAGGGGGCAGTTGGAGGGATGGCGTCGACAGAGAGACCGGGAGGATTTTACATCTCCTCCCCACAATTGGAGTGCACTATCGGCACTGCCTGAGCTGGAACCAGCGAAATGGAGGCTGGAACAGTTGTAAGGATCGCTCAGTCCCCAGGAAACCTAAAGACTCAAGGTATTTCACTATCTCAAGCTAAAAATTTGATACCTTTTCTACCGACTGAAAAGCCTAAAGTTGTTACTATGGATTTAATCTGGCAGGCATTTATGTCGATGCAAAATGCCATGTTTAATTTATCATTGAATATAAAAGAAATGCAGACAACGCTTCACAACTCGATCCCAGAAATAAAAACATACTTCTTCTTTAATGAAGGTGGAAGAAGAAATAAATAAGATAAAGAGTGTTCAGCTCTCTCTAATTAAAGGAGTAACTATGTTAGAAAAGAAAATGGAAAGTATAGAAAACACCATAAGATATAAAAATTTAAGGATAATAAACTTTCCTAAATGCAAAATGACTTCCCCTAAAGAGCAACTAAAGAATTATTTTCAAGAAATACTGCTACTACCGCCTGAAAAGTTACCTGTGATACTGAAAGCTTATTTTTTGCCGAAGAAAAAAATGAAAACGTGGAAGAAAATATACCAGCAGAAGTTACATCATTGATGTTACGGAACTGATAGAAACATCTTACAGTTCTCAAATTGAAATGAGAGGAACTTTACTGTTAAAATTTAAGCTAACAGAGGACAGAGATAACATATTAAAAATATTTCTAAGTAAAAGATCTTTATTATATTTGGGTCAGAAGCTGTGGGTTTACCCTGACGTCTCTAAGGAGACGCAGGCAAGACGTAAGAAATTTTTAACATTGGCTAATCAAGCTAGAATGTTTGGGATTGTATTAAGCATTAGATTTCCTTGTAAATGTGTTATGAAAATTGATGGTGAAAAATGTGTTTACTATGAACCTGAACAGTTAGCGAAATTCCTAGAGAATCGAAGGAACCAGGTGGCAGAGCCTGAATTAACATCTTCCTTATAGATGTAGGGAAATAGGTATATACTCCGTCATCTCTCAATTTTGGTTAGAATATAATTTTCTCTCTTTTTATTGTGAACTTGCTTAAAGAATGGCACTTCCCCAGTTTTTGGTAATATGGAGTCAATGAATATATGTTAAGTTTCAAAATATTTGGAGGTTTATATTATCTTTCGATGATATATATAATGTTATTATTTGTACTCCTAATAATGATGATTGAATTTGAATGTATTAAGTTTTGAAAAGTACAAAATTAAAAATTTAAAAAAAAAATATATATATATAGCAAATTGGTGAGGCAGGACTTCAATTGGCTAAATACAAGTTACATTTGTCCTATTAAACTATATCTATAATTATTTTGTAATTTTAAATAGTTTGAACCATTTTTTCCAGCTCTGACGTCAGCTCACTGATCTATAATTTCTTGGACCACCCAGAAATTATTTTTAAAAACTGGTGTTACATTGCCCACCCTCCAATCTTCAGGTTCCATAGCTGATTTTAATAATAGTTTACACACAGCAAGCTTCTTTTCAAATTCTGTCTTTGTCTTCCTTATCAATGCTTTGCATCTAACTTGCCATTACTAATGCTGTTTCTTGTTATTATTCAGATCCCTTTTCCAGTATTTCTTTAGTCTTCTCCTTCTTGTTATCAAGTCAATTTTGATCATGTTATGATAACTATCACCAAATAGCTCTAACTCCATTTCATCTTTTACCAAATCATGTTTTCCATTAAGGATTACGTCTAAAATAGCCTCCCCACATCCCATTGTTGGATCTTGTACCAGCTGCTATATGAAGCAGTTATTATTATTACTTAGAAACCTTTCCTCCTTAGCATGTCCTGATGCATCATTTATGCAGTCAGTACTGGAGTAATTAAAATCACCCATCATTACTTTGTTACTATTTTTGTTAGCTTCCCTAATGTCTGTTAGCATTTCATTGTCTGTTTATTCTGGTCAGGTGGTCAGTAGTACACCACCACTATTCTATTCCCCTTCTCAAATAGAATTTCTATCCGTGTAGATTTTACAATGCATTTTGTTTCCTGTAGATCTTTTTTACTGTTTGACTGTATGCCCTCTTTAACATGTAACACCAACTCCTCCACCAAACCTGCATGGCATCGTAGATGCTGCCCTGTGCTTACTGGGTGGACTGGATGGACCATTTGATCCTTTTCTGCTGTCATTTCTATGTTTCTATGTTTCATCCTATCATTGCAATATAATATGTACCCTGGTATCACAGTGTCCCATTGATTAACCTCCTTCCACCAGGTATCTGAGATGCCTCTTATTTCTATCTGTTCTTTCAGTGCTATGCATTCTCACTCTCCCATCTTATTTTTAAGACTTCTAGCATTTGTATACAGATATTTCAAAGTATATATTTTGTTTGTATCAGTTGACAGGGTAATTTTCAATTTTTCTGCTCTGTCCACTCTTTACTTAAAGGCACCTAGGCTGTTTTAGCATTTGTTGGAACCTTTCTATCAGGATGTCCTATCATCCTAGTTTTGTTAGTATCTTTCAAAGATACATCACTATGAACATGCACTTCTGAGTGAATGTCGGTTTTCCCCATCATTTAATTTAAAAGCTGCTCTATCTCCTTTTTAAAGGTTAGGCCAACAGTCTGTTTCCTCTCTGGTTAAGGTGAAGCCCATCCTGCTGGAATAAGTCTGCCCCAAGAGAGTTCCCATCCCTAACAAATCTGAAACCATCTTCCTTACACCATCGTCTCATCTATGCACTGAGACTATGGATCTGGATCTCAGCCTGCCTCTGGGGTCCTGCGTGTGGAATGGGGAACATTTCTATGAATGCAACCCTGGATGTTCTAGATTTCAGTTTTCTATCTAAGATCCTAGATTTATCCTCCAAAACCTCTCTCCTGCACTCTCCCATGTCATAGGTTCCCACACGTACCATGATAGACTGTTCCTCCCCAGCACTCTCTAAAATCGTTTCTATGTGGTGCATGAGGTCCTCTACTTTCACACCTAGCAGGCAAGTTATCAAGTGATCCTCATGCCCACAAACCATACAGCTTTTTATATTTCTAATGATTTCTAATTGGCTAACATAGCCAAATAGAACTGAAGAGCAGTCCTAAAGTTAGCCGAATAAGTTTATCCAACTAACTTGAACATAGTTGGAGATATTCAAAAGTATGCCCATGCAATGATATCCCTGCAAACTTACAGGGTCATTCTTTAAACTGAGTTGTGCCATTATCGCATGCCTCGCAGTGGTACAATTTAAATCAGGGGAAGGGGGGAGGAGTGTGGGCAGGGTTTGGGCTGGGTTATGGCACGGCAGTGCTGCGGGCAATAATGTTTTCCACATTATGGCCAGCATACTGCGGGAAATAACAACACCTTTTCCCGTGGTGCTATGGGGGTGAAAGTGTGCGGCCCGGCTGCAACCACAGTGGGCGAAAACGTACCACTGCATACTTTCACCCCCCCCACACCCTTTTTTTTCCCCGCGGGCCATCATTCTGCTATAAATCCAATGATGAATCCTGGGTTAACCAGATAAGTTTATCCAACTAGCTTCACTAGCCGGCCAGTAGCTGAATATGGACCTCATAATTTTATTAAACAGAACAAATGATAAAGTGCTGCGTTTTTGCATAGAGAAAGCTGTTCAGTGAGAGCTGTTTTTTTTTTTTTTTTTTTTTAAGACATGTCTTTAAACCACACAGCTATGGAATAGCTAATCTGAATATGCTTTCAGTAATAAGGTAGTTGAATTATCCAAAGGGAATGCTTATTTTCCTTAGCCTTTATGAGCAGCTGAAAGTTCAGTTATGTTATTGCATGCACATCTCTAATAAATGCCAACCTATTGTCAATCATGGTTGGATATAGCAAGGGTTGGGGGGGGGGGGGGGGCATCTCCTATGTTACCTTGGAGTAAAAAGTACTGTAGCCATACAGTTATCAACGCAATAGACTGTTGATGGAAATACAAGCCAAAAACATAATCAATCTCAGCTGCTTCCAAACAAGGCCATGAACACCATTAATCCAGAAGTGTAGTGAAAGGTTACACCAGTCTCTTTCTCAGTATAAATGGGGAAAATCTTGCATCCATTTCATTCTTTTTATCTTGCAATAAACCTTTGGATTATTGTCTTTATCATTACTGTTATTGTAACATTTACCATATATATAGCTTAAAAGACATTAAAAGTCTCAAATAATTAACACAGCATTAATAACACTTAAATAAAACCTTTAACCTCAGCCTAAAGTGAAAAAAAAACAGCCTTCAGATATGTGAACAGCCTCACTTTTATCCTTTTCTACACCTTACCTTTATCTATTCTTTGACTATTTGAATTGGTTTTTGATGCATTAACTTTCTTTTTATTCTAGACCTTTAAAATGAAACATTTTCCATCTTCTAAGTGTTAGAATGTTCATCATTTTTTTCCTGACTTGAAAAACCCCATCAGATGTATTTTTATCTTGAAATACATCCTTTAGCTGCACCAGAGGTATTTGTTCTTGTGTTATTTTTGTAGATACCCTGTGACTTAAAGAAAGCATGAACAAGTTAATGCTCTCGAAAGAGAGCAAAAATATGAAAGTGGCCAAGTGAAGGTATGTTTCAAATCCTTTTCTCTTATAATTTCCCCTAGACATATCACACACCCAATAATTAAAACTAAAGATAAAAAAAAAAATCACCCCCTCTCCATATCTGAAAACTTTTAATTTCCAGCCACCCTGGAAATTAAATTAGTAGGCGGAAGGAAAGGAGGGTACAGACAAAGCAGACAAAGTTCCTTCCATATCCACACATATTCATATCCACACACACACACAATCATGCACCCTTCTACCTTATCTTCTTCTCACTCCCCCCTTCTATTTCTTCCCTCCCTCCCTCACCTTCAGTTATTCACCCTCCTTCCCTCTGTCACTCAACCCCTTCATCTTCTTCCCTTCCCTGTCTCTCTCCCTCCCATTTAAGCCCCTTACTTTCCTTCTATCACTTATCCCCTCATTTCCACTCACCCTTTTCCTTTGTTTCATTACCCTTACTTCTCAGTCACTCACCCCTCATTCCCATTCACCTTCGTTCAAGCCCTCCCATTCACATCCTTCATTTCTCTCCCCCTCCCTTCCCCGCTCAGTCACTGTTACTCCTATTCACTTCCCTCTGTCACTAATCTTCCCTCTCAGTCCCTCAACACTTCACTCCCACTCATCCTCTTCTGCTTCTCATTCTCACCCTGTCTCACTAGCCCCTCTCTCCCACAAAGCTACTCACTCATTCTCTTACCTGACACTCACAACCTCCCTCTGTCACTAACCCTTTCCTTCCCACTCATTCATGTCCCTTCCATTTCACTCACTCACTGTACTCACCACTTTCCCTTCCTTCCTATGTCTCCCTCTCTGTCCTTCCATTACACCATTACTCACCATTCTTCACAGCAGGGCCTCTCCTCACTGGCAGAGAAAATAGAAAGCCCGCTAGTGTGCAACGCATCAGGTCTCTCCTTGCACACCAACAAATGCATTGAATGACCAATTGGCCTGCTTACTCACTGGTGGGAAGTGGAAATCCAGCCAGTGCTGATGCGCCGGATCTCTCTCCTCGCAGTGACACAACAGGTTTCTCTTCATGTGTTGACAGTTTCCTTCTCGCTGGTGGGGAGGGGAAGTCCTGCAAGCACTGTGATGCACCGGGTCTCTCGTCGCTGACAGGGAGTGGGAACTCTACCAGTGTTGACAAACGGGGTCTTTCCTTGCTGTCAGGAGGGTGGGAACCCTACCAATGCGGCAATGAATAGGGCCTCTACTTGCATTTAAACGAACTGATGTTCCGACCTCCCTGCTCAAGCATCATCAAGGGTGATAACTTAGCCTTTGATGATGACATTGGGCAGGCAGGGAGTCAGAGCATCAGTGAGCTGCACATAATAGAAAGTGTCCAGGCGATAGGCAGGCAAGATTTGGCTCACAGGCTGTAGTTTGCCCACTACTATTCTAGACAGCATCGTAATCATCTGGAATACATTTCTTGGAAGAACTTTGGTCCTGAGGAGAATTTGTGGGAACCTGCATACAAACCTCAAGCCCCTCAGATGTAAAGGACTTCCATGAATGGTTTCCCCAGATAGCCAAGCCTAGAAGCATCAGGAGGGGTCCTGCAACCGGCAGCCTCCAAAGCAGCAAGAATGCTGCCACAACACCACGAGCATTCCTACTCCATGGGCACTTCTATTTATTTATTTATTTATTTATTTATAGTTTTTTATATACCGCGGCACGTAATGCACATCACCTCAGTTTCTAGCAGTATTAATACCAGGACTCTGACCCCCAAAGTGGTGAGAATGCCACCAGCACTCCTACTCCTTAGGC
The DNA here is from genome assembly GCF_901001135.1 of Rhinatrema bivittatum. Classification (NCBI taxonomy): domain Eukaryota; kingdom Metazoa; phylum Chordata; class Amphibia; order Gymnophiona; family Rhinatrematidae; genus Rhinatrema; species Rhinatrema bivittatum. The sequence goes on along the minus strand of NC_042615.1, from coordinate 451,944,800 downwards.
TTCCCTAGGTGCGTGCATGCATGCTGCGAGGTGACCTTTGGAGTCCCCAAGGACAGAAACAGCCTGGCTAGCGCACTTTGATATTACACGGCTGGGTATAAAGTCTAAGATGCACTCCCTTCTTTGCCTCAGCAGTAGGTCTTCCTGCTTGATTGCAGTGCATGTTTCTCCTGTGTTACTGAGCATGCCTTGCCTTGCCTCATTCATCCCATCCTGCCTTTTCCAGTTACTTCAGCCTATCCTGTCTCCAGCCTGACTTCAGGATTGACCTCTGCTATTGGCCCAGATGACTCTCTTGCCTGCTGCTTGCCACTGAACGTAGCTATGGACACTGTCTATGTTTTGCTTTCCACCTGCCTCAACCATTGCTTAGCTACTGTAATTCTCTAACTGCTGCCTGTCCTGACCTTGGTCTAGCCCTGGACTCTCTTATTCTGTATGACCTATGGGGACCCTTGCCTAAGTTCTGCCAGCCCTTGGACCCAAAGCTTCCACCCTCAGAAAATGGGGCTGGTATAGGTGAAATTCCAGTTTTGTCCCAGCCCAGGGCATGTTCACCAGTTGTCAGTATGGGCCTAGTAGGCACCCTACTAGGCGGTGTCAACCAAGTCACAGCACAAAGGTCCACTATTCTTACAGAGTTTTTTAAACACTACCCCTAAATATAATAAAATTGCAATGAGGTTCATTCAATTAAAATCTCTACTGCTCACTTATCATGTGGCTAAATTGGCGGAGCAATACTGTGGGGACTTGGGAGTGGAGATATCTATAGAAATTATGATTAAGGCATTCTCTCACCTTCATAAATATTTACTATTTGCAAACATTAAAGAAATCCAATGTAAGCTCCTCCATAGAGTGTATATTACAAGAATTTAAGGGCCAAAATGAAACTTTTGGCTTCAGAGCTATGTCTAAAGTATCATACCCATGAAGTATCATGTTTTTGGGGTGTCCTAAGTTTCAAACATATTGGCAATAAGTATGAGCTTTTTTGGATCATAGTTTGGGAAAATCTGTTCCTTGGTTGGGCCTGTTACTTTATTTAAATATTTCTGATACATATTTGAAGCTTCCCAAGTGGGGGGAAATTCACTGCTGTTGAGTTTTTACAAGCCATGAAGATTATTCAGATGCACTGGAAGAACGACGAAATCCCAACCTTTAGTTGGTGGGGAGACCTAATATAACAAACTGCACAACTAGAATTAATGAAAAAGAGCACTACATACTAAGTTTTTTGTTTCTCAGTTGGGATATTTTTGACTATGGGATTCTGTATTTAGAGCTACTTAAAGTACTAAATTGTAATAATTATGCCACTAAGGTGTGTGTTTCTCTGAGTTGTATTGTGGCAGGTTTGAAGGGAGGACCAGCTTAGGGTGAATGAGTTGTGTGTGTGTATGAAGAGTCTAGTGATTATGAGGCAGACTGCATATCTAACTTTTGAAAACAAACACAGGGCCATTGTAGAATAATGTTTAAGTTTGATGAAACTTTATTGCTCTTCATAGCACATATTGTTATATTTGCAATGTCGATTTTTGTACAACTCGTACAACTGAATTTTAAAAGTTGTGCACATGCCAAAAGCGGGAAATCAGCACAAGTTAGGCCGGCGCGTGCTGAATAGATTTTAAAATCCACTCGAGCGTGCACGTATTTCCTGCTACGCGCACAAATAAAAAATTTCAAAAAGAGGCAGGTCGTGGGCATGGTCTGGGGCATGGGAGTTCCTGAATTTCTCAATGAAACCAGCACGTAAATACTTATGCACACAAGCACACACCGGGGTCCCCTGTTGTGTAATTCTGCTATGGATGGTGTTAAGTCAGAAAACAAAAAAAGTAAAGAGGTGAGCAGCGTTTTAAAGGTCATTGTTAACAGGTTTAAAAGGAGGCTGGCTAACTAGGGTGGTTAGGAAGTCTTATCTCTTACTTGGGTGAATTGGAAACAAACTTGAAGAACTGGTAAATGTGTCAGCGCGCATCTACTAAAAATCCCCCCACCTACAGTTTTGCGCAAATAGGTGTGTGCCTACTTAAAATTGCACGCACATGTGTGTATGTACAGCCGGTTTTATACCATACGTGCATATATGAGCATATTTTATAAAATGGCTGCATTCCTGGGTGCGAGCTGTGTGCACATGTGTACCCACACAGCTGTTTAAAAGTTACTGTGATAATAACTCTAATAAAAGGAAGTTTAAAAAAATTTAAGAAAATAAATTATATAGACAGAAAAAAAATTTGGACAATTATTTTATTTTTATAATGGAAAATAAAAGATGGGAATGTTTGTCAATGTGCTTAAGTACAAAATCATCAGTACCTAGAGGCAGCAAAATCCTAAATTTGTCACTGAATCTTCCATGGATTTCATCATTTTGATCCCAAATTTGATTTACCATGGATTTTTTTCCCAAGATCCATGATAGATATTTCCTGTAAATATTTCATTGAACTCCAGGTTGAAATATCTGCTTGGTTCAGACTTGAATCAAACTGTTTGGCACATCCCTAGACAGTGATGCCTATTCTGGAGATTCTGAGGATACTGATGCTCTCTGTAACAGTTATAATTGTTAGGGATGTGCATTCGTTTTTCACGAATTAGACAATGTCAACAATATTGTCTAATTCATCATGGTTCGTTAGGGCCAATATACAAAGTTATTTTGCTGAAATTTCGTCAAAATTCGTATTTCGTGTTAGTGCGCACTAACGGAATTACTGTGCACTGCATATCTCTTAGTGCGCAGTAATACCAATTAGTGTGCACTGTTTTTCTAGCTAACAAACTCCTCTGAACTGATACTTTTTAATTTTTAAGTTGCATTTTTAGTGTGCATTAACATTAGTTACAGCGCACTACTACATACTTAGTGCGCTGTAAGTTCTATTATTGCACACTAACTAACCTGTTAGTGCACACTGGCCTTAATGCGCATTAACATCTAGCTAGTGTGCATTATCTCATTCGGTGTACTGCGCACAAATCTGAGATACTGCACACTAACTGGTTGTTAGTGTGCAGTAAGGCCCATTAGTGCGCACTAACGCACTTCATCAAAAATTGCCGAAAAAAACCCCCGAATCGTGAGAAAACAAAATTTTCCACGGAGCACCCAAGCCGAAGCCCGAACCAATATCTTTAAATGAAGCACATCTCTAATAATTGTAACACTTTTATGTATTTCTAAAGCAAACATATTCTATAAGCTGCTTTAAAATACTGCATTTTTCTTAAAGATATAATTTCTTCCGATTTCATACTAATCTGTCAGCTCTAGCATGGTTTTGTTTTGCTTTTCTTTCTGTTTTGTCATCAGTTTATGCAACAGAGATAATGAAAGTATAGTGACTTTGAACATTCTAATTGCATTCTTGCAAACCCCTTGTCATGCTTAGAATTTAGCTCTGATATGTAGTACTCAGGCAAAAGAACACCTTGTTTGGTACCTTACATTTTTTGCTACAGTTGTCAAAGAGAAGGTTGTCTTCACTGTGTGGTTTATGCAAATGAGAAGTGACCTTGTTACCTTTGATATATCACAATTTAAAAATGTTAGCGTCTTGCTCAAGCTTCTATTTTGGGTTTCCATAGAGGGAAAGCAAAATTTGATAGTGTTTTGGTTCTGATGAGCTGTTTTACTAAGGCATTTCTCCCATTCTGTGTCTTGGGGGGGGGGGGGGGGGGTGTGTAGAAACTGTGAGGCCAATATCCAGCAGCTCCGTGAGTGGACAAGTTATTTGGCTAAAGTTGTCAGGGATTTAGCAGAGTGGTGCTGATTAGGGGCTCTGCTGAATATAGCTATGTGAGGGAAGCGTATGTTAGACCTTCCTAAAAAATCTCGTCCACCTTAAGCTACAGACAGGAAGAGAGTTCAACTCTGAAGGTGTTCTCCTTAGAAGGAGTAAGACGCTAGCCCCAGCCAGGCACTGGGGAAGAGAAAGAAGTATGGGGAAGGCTAGTACTGCTGAACTGTGAGTTCTATTGCTGGTTTATTTTGTGAACTGCTAAGTTAAGCAGAGCTGCATCTGATTTGTTTTCTTATTATTATTAACAAAGAAGTTTATGAGAGAACAGCCAGTCCAGCCTGAACCTGGCTAGCTCAAGACTGCTCACCATGCTACAAACTGGCTAGTTAGCTGGATAAACTTATCTGCTAACTTTAGGACTGCTCTCTGGTACTACCACTCAGCTAGATGAGTTATCAGAGTTAACCAAATAAATTATATGGATGAACTTAACTCCACCCTGAAATGCATCATCAACTTATCTGGATAAATTTAATCAGCTAAACAGATAAGTTGGGAATATTTAGAATTACGAGAAATAAAAAAAATGTGTGCTTTATCTGACTAAATCCGAAACTTAGCCAAACAAACCATCTGAATATTGGTCCCTTAGGGGCGGATTTTAAATGCCCTGCGCGCGTAAATCCGGGTGTATTTACGCGCGCAGGGCCCTCGCGCGCCGGCGCACCTATTTTGCATAGACCACCGGCGTGCGCAGAGCCCCGGGACGTGCGTAAGTCCCGGGGTTTTTAAAAAGGGATGGGAGGGGGCGTGTCGGGGGCGTGGCCGAATGATGCAGCGTTTCGGGGGTGTGACGCGGCTTTTTGGGGGTGGCGAGGCGGGCGTGGTTTCGGCCCGGGGGTGTTCCGGGGGCGTGGCCACGGCCTCCGGACCAGCCCCCAGGACCGGAACACGGAGCGGGGCAGCCGGCCGACGCGCGCAGATTTATGTCTGCTTTTCGCAGGCGTAAATCGTGGAATAAAGGTAAGGGGGGTTTAGATAGGTCCAGGGGGGTGGGTTAGGTAGGGGAAGGGAGGGGAAGGTGGGGGGAGGGCGAAGGAAAGTTCCCTCCGAGGCCGCTCCGAAATTGGAGGGAACAGGCAGCGCGCGCTGGGCTCGGCGCGCGCAGGTTGCACAAATGTGCACCCCCTTGCGCGCGCCAACCCCGGATTTTATAAGATACGCGCGGCTACGCGCGTATCTTATAAAATCCAGCGTACTTTTGTTGCGCCTGGTGCGCAAACAAAAGTACGCGATCGCGCAATTTTTAAAAATCTACCCTTTAGTGAATAAGGCCCCCACACATTTATCTGGCCTTTTTCCAAGACTGTAACATTGGGTCTAGTGATGTGCTATCAAGTGGGAGATGGGCAGACAGGGTTTACTGTGGTTCAAATCATCATCTGAAGGGTTGTTACCCTCTGCTTGATGGGGATGAAGGAAAAAGAGAGGGATTGCTGTGGGATTTAAAGGAGGCACACATAGCTGGAGGGTTATTATAGATCCAGCATCTGAAGCTACTGTATTCCCACCTACCCTAGTTTAACATTGTAATGCTGGAACTATCAAAGCTGAGGGGCTGGGAATTTGAGTTTGCATTATTTCAATATCCAGTGTGTGGAAGCATTTGTCAAAGATGCAGCAGGAGGGGGCTGTCAAAGCTGAACTGGTGCTTGGCGGTAAAGGCTTCCCATGTTGGGCTATGGTGATGGGTGGTCACTGATTCTGGTGACCACCCATCACCCAAACCCTACTTGGGTTTCTGGTCTGAAACCCAAGTAGATCAAAGGTGACCTGCTGCTGAGAGGGGCTGCCCGGGCATCAGGCAGGTGAGAGAAGCTGGTTACCTGTTTATAACTTAACTTTGGCTTGGGTTAGTATTTTTTGTGAATAATGCTGCAGAACTTTCACAATAAGGTCTCCTGTTGTTTATTTTTCGAATATTGTTAGGGTGAGTGTGGAAGAAGAAAGCGTACTGGCTATTCAGGTTACCTCTTGTCTAGTCAATATTACCAGTTTTGCTCCACTCAGTGAAATGCTTTATTTTTAAAAACAAATTCCTTTTTAAAAGTTCTTTCTTTCTTATCTAATGCGATACATGCAAAGGTGAATTTTAAAAGCCCGGCGCACGCATTAATTAGGGAAGGCGCAAATAAGCAGGACTTGTTCGTGCCAAGATGTTTTTAAATGCCACTCGGATACCCGCGTATGTCCTGCAGCACGCACATCTCCAAAGTTTTCAAAACAGGGCATGGTCTGAGCAGGGCATGTGTTATTATCCGTGGCCGCAGGCGGCTGCGGCCACTGTTGCTCACCTCTTTGTTTGCTGCCTTAGCTCCATTAGGGGAACTCACGGCCTCTGCCAGCTACCACCGGCCTTCCACTCTCCATTCTCGGGCCTCCTCGAGTGGCATGGACGCCGCCGACCGCCGTCTTACCCACGGGGTTCCCTAGGTGCGCGCACGTGCTCCCCTACTTGCTTTAACCACATCATGGCGGGAACCTCGGGGGCGACCCCACCAGATGATGTCACTCAACCTGGATATTTAAGCTCACCAGCCCAGACAGACAGCGACTTGGCAACATGTCCACTTGCTGCAACTATCTACTCTCTTTGCAACACTGTTCTGGTTCCTACTTCTCTGTAGGAACCCCCGCTCCTCGGGGGCCCTATCTCATCTCTTGGCTATCTGCTCCTCAGAGGGCTTTCACACGGATTCCTGCCTGCCTTGCTCCCCGAACCTTCTCCAGACCTGCTACTGCCTTCAGTCGCTGTGAGTACTACGCAGTGGTTCCTGTGTTATTCTCTATGTGGGAATTCTCTCCGGTGTACCCCACTCTGCGGACCATTGCCGTGACATCTGAAGGGGAACCCTCACCGGTGTGCCCCGCTCTGTGGACCACTACCGTGACCTCCCTCCGAGGGCCCATCTTGTATACCATCTCTATGGACCCAGTGTACTTTAGTGACTGTACTTCTACTGGCACCCCCGCTCCTCGGGTAGTGCTATTACTATTTGTCTACTCCATTTCCCGAGCTGAGTCTGATGTCAGCAGCTGTGCTGTCGCTCCGTGGCCCGTCTCCAGGGGTCACTCTCTCTCTCATTCTACCCATTGCTGTATCCCATCCTGCAGCCAAGACTCCGCCTCCCGATGGGGAGGCTCAGTGGGGCTAACTGGGTGAATGGATATTTGCATCTGCACGTGTGTCTAGCAAAATTCCCCTACTTACATGGAAGAGGCAGCTTATGCACGTACATGCACGTGACCATATAAAATTATGCACACACGTAATCACGTATGTGCATATTGTCAATTTTATAACATGCATGCATATACGCATATATGTTCTAAAATGGTGGAATCCATTTGCGTGAACCGGCATATGCACATACATGTATGCCTTTGTGGCTTTTTAAAAGTTACCGTCATTGTATGTAAATGGCTTTATAAAATTGCTACAATAGTATATTATATTTACACATGTAACATTTATTTATTTATTTATTTATTTTACGAGATTTATGATCTTCCATTTTACTGGAATCTGTTCTTTGAGAGAGACCGAGGCACTGCATTAGTGCATTCTATCTGTTCACTGGAGCAGAGCAATGGAGAAGAAATAAACACGGCAGTGATTTTTTTGTCTCACGCTGACTCTGCACGGTGTACTTCAATGCTTATTTGCAGAGAAAGACAGATTTCAGTAAAGAGAAATAAGCGCAACCTTATCAATGTTTTCATTTCTTATGTCTGACAGTTTTTTGTGTGTGCAAGAATCAGCAGTGCAGTATATCTGTGTGTATGTGTGTGTGTGAGAGAAAAAGAGAGAGAGAGATAATTTTTCCCACACTGTGACAGGTAGCCAGATGACAGAGACTGAATTTGTACCACTTTCAAGCTGCTAATTCTGATTGACAAGTTGACAGTGCTTGCTAAGCACTGAAGTGAATTCTGTCAACTTGAATGTGTGTGACAGTCAGTATTTGAGTGGTATTGGTGATACAGTAAAGTATATTGTGACATCAAAAACCCCAGTAACCACTTCCAAGTCCATCACACCAATGCAAGCAAAAGGAAGAGGAGAGAATGGGAGGGCAGAGGATGGATGTAACAGCATAGCCTTCAAAATAAAATCAGTGCCAGTAGCAGTGAGAATAAAGGGAGTCCTGCTCCTAAATGTAAAGAGAATTTTTAGCTCAGAAAATCAGGAGTAGAAGGTGGCTCAAGCCATAAGAAATTAAAATTGAGAAATCATGGGTCACTGCTGCCTCTGGCTCTCCTTCTTGCTTTTAGGCAGGAACGAAAATCATGAGAGTCATCTGAGGCTGGAATTAGCAAGGCAGAGACAAGGATAAGTATAGCAGAAATGGAACACCCAAAACCATCAGCACCCCTCCATGATTTGTGATTCTATGATAATGGAGACAATATTTTCAAGGTTCTGAGGAAGAATCATGCCTCAGAATCCCTGAATCAGAGGATACAAAGTAGTAGCCAAATAGAATTTGAGAGCTCTAGCCTAGTGTCTTAGCTTCTAGTGAGGAAGTGGGATAGCTAGATGATACTAATAGGGCTGAGATTATACCATGGTTACGGGGAAGACCAACTGCAAGCCTGAATCACCAGCCCCTTTCGCTAATGATGCCTATGGATACATCAGGCCTTCTCCAAGAATTTCCTCTGGCTTCTTCCTACTTAGTAGGGATGTGCAGAGGGACGCCATATGTTGCATTCGGGATTCGTATCCATTGGTGGGGGGGGGCAGATAAGTTGCATTCGGCAAGGGGGCCCCCGATACGTTTATACATTAATTCCTATTTGTTTCCCCGCTAAAATTAAATTAACTACAACCCCCACCCTCCTGACCCCCCCAAGACTTACCAAACTCTCTGGTGGTCCAGCAGGGGGTCCAGGAGCCATTCCCTGCATTCATACCCTCGGCTGATGGTTTCAAAATGGCGCCAATAGCCTTTGACCTACTATGTCACAGGGGCTACCGGTGCCATTGGTCAGCCCCTGTCACATAGCCATTGGCACCATCTTGTGCTCCTACCATGTGACGGGGCTGACCAATGGCACCGATAGCCCCTGTGACATAGTAAGGGCAAAGGCTATCGGTGCCATTTTGATTACTGGCAGCTGATGGCCCGAGTGCAGTAGATCGCTCCCGGACCCCCACTGGACCACCAGGGACTTTTGGCAAGTCTTGGGGGACCCTCCTGACCCCCACAAGAGTTTCCAAAAGTCCAGCGGGGGTCCGGGAGCGACCTACTGCACTCTGGCCGTCAGCTGCCAGTATTCAAAATGGTGCCGATAGCCTTTGCCCTCACTATGTCACAGGGGCCGACCGTCAGCTAACGGTGCCAGGAGGATGGGGGGGTTTGTTTAAATTGGTTCCTTTAGGCGGCAGAATAATTCAGTGAAGATTTGTTGTATTCGTGGGGAATCGCAATACTTTTCGCTTCCCCACGAATACAACAAATAGGGCCCTATATGTTGCAGATTCCCAATTCGTAGGGAACGAATGCACACCCCTACTACTTAGGGCTTTCTACCAATTTGGTTGGTGCTCTTTGCCCCTCTTTAGGAATCTTTCGGTGTTCTTGCCATTGTGGGTTGTTGCATTGCTCCTATCCTGGTGCTTTGGGCGCAGTTGATACTAAGATCTGCAACAGAGTGGACACGCTGGAAGGAGTACAGAAAATAAGATGGGATTTAAGGAAGCTGGAAAAGTGGTCAAAGATATGGCAGCTGGGATTCAATGCCAAGAAATGCAGAGTCATGCATCTGGGGTGTGGTAATCCGAAAGAACTATATATGTTGGGGGGTGAAGAGCTGATGTGCACGGAGCAGGAAAGAGACCTTGGGGTGATAGTGTCTAATGACTTGGAGTTGACGAAGCTGTGTGACATGGTGATAGCCAAAGCCAGAAGAAATCTGGGCTGCATAGAGAGAGGAATATCTAGTAAGAAAAGGGAAGTGATAATCCCCTTGTACAGGTCCTTGGTGAGGCTTCACCTGGAGAACTGTGTTCAGTTCTGGAAACTGTATCTCAAAGGAGACAGATGCAAGATGGAGGCAGTCCAGAGAAGGGAGACAAAAATGGTGGGTGGTTTCTATTGAATGACTTATGAGGAGAGGTTGAAGAACCTGAATATGTACACCCTGGAGGAGAGGAGGAGCAGGGGTGATATGATACAAATCTTCAGATACTTGAAGGGTTTTAATGATCCATGGTCATCAACAAACCTTTTCTATTGGAAACAATTTAGTAGAACTAGAGGTCATGAAATGAAACTCCAGGGAGGAAGACTTAGAACCAATGTCAGGAAATATTTCTTTACTGAGAGGGTGGTGGATGCCTGCAATGCCCTTCTGGAGGAAGTGGTGAAGACTAAAACTGTGAAGGATTTCAAAGGGGCATGGGATAAACACTGTGGATCCTTAAAAGGCTGGGAATAAATAAAAAATCTAAACCAGCACGGAGTGGCAGTTACTACCCTTAAAAGAAACATGGGGGTAACCTGCACGGAGTGGCAGCTACTTCTCTTAAGAGAAACATGGGGGTAACCTGCATGGAGCGGCAGTTACTATCTTGGGAAGCTTGAGGGCAGACTAGATGGACCATTTTGGACTTTTTCTGCAGCCATTACTATGTTGCTCTCATGCCAATCTTTCTACTGCTATGACCCTCTATCACTGCCTTGGGGCTTTTCCTGCCACCTTTGGTGCTTTGTAAACCCTTATAATGCCTAGAACCCTTCATGCTGTGCTTAGTGCCCCTTTTGCTCTTCTTGTGCTGACTTGGGGGCTCATGCCACTGTTATTGGTGTCCTTTGCTCAGCTTTTAGAGTCTTGGGATGCTCTGGTCACTCTTGCTGCTGCTTTGCTCCTTTCACGATGCCTTGGAGAACTCCTGCCACTGCTGGTTCAGTTTTAACCAATTATGAGTCCTTGGGCTCTTAGTGCCACGTTTGGTGCCCTGTTGACGTACAGTCTTGGTGTATTTATTTATTTATTTATTTATTCGCTTTTTTATACCAAAATTTAGCTCTAAGCCTTCATTCCGGTTTACAGATATAACAACTTATTACAATATGGTAACATGTGAGCAATAACATTGTATAACAGAGAACGTATTTGGATACATTTAACTTATTACATTTAACTTATTACATTTGACTTATTACAATATGGTTACATTTAACTTATTACAATATGGTAACATGTGAACAATAATATTGCATAGCAGAGAACGTGTTTGGTTACATTTAGCAGTTTGACTTAAGTAGCAGTAAATTAACAATTAATGTTTTTAGACTGATAAAATCCTGGTAAGCAGAGTTGTAGTCCTATGTTGAGCATACAGGAGTGTGAGTCCTATGTGAGTCCTATGTTGTCCTATGTGAGTCCTATGTGAGTCCTATGTTGAGCATACAGGAGTGTGAGGTGTGTGAGTCCTATGTTGAGCGTACAGGAGTGTGAGTCCTATGTGAGTCCTATGTTGTCCTATGTGAGTCCTATGTTGAGCATACAGGAGTGTGAGTCCTATGTTGAGCGTACAGGAGTGTGAGGTGTGTGAGTCCTATGTTGAGCGTACAGGAGTGCCCTTCTCCCTTCTGATGATGTCTCACCAATAGTTTCATTAAAAACAATTAGAAAACCCCAATTTTGAAGCCCAAAATAGGCTGCATTTATCCCCCCCTCCCTCCCTTTCACTTTAATGGAAAATAAATGAACAAATAAAACAAACCAAATGATTGTACCTACAAAACAAATAAATGAACAAAACAAAATATTTGCCTCTGCACATCCCTAATGCACATAGCTTTGCTTTGAAAATCATTGTAAAGTCTGCAGGGGAAAACGTACCTACAGATTTTACACTGGCTGAAAATTAACCCTTAATGGATTAAGGCTGTACCATTTTTCTTTCTACCAACCTGTCAACTGATGGTAGCACTTATCATTTTTATAGCACAACTGGACATATAAAGTGGTGTACAATGGTGATAATTATTCCGTTACGAAAAGTCCCTTCTCCAAAGAGTTTACAATCGTCGGGTACCTGAGGCAACTGGAGATAAACTGACTTGTCAAAGATCACAAGGAGCGCAAGTGGTAGAAGATGAATTTAAACTCTGGCTTCCCTGGTTCTTTGTTCATTGTTCAAACATCTAGCTTACTTTTTTCCCCCCCCTTCTCATGTTAGCTGGCATATGTGTCTGGAAATACGAAAATCCACAAAGCCAGTATCCCCTTCTTTAAAAATAGCATATGACATTCTTACATTGATTCTAAATCTTGTCATTTTAAGAATGACCAATATACTGGGACTAACTGATATAATGCATTTCTTTTAAAAACAATGGGACTGATGGAATGCAGTGCGCTCCGCGGAGCGCACTGTATAACTGGCAGTCAGAGGCAGGTTGAATAGGCCTATTCAACACTCCTCCCATGCGGAGTGAGTCTAATAGGGCTAATCACAAGCAATTAACGCCTGCCTGGAGCAAAATAAAGTAGGTGCAATTCTATGTGGGTACTTTTTCCCTGGGACAGTTTTCCAAGGGACCACATTATGTTCTTACTTTCCCTTTGAAAACTGGTGCAAAGTCCACAGGTAAAAGAAACCGCAGACTTTTCAACGTTTTGAGCTTTTTGAAAATTGCCCCTACATTCGTTTGATTCTTGGTTTGATATCGAAAGGTTTCCCTAAGAAAATCAGTAATTATGGCAGAGAAAAATCTTATTCTTTTGTAATGTATAGAAGTGTAGGTCAAAAAACAAGTAAAAATATAAAGTGAAGCCTTTATAATGGACTTTTTATTACTATTATTTCCATGCATTCAAATGGGCTAATACAAAAGCTGCACTACTTTTTCTTTGTAATGAGGAAATAATTCTGATTTAGAGCCTGATTCATTAAGCATTTTTCCTCATAGACACCAAGGGTGTGCAGAGGAAAAAATATTCAGGTAAATTTTCAGAACCCAGCACGTGCAAATACCAGGAGATACGTGCATGGCTGGGCTATGGGCGTGCCGAGCACATTTTTGAAATGGCCTGATCACATGCATATCTCTTGGTACGCGTGGAAGTCCTGGGCTCAGTGAAAGGGATGGACCAGGGGCAGGATCTGGACAGGGCAGGGGCTGCTCAGGACAGCGGCCATTAGGACGGTGTGCAGAACTTACTTCACCAGCCAAGATGAAGTAAGTTTTAAAACAAAACCATTCTAATAATTGGGAGGGGGGGGGTTAGGAGTTGGGGAGGAGTGGAGAGGGGAAAAGGGAAGAAGAGTAGGTAGGGGGATATGGAGGTTCTCTTCCAGTCTGCTACTTAATTGGAAAGGACTGGGAGGGAACTGGGAATGGCTCGGTCAAGTCGCCGTGAGTTTTTTTGAAAATCAACCCCCTTGGCGCATGAGTTGTGACCCGCCCATTCATGCACATGCCAGTATAAAATTGGGCATGCATGTGTGTGCGGGTATCATATATTATAACATGCACGCAGCAAGGAGCGCATGTTATAAAATCTGTGCATCCATGTACGCGCACCAGGAACCGCGTGCGTCTTTCAAAATCTATCTCATTGGTTCGGTTTATTCATTTGTTTGGTAGGGCACCTCTTTTTGGTTCATTAGTTTCAAACAGAAAACAAATGTTTCATTTGTTTGTTTACCATTAAAGTCAGTGGGAGAAGCACTGCATCCTATTTTGGGCTTCAAAATTGGGATTTTCTAATCATTTCTAGTGAAACTGGTGGGTAGACATCATCAGAAGGGTGAAGGCATGCCAATGCATTAAGTTTATGTCAACATGGCAACAAAAGTGACAGGAATAGCCTAAGGTACCGTAAAGGGGTGCCAGCAGTGACAAGAGTTCTCCAAGGCACCATCAGAGGAGCAAAGAAGTAGCAAGAGTGGGCAGAACATCCCAAGGCTTCAAAAGAGGATATCAATAATACTGGCATGCACCTTCAAAGGCAGCATGTAAGTAAAAGTGGCACCAAGAGTGGTATCAACATAATGAAGGGGGAATGAAGCAGAAAAGGTGGCAGAAAAAAACACCAAGGCATTGAAAAAGGAATAAAGCAGAAAAAGAGTGGCATCAATGCACCATGAGAGCTGTAAAACAGCCCCCCACAGTGGCAATAACACCACAAGGAATAGAGTCTGGTGTTAGGCAGCAAGACAGAGTAGAAGAAAACCTCACAAGGTGTAGGATAAGGGGTAGAGCAGCAAGGTAGAGTGGCTTGTAAGATGTCTGTCCTCCTACTGAAGCTCTTGCTTTAGTACAAAAGAATGATCTTTCATCAGTGTTACTTTTGTGATATAAGATTTTTTTATATTTCGGACTTGAAATTGATCTGGCTGCTGGATGGAATGTGGGGTTTCTTGTGAAATTTGCTTTCTGATTGAAACTTCTGTCATAATCAGAACATGACAATGGTCTCTCATCTGTTTGGCTTTCCTGGTAATTTGTGAGGTTTGCTTTATTAAGAAATCTTTTCCCATATTCATTTTCTGAAAACATTATCTTCCCTTTGTTGATTTTTTGGTGCTGTATATTTCCTCGTTGCTGAATCCTCTTCATTGGACTTCTGGTTCCAATTCCTGGCTTGCTGCGTGAACGCTCTGAGTACCTTCTCCTCGGGGGCTCTTCCACGTTCCTAGGCTATTCGCTCCTCAGAGGGCCTTCCTGCCTTTGAACTCCTGTTTGTTCTACTCCTCAGGACTTCCTCTGGAACCACGTCTTGTGAGTTCTTCTACTCTACCAAGCCTTGCTGGGATTACCTGTGGTGTACCCAGTGTCCTAGGCCACTACCGTCTCCTCCTCAGCAGGATTCACTTCACCATACTGCACTGTAGATTCCTGCCTTGACTTCGTCAGGAAACATCTGAGCTTCCAGACCTCAGACTACCTCACGATCACCATCTTTGAACAGTCATCCTCGGCATACCCTGCACTGTGGGCCAGTACTGGATCTGCACACCTGAGGTAATTGCTTCACTTCTGAGAAGGCTGCCTGGCATATCTTACTCCGCAGACCACTGCCGAATATCTACATCTGAGATATCACCTTGGGCATACCCCTTTATCAAGAACTGTATCAACTGCAGTTCCCGCTCCATGGGTTCTGCTCTCTCTTCTCTATAATAAAGTCTCTCTTACAGCAGTGTCCTAAGCCTCTGAGACTGTGCCTACTGATGGTGAGGCCCACAGGGCTCCTCCCTGTGGGCGGAGTCATCTCTCACCTCGGCCCAGGGTTCACATTCATACTAAAACACAACAGTAGGTAAGCACATTAATAGCATGACTGGTTAGATACGTCTCCAGGAGGGAGTAGATAAACACTGCTGTAGATGGTTGGAAACCAGTGCAGCAATTTTAAAAATGGAAGAATTTTGGCAAATTTGAAATTCTGTATCATTTTAAAGAGTTTTAGTGAACAATTTAATTTGTTCAGGATCCCAATTTACAGTATGTTACAGTAATCTAAGTGGCAGATCACACAGGCCTAGATAGATAGTGGTAACATAAAGAACTGTTCTTTGAATTATATAGACAAGTGCAAAATGTGCTGTTCTTACTTTACCAGCAATGTAAAGAACTGATCTTTGAACTGTGTGGTCATCTTAATTTTTAAGAAAATGTTTTTTCTACAATTTATATTTGAATAGTTTCTAAATTCACTTCTCAGAAGTGAGGACATTATGGATTTTTGTATATGATTTGGTTGAAAAAAATATATAAAATTGGTCTACATTAGTGTGGTCTACATTAGTGTGGTCTACATTAGTGTGGCCTGGCTTTGGAAAGCATGGACTTTTTCAAAAAAGTACATTCTCAGGTTTTAATCAATTTGGAAGTAACATATAAAGTATTTTCAAATAAAAAAATATTTCTTGAAATGTTTTTATAAAAAATAAAATATAAAATATTTTTAATGAATATTATCAATAAAAAGAAAACATCTTTTTTCAATAAATTAAATATATAGGTGGTAGAGGTTTTTGACCAAAGGTTATGCTGTCCAGTCTGCTTTAAGTGAGTATTCAGATGCATACTTAATGACTGAGGTCTTTTCCTCCTTATTTTTTTTTTATTTAGCATTTTGTATCTTAAAATTGAATACTTCTTTGGTGAAGGTTTTTTGGATTGTTTATTTTAATGACTGCAAAATATGCATGCACTTTACCTATGGATGGTATCACAATAATTTAAGAAGAGTTTGAACTGTTTGAGGGAACAGATAGGGTACCAATATACCAATAAAGGGTTATATATATATGTAGCAACGTTGGCAATAGAGAAGTCGCACAGCTGAATGTTGGAAGGATTGTCGTAAAGAGAGTTGGCTCACTGAGAGCCCTTGTGAGGAGCAGGTGCAGTAGTCTGAAGTGGGAGGTGATGAGAGAGACTGGATAAGGGCTCTTGATAATGTGTAAACCTCTAGTAAATTTACTCAGCGTACAGCAGAAATCTTTGAGAATGTATAATATTCAGGCTGACGTTTATATGAGCCAGGTAATTGATTAGTCAGTTTAGGATATTTAATATTTTTATGTTCTTCTTCTGTAGATGAGATTGAGAAACTGAATATGCCAATTACTTCCCCTAATTTAATTATTTTGGGAGAAACCATGAGCCTTTTGACATTATTAGACAATTCTGTATGTACTACATTTAGGCAGAATTCCTGTATTAATCTGCTTCAGTGTAACTTGTTGATAATAGATAGTATAAGATGTACCAACTTACCTACTTTAACAAGCTTCTCAAGTATTCTGCCAAGTTTGTTATACAAATAATGTCTGTGCCTGACAAAATGCAATAAGGCAAACACTATCATATTCAGTCCTGGCCATGTCTGTGTTTAATTTGTCTTTTGTGGAATTTTGCAAACATCTTTTTTTTTAGCTTCAATAAGCTTACTTTCAGCAGAAGTTTTTTGCTTTTGTTCTATTTACAGAATTCCTGCTAATATTGCCATAATAATATGGCTTTGGAAGTTTCTCAGAAAAGGGCATTTTAGTGATGTGCCCAGAAAACTTTTAGTTCAGTTCATTAATTTTTGTTTGGTTCCAAAGTTTATTTGTTTATTTCAATATTTTGTTTTGTTGTATTCACTTCCATTAAAGTCAATGGACTCTCACATTCTATCCAAGTTCAATGAAACTTGTATGCAGGCAACTGCAGCAGAGGGAACAGAGCCCCCCCCCATGACATCAAGCGTGGGTGAAAATGGCACCTAAAGTAGCATGAACAACCCAAGACACCATAAGAGGGACAAAGCAGAATGAACAGTGTCATGAACAACCCAAGGCTCTGTGAAAGGGGTAACACATCACAAACAATGGTGACTACACCTAAAGGCACTGTGAGAGGTGCAAAGCATCGCAAGCAGTGACATGAAAAATCCAAGGCACCAAAAGATGGCCAAAGGTCACCAACCACAGTGGCATGAAGATCCTAAGAAACAAAAGATGAGAATAGTGAACCAAGAACCATGATATGAAAAAGGTATCCAAAGGGAAAAGCAACACAAACAGTGTAATGAACACTCTAAAACTAAGGGGGTTATTTTCTAAAGCTAGTGCACGCGAAAAGGGACTTTTCGTGTTCGATAGCTAGATTGGGGAGGAGTTGGGGAGGAGTAGCCACTGGAAGGGGAGGAGTCGGGGGCGGCACCGGGGAGGACGCTGCGAAGTCAGCATGGATGCCGAAAAGGTAAGGAGACTTTTCACTTCCAATTTCGTACCCAATAGCACCACCTTTTAAGATGGCGCTATTGGGTGCGAAAGCTGGCAGTGATCTCACTGCGAAGGTGTGATCGCTGCCAGCTCTCGCAGGCCCGCCCCCTGCTTCGTTCCCCGCTCCCCTGCACTGCGTGATTCACGCCGCTGCGGTGTCTTAGAAAATCTAGGCCTATGGTTGCCAACTGGCTCCAGATTTTCAGGACAGGTTGATCCAATCCTACTTTTACTCCATTATATGCAGGGACTTTTAGTTCTGATGTTCCTACTGTATTACCTATGAAAAGCAAGCTTGCAAGTACCTGCAAGCACTGGATCAGCATGTCTTGAAAATCTGAAGCCAGGAGAGTTAGCTTGAGTATGGATGGTTGGACTAATGGCTTTCAGATGTTGAGTGCATTGTGTGGTTTGTAAAGGATGATAAATATGTGTGGAGGATCTTCATACATATAAATATATTTTAAGATATTTAAATGTATAAAATCATGATGATATTTTCTCATGTTGGATATGTGTTGTGGATATACATTGTTTGAAGTGTGTATTTAGATTGAGCATTTGTATAAATTAATAGTCAGCATTTGTGGTTATATGTACAATTAAAATTAAAGATTTGTATATGAGAAAATTTAGCAAGTTATTGTTGGAACATTTTTTGATTTAAATTAACTGTTATCTCTCATTAAGTGCATTACATTGTAACAGCTATTGAGAGGATTCATTTGCTACCTTCATTGTTTATTCACCTGTAGGGTCCCTAGTCTTGTACTAGTCTTCCATGAAACAGGCACTAACAGGTGCTATATTACACATAACGGAATGTGCAACTGTTTGGAAGAAGGCCCAGTACCATCCCTAAACTGATGGCCTTTCTTCAGTGAATTCATTCTTAAAAATGCTAATCCTCCATAACTGCAAAGTGCTTCCAAACATTTGATGTCTTGTGGGATCCCCTCTCTGTGTCTATGGGGGCTCCTGTTAGATCAGGGATTAATGTTGATCCAGGAGGTAAAAGACCAGCAGTCTCTTTCTTGCTCTTGATTGTCTGCTGTCCCTTTGGAGGTGACCTTGGCTCTGGAAGCTACCCACCGGATATCATGCTAGTAACAAGATTCTCCAAACTATCCTGAGCTATTAGAATTCCAATATCCCCCTTCCTCTTTGACTTCCTCACTTGGTTCATCTGAATCATTAGGTTCTGCAAAGATCTGCTACAGACAGTGGCCAAAACAAAACAGGTTATTTTGGATGATTCCCTCCTATTCCTAGAACAGCTCCACTGCTGCTGTAATCCTCCACTGCCCTTTTTTGCTCCTTCACCACACTAACAGTGAAGATAGGGCCAGGTGGCTGCTCTTTCACGTTCTCAGCCAACACTGTCTCTCTAGCTGGGTTTTGATCTTGAAAAAAATCCTTCTGAGCATTGCAGCAGAGCTCTTGGTCCTCATCTTTATGTCTATCATCAGTACAGCTATTTGTGTTGGCCCAGGTCTCTTTGGAGGAAGAGCCTTTCTACTTCCCATTACTACATTTACCTTTTGATGTCAGTGACATGATGCAATTTATTACAACTGATCTCTAGTGGGCACACCCAGACAGCAGACTGGTCACTTTTGGCAGAAATTGAAATTTGAGGGAGTATATAAGAAACTTCCTTAGAACACCTTAAAGGACCTGCCACAGTTATCTGGACTGGTCCTCCTTAAGAACTCACCCAGAAAAGGATTCTGGGTCAAGGCAGATTCCTTGGGGGGGGGGGGGGGCAGGGAAGACAGCAAAACCCAGAGAAAGAAGGAAGCTTCAAAAAATGAGAATTGAACTGAACTATAAATGGCTTTGTCACATTTTGTTTGTTGAACTGCATAAAACAGCAAAGTTGCTTTGGCTGTTACTTGCTGCAAAATAAAGAGATTTGAAATTGCCTAATTCGTTCTAAACAAATGCACATCCCTAGTCTCAGCACCAACTGTTCTGCTGTGGTAAACGTGACCTATCTGCCTGGCCCCTCAGCTGTCATCCTGGTCTGCTTTTTCTTGATGAGATGTCAAAGGCCCCATCACGAGTGACTCAGTTCATTCTCGCTGTGATTATTGTGAAACACTGTATTCACCTTGTGGCAGATCTTCTCCCACGTGACCTCTTTCCTGTAGGATCCCGCTCTTCTAGGCTGTGGACCATACAGGAGATGCTAGACCTTGAACTTCTGGTAGACCAGAAGGTCTTCTTTCCTGGGTAAGAAGTTGGGCTTCCTCATTCCTTTTGGACATCGTGCAAGTAGGAAGACATGCACCAGTAGCTAGCCCTTTATACCACCATATTACATGTATACATAATTAAAATAGATACCAAATATAGTGTTTGTTATTACTTGCATAAACATGTGCATCATATGTGTGTATATTCTAGTTAAACTTATGGTCTACCTCTATATTGTGATAACAGCTGGATCCATTTGCTTAAAGATCTGGTCCAGTGTTTCTCCCTAGAGTTTGCAATGTGGGGAAAAACTCAACCAAACCTACCTGTCTGTCATGCCATGCAGCCTGCTGCTATTTCATCAATACAAGGTATATATTGTCTGTTTAGAAAGCATGGCATGTGTGTGTATGAATACCAAATCATTAGGATCTGAGATGATGTATTTTTTAGGCTAGACCTTGTTTTTCCTATTATCTATCTCTTAGTCATTTCTGTGTGTGACATGTATTGCAGTAAATCAGGACATGAGTTTAAAAAGGTTACCTGTAGCTTCTTGTACCCCACCAAACCTTTGGCCTGTAGCTTCTTGTACCCTATCACACCTTTGCTGGTGAAACAGATGATGAATATAATAGGCCTAAACCAGCTTCAGGTGGTAGACAATCTCTAATGAGTGGTTGGAATACGTTTGTTGTGAGGGTGCTTAAGGAGTACTGGTGGTGGATGTGGGTAATGGGAACAAGGTCAGAGCAACACTAAAGAGTCCTTGACAGCTCACAGCTGGTAGGTTTTGAGAAAAAGTACTCAAATAGCAAATGATTCTTGCTGTTTATTAGAACACAGGGAATGGAGTGTTTTTGCTGGTAGATCTGCATTCAAGAGAGAGAAACATATGGGTTAAACTCCATGCTAGGTTTGGCAGATAGAACCAGGCAGCTTCCTGGAAAGAGGCAGTGCCTTACAAACTAGGCTAGCCAGTATGAGCATGGGGAGGGGTAGACTTGTTGCTGTTCATTTCTTAGACACCTACATGAAGGCTGGTAGGCCTTCAATCTCTGTAGTAAAAGAAAAATAGCATTTATTTTCATAAATAGCATTTATTTAAACAAGCTTATCCAGAATAGATCTAAAGGTGTATACCTAGAATAGACTTTTCCCTCTGCCAACCATAAGCCCCTCACTATGTGATTATACATGCCTTATGTTAAGGTTTTTCCTTTTTCTTGTTGGTTCTATATTTCCATACTGCTCTTTGTTATCTCCCTCCCAGTTCCATCTCCCTGTTAATATGTATTTTCCAAGCTTAAATGTTCAAATGTAAACCAGTATGACGTTCCCCACTAATACAGGTATATAAAAACCTATAAATAAATAAATAAAATTGACATCCGAAGCTTACAGAACATAGAGGTAATTTAGTAGACCTTTCAGCAGCGTCCTACTTCCTGTGAATTCAGATCCTACTAGTATATCTATATGTCATATCTTCAGTATGTAAAGTGTACCAATTCAAAGTGAGTCACCTCATGTATGTTTTTTCTCCCTTGGCCAGTGATGGTGAACTCCAGTCCTCAAGTACCACAAACTGACCATGAGATAGATTTGCATACAATGGAGGCAGTGCACGCAAATCTTTCCCATGCATATTCTTTCCAGATATCTTGAAAACCTGGCCTGTTTGTGGCAGTTAAGGACTGGAGTTTGCCATCACTGCCCTAGGCTGTGATATTTGTTAAAGGGAACAATAACTGTTACTTTATACATGAAACCCTAGCTTGCCAGCAGTCACATCTGGTGCCCTTTGGGGGAGGGGGAAGTAGTACACGTAGATTTAAATCTCCAGTTTGGGGTCTTCCTTACTGGTTGCTGTTTTAAGTGTGCAAGGTAACATAATTTTATCAAATTGAAATGCTGATTTAAGGGTAGATAAGAGGAGGTTAACAATGAGTGGATCAAACCTGCATGGCAAGGGCTATGTGTGGGTCAGAAAGTTATGGCTTTGCATGTACTTAAAGGGACCTCACTGTTTTAGAAAAGAAACTTTACTATACAATAAATTAAGGGAGACACATACCCAAAGTAAATAGAAATTTACAAACTTTTATCAAAAAAGTTAAACTATATTAAACTTTATAAGATCTATGCATCATTTTTATAAAAGAAAAAAATGGGATGGGGTGGGAGAAGCTAGGGATCAAACTGTATACATTAAAAAATAGAAAGGTCTGGGCATCAAGAGAGGCCAGGTACTGAAGATTTAGGAATCAGGTTGCTGTGGTAGTGGTCTCATGCCAATGAGCTGAAGAGTTGCCTTGAGCTGTTCTTGAATGTCACCAGGATAGCGCCCAATTCCAAGTTCTGTTTGGACCCTATCATCTCCTCCACCATCATCTGCATGCCCTCACCAAAAACAGACTGAGAAATGGGTCCATCACCTGAAACAGTTACTTCAGATACAGATCCAGGCTGAGGAGCCACTGACAGGGAAGTGCATGATGGTAGGAGAAGAGGGGGTGCAAGCTTCCCTCAACCAGCAAGGGCTGGCCAGCCTGAGTCCTTACATTCCTAGATCTTAGGGAATAAGACCCTACTTGGATGGGGAGAGGGATGGCAGCTGGCATTGACTTAGGACCTCCCATGGGAGGGTGGGGGAGGATTGCACTGCCACCACTGGGTCCCCTCCAGTTGGTGGTGGAGGGGATTTTGCTGGCTCCTGCTGCTACTTCATAGTAGTGGTGTCAGCTACAAGAGCATTAGGAGAGTCCAGGCCCTCACTGTTGTAACTTCCTTCTTTGTCTTCCTCCTCCTCAAATGATAATAATGACAAGGAGTCATCAGCTGAGAAAGGAACAAAAAATGTGTGTCATGTCATGTGCTCATATGTTCCAGGTTGTTATGTGCACAATCATACAAGAAGTTAGAGGGCATGCCTTTTTATGGAGAGGTGTAGACAAATGGACATGCTCCTAGCAACAAGACATCCAGGTCATAAAGGTAGTAGCAAGGCCTTAGAATGGTTACTTGAAATATGGAGCTTCAGATCAGCAGTCCTTTACTAGATGGTGCCTTGCTTGTGATATGTGTCAGGGTAGTTAGGATTGTGTGGTGGTCAACCAGCCTGCAGATTTTCCAGCTAGGTCTGAGGATGCCTTCCAAGTTACACTTCATGAAAGTGCTGCCCGTGACCCAGAGAAATGCCAAGGTGAAAGTATGATTGCATGAGGGTTTGTTGAAGTTCAGGGCAGAGACAGAGTCTTGCTGAGGGATGTCAATAGTGTGAGTGGTTATGGAAATAGGATATGGACAGACTATGTGAAAATCTCACAGATAGTCATATCATGAATAAAGCCAGATCTAGGACTAATTGCATCCTTGATGAAAATTGTCAATGGTGTGCCCCCCCACCCCCCACTTTCCCATGTCCATGGCATGGATTGGCAGGGGTGAGTGTGTTCAAACTTTTTCTACAGTTGAGCAGCAGAGAAGGTTTTCCTTTTTAAACCCCTCCCTCAGCATCTTCACTCCTGCCTCTTACTCTTCATCCCAGGATCCTTTCCCTGCCTCTTATTTCCCCCATCCCCAGCATCCACATCCCTCATAACCCCTTCCCCCTGCCTCTGCTTCCTGCCTCTCACTTCCTCCTTCTGTTCATCTCCCTTTGGCCTCTCCCCCAATCTCACTCTGATGCTACCAGCACATCTGCTCATTCTTCCTGCCTCTTCCCTGTGGCAAAAAAAACCTGTTTAGAGGCAGAGCTGCTGCCACTGTTCTTCACTGTCCGTGTTGGCCCTAGGAGTTTGTTCAAAACTCATGATTCATTACCTTATCTCCGGCCCCATCCCAACCAGCATGTAGCTGATCCAACCACCTCAGACATTTCCTCTGCAGCTCCCAGGCCTTCTTCTTCAGGTCCTAAATCTATACAGAGAAATTGGAATACAAAGCTGAGTGTGCACTGTAGCTATTTCAGGATCCTACATTCTGGTATGTATCTATGTTTTCTACCGATGTCTGGAGTAGGTTGCATGGCTTTTTGCACTCAATGTACCTAGAAGTGGTGTGCTGCCACCAGACCAAAAAGTCCCCTAGAACAGGCATTGTACCCCTTTTCATGAGGGAGCAAGCTGGGCAGTCTAGCCTGTGGGAATATCCCTTTCGAGAGAGCATACAGCTTTAGAGGGCCATATCTATCACTTCTTAAAAGTACATTGGTTTACCCTGATATTGGGGCCATTAAATCTATAACATGTCATAGAGGAAGATCTAGCTCATAATTGTACCGTTACTATACTTATGTTTATTGGTTTATCATCCCTTATTATGCTTTTCTATGATTTTATTCTTGCATTATATTACATTTGCAACAAACTTACATTGATCCTACTATTAATGAAATTTACTCTTGCCCTATATATAGGCCACAGTGGGGGCCCCCTAGTTACTCATCATGCATACCTTAACCTGCCCCTACCCCTTACCCATCCTCACACACTTATAGTCCGCCTAGTGACTCCCCATGCATACCCTAACTTGCCCCTAATCCCATCCCCATCCACACATCCTTGTAGTCCCTCTAGCGAGCCCCCAGTGCACAGCCTAACTTGCCCCATCCCTACAACCCACTATCTAATTAGCCTACATGGCTTCAGCATGCTTCAGGTCTTTCCAGGCCTGCTTGTTCTCCCAGAGTTTCCTCCTAACTCCCCGGATGGGGAATTTCACACTTCTCTCTAGCATCAGGGACGCCAAGCAGGCAATGTCCCTGGCAGTAAAGTTGGGCTTCCTCGCTGGTGGTAGCATGGTTGAATAAACCTGCCCTGGAAAAATTGGAAGTTGTGCGTTGCAGAAGCATACATGTGTATGGTTTATCTGCAAAGTTGTGTACCACACACAAATAAGCACCAATATACATGTGCAACTTATTTGTTAAGGTTATGCATATTTAATAGCGTATGTGTGCATTTGCACATATAATATGAAATTAATGTGCATGATTGCATGGGCCCATAGGCATGCAAATGGGGGCTTATGCTCAATTCTTTAAAGTTATCCTCATAGTGTGGCTAGATTTAAAAAATGTTAGAATTCTAAAGGAAATTCAATGAACAGTGTAAAGAGATGCTTTAAATTATAGAAGACATGTTATCTTGACACTGGAAAGATAGACATGAAAGCACTGATATCTTGCAAAACTGCTAGCAAAAAGATAATCATTGCAAATGTGTGTACTTGAGTGAATGTAAATGGTATTTCACATATTCAGAAATACATAAAATATATGTAACAGTTTATCTTAAAACCCTTACATTTTTTTTCTAGTGAAAATCATTTAAAAATATGTTCTTGCTTTATAATAACTGAGAATCTATTTTTCAATTTTTTTCTACAGTCACAAATCGGAATAAAACCAACCGCGAGCAAAGTGAGCCTTATACTATTCTATGCTCATTTCTGGAGAAATAGGTAGCTGATATTTCTTCTTCCTATGTCTGGATTCAGGTCTGGCTGTGATAATGAGTTCCTGGAGCAGCCTAATGTTGCTTCTCTGGACTAGAAGATTCCCTTAGGAAGTGTAACCAGGAGGTGGGGGCATGCTCATCCTGCAGTACGAACTGGGCAGCAGAGTTATTTAGCACCTGGTTGGTTCATAGCCAAGGAAAATCACAGGAATAGGTGAGGTAAGGACTATAAAATAGGAGGGACAGTGTGCTCCCTTGTCCTTTTGTCACACTGCAGGTTGCACTTCACCTACCTGCCCTCCCGTTGATTTTTAATTCCATTTATATTTGGTGTATTGCATACCACTATGATTGTCAATGCTTTTTGGTATAAAGCAGTGTCGGGAAAACTGGTCTGAGTGGTAGAATAGTCAGCACTGGGATAGCTGGAAAATTGGATATGATTGGGTACATCTCCAAATCAAAATCCAACCTGTGAATAGTTCCCAACCAAATAATCATAGAGCACTTCAAAAATGAAGTAAGACAGCATCATGCGTAGAATGTCAATGTAGCCATATAGCCTATGGAACAGTTCATCAATATAATAATCAGTCTCCAAAAGGTCTATACTTTAAAAAAAAATATATTTATTTATTTATTTATTTATTTATTTATAATTTTTTATATACCACCGCTCATCAAAGATATCACGTCGGTGTACAGTGAACAGGAACTTACGCCGGAGCGTTATACATTTAACAGGGTTATACAAGCGTTATACATTTAACAAAAGTTAGTATATAAGTATTTGAACATAAAACAAGTAGATGCTTTTAAAAAACAGAACAATCATTTAGGTGTAACTTAACTGAACTGAGTTAAACAGAGCTGGGGAATAAAGGGATTTTAAGAAATTAGGTATGAGGTTAGGGAAGGGTAAGGAGGAAATGGGATTCTAAATTAGAGGTGGTAAGAATGGGGAGATAGCACTTCGAATGCAATTAAGAGCAGTTATGTGGAAGGGTATTGAGAGTAGAAGCAGGAATAAAGGGAAATCAGAGATGGTGCATAGAAAGGGGGTGTTGGGTAGATAAGGCAGGGCATATAGAGGAGAAGAACGACATATATATTTCAAGTATAGGCATGTGTGAATAACCATGTCTTGAGTTTTTGCTTGAATGTTTTGGGAGATAGCTCAAGGCGTAGTTCGGAGGTTGAAACCAATACTTCTAAATATTAGCATGCCTTAGTACCCGAAATATGGATGCCACATACAGAGGTGTCTGTATGTGGCATCCATATCAAGCAACTATCTCCTTCAAAAGAAAGCACAGTATGTTACGAATTCAGAAGGTGGACCCCTGTTCCGAGGTAGAGTTGGTGCTACCCAAACGGACAGAGAACCCGTTAGGTTTCTACTGTCGGAGGACAAGGCTTGGTGAGATGAGTGTTTAAAGAAGACTTCACCCTGGAAGCTCGTGATCCCCCCCCAGGAGGAGCCTGTAGGGATCCGGCCACTGGGACTTACGGAACTCCCTGAAGACTACTGAAGGTCTGGATGCAGGTGCCTCCAGCTGGTCGTGGGTAGTCCAGGAGTAGAAGTCGAAGGAGAATCCAAAGCTGGTCCAGGGCTTGAAGTCCAGAGAGCGGTCCAAAGCCAGTTCAGGAACAGACGGGAGAGAGGTCCAAAGCCAGTCCAGGAACAGACGGGAGAAGGGTCCAAAGCAAATCCGAAGTCAATGCCAAGCACTCACCACAGCCGGTCCGAAGGTCAGGAGCCAAAGAGTCAATCCAGCGAGGAAGGAGGAGCAGAAGCGGGATGAAGAATCAAGTGAGACCAGGAACAGGAAAGCAGGCACAAGCCTCAATACCAAGGCAAGGTCTGAGGAGCAGACCTTGCCTTAAATACCTAAACCTGAAGGAGGAGTCTCATGAGGGTGCCACAATACTTCCTGTCGTGACCCCTTTAAATCCTATCTTCAGCCGCGTGCGTGGCTCTAGGAGGCCCCGGCGGGGGCGGAGTCATCAGGACAGCTGCTATCTTGGATGTGGCACAGCCGCAAAGAGACTTTCAGCGGTGGCTGCTGGCTCCTGCGGGCGTCCCCGGCAGAACCTGACGCCGTGGGTAGGTGACCGGCCCCAGTTGTGGACCGCCGCGGCCGGCGGCCATAACACAGTAGGCATTTTAAATACAGTATTGTCATTCACCAGGAAGAAATCAGCTCAAAGTGTGGATAAATCCCCAGTTGGTTAGTTGCAAAGTTGATCGCAGCTCATAATTTGCCTCATTTGTGTTTGAGCTATCGATCCATTTTGAATATTTCCTTCCCAGCTAGGGTCATTGAAAGATCAGTTGCAACCAGGTTACTTCAGTTTTAGATGAGGTTCAGGGGTTTGTCCCTTCCCAGATGGGGTTTTCTACAGGCCATAGTACAGAGTCAGTCACAGATAATATCTTGCGCTGTTTAAATAAATGGGAATGTATGTTTCTTGTAATATTGGCTCTATCTAGTGCTTTTGATCTGTTGACTATAGAATCCTTTTGGATAGATATAAGTAAGTGAAAATTACTGATGTAGTTCTCAATTGGATTTCTTAAGTATTTATTTTATTTTATTTTATTTATCGAGTTTTATATACTGTCGTTTGGTTTTGCCATCACAACGGTTTACAAAGTTTCGATGTTAACAGAGTGTTCAAAAGATTTGTGCGAGAGTTAACATAGTTATTATAGGCGTTATAAACATAGTTCGGATGTTGAGCTATACATGTTATATTACGTGCTTACATTGGTTCCACATGGTTATATAGAGCAGGTAGGGAGGGAAATAGTGAAAGAGAGTCATTGGGTGTTTTGGTAGGCTTTGGTGAACCTTTCTCTGTGAAGTCACAAGTTTCCCAGTCTTTGTCTGGCCCCCTTAGCTGTGGAGACCCACCGAGTTCTTCATTGGCCCCTATTTTATTTAACATATTTATGCAACCATTAGGGACATTATTCAGGAGCTTGGCATAACTGGGCACTGTTATGTGGATGATATCCAGTTGCTAGTGCTGGGGTTGTGGGGAGGCAGGTCTGTTGACTTGCTTAATAGATGCCTAAAATAAATAACTTGGTTGCTGAGCAACAGATTGATATTGAATAGGGAAAATTATGAAATTGTGAGAACCTTGGGGGCTGAATTGATTCCTCTGACTTGTGTGTACATGATTCTCTTTTATTTATTTTTTATTTAAAACATTTCTATACCGTCTTAGCAATGTGTGATTGATCAAAATGGTTCACAATTTGGCAACAATAAAAATACCAAAATAAAATAAACAATAACACAACTAACACACAAACCTAGCTAAATTACAAGTCAATCTTGAGATCAACATAAACGTAAAAATACTTCTCAAGAGAGAGAGGCAAAAAAAAAAGTCACAATAACTAAATCAATAAAACAAATTAATATTGAAGAAAAATACAATCACAATTTAGTATTATGTTTTAAACTAAAATAATAAAATAAAATAAAAGCTTGGCTCATCAACTTTTAAAAAACTCAGAAAAAGAAAGGAAAAACGAAGAGTCTAATCTAGACAGAGTTTCTTGAAAAGGAAGTGTAATCATAAGTGACTTTCCACCTATGAAATTTGTTTTGTTTAGCGATCTGTAACTGGAAATGTTTCATTGAAGAAATATATTTTTAAGGCATTTTTAAAGTCCTTTCTATTGGCAATTTGTCTTAGCGCATTTGGGAGGGAGTTCCACAAGATAGGACCTGCCATTGAAAAGGCTCTCTGCCTTGTTGTGCAGTCTGGTTAGTTCTCTTGTGGGCTTGTACAAGCATAAAGAGGTGATAGTATTTTGTATTTAACCCTGTATTTGACTGGTAACCAGTGTATTTTATAAAAAAATGGGAGTGATATGCTCTTTCATTGATATACCCGTTAGAATGCGAGCTGCAGCATTCTGAATCAGCTGTAAAGGTTTAATTGTAGAATCTGGTAGACCCAGATAATACAGATTGCAGTAATCTTGTGCATATGTTGCTAAAGATCTTGGGGTGCAGATTGAGACCATTATCAACTTGAAATCATATTTTCTTTTTATTTTTTGTTCTGCATTTCTAAAGCATATGCAAGCACAGAAAATCTACAGTTCTTTTTTTTGTTTTTTTTTAGATTAAGACTTTCAAGACTGTTGTGCAATAACTGTTGCCTGCACATTTGGATTATTGCAAAAGCGTGTATGTGTATAAGATCTGTATGGCAATTGCAGGTTGTTTAAAATATGGCAGTCATTTTGGGCTGCTGAAGGAGGATCGAAGCAGCTCCATTGCTTAGTAAACTTCATTGCATTGCTATAGAAGTTTGCACCAGATTTGTCTATTTATTTATTTATGTACATTCCACTTTTTCAGGCATTTCAAAGCAGATTACATTCAGGTACTGTAAGTATTTCCCTGTTTGGTGGTATTTTTCTCTTATAATGAAAGAGAATGGCTCAATATATTTGAGGCAATGAGTGAATTGGTATCGGCCTGGTTGTTCCTTTCACTTTATTGAATTGCTATGGATTCCATTAGTTAGAGAGGTTCGTAAACCTCTGGTATACCTGGGTAATTGGTTAACATTCAGCTTTTTGCCAAACTGTTGGAAAGATGGGAAATTGATCAGTTTTCCTCCTTTTTGGAAGAAACTGGGCCTCATTTTCCACACAGATCGCACGCGATACCAAAATGGGGGCAGAGTCGGCCCCGGAAGAGGAGGAGTCGGGGCGTCACCAGGGCCGACTCTGCGAAGACGCCGCGGATGATGAAAAGGTAAGGCCCTTTTCGCGTCTGAGTTCGCGCCCAATAGCTACACCTCCTATGGTGGCGCTATTGGGTGCGAAACTGGCAGCGATCGCACCGCGATGGTGTGATCACTGCCGGCTAGCACAGGCCAGCCCCCCGTTTCATGCCCCCACCCCTCATTACCTAAAGTATCGCAGGCCTGTGATACTTTAGAAAATGAGGCCCACTGATGGTAGTGTTAGATGATTTGTAAGTAGATTTTAGACAGTGCAGAGACAATCTTCCTTATTCCTACCTAATATAACCACATCTTATACATTTACCAGAAATGTACCTCATTTTTGTTATAGTCAGGATCTTTTAAGGAGGTAATGAGGGCTTGGATTTGAGCTAGAGCCTTTTCAATGGTGGCACCAATATTGTGGAACAAGTGTGCCATTAGAGATTAGTTTGCAGTGGGATTACCTACATTTAGAAAAAAGGTAAAAACCTGGATATATCCTGGGTAATTAGAGAGGGCAGTGGTTGACACAGTGAAAAGATTACCCCAAATGTTTTGGTGAAATACAATAAATAGTCTGCTGAGATGATAAGGGCTGATTTTAAATTGTATTTTTGTTTTGTGTTTGTCTTTATATGTTTTATATCTGCATATGTATTTATTTGGTTAGATTTTATTGTATTTTTTTTATTTGGTTGTGCAATCTTGATTAAGGCCAGGAATATGATCTATAAAAACTGTGAAAGAAAGAACATGGGTTGGAAATTTTTCAGTTGCCGCACCTTCCTAGCAGATTGCAGTTCAGTTGCATATTAGCGCAGAAGTGAATTATATGGCCTTTACAGTCCTCGGTTCTTGTTTTTATTAGTGCAGATGTATTTAGGATGTGTTTGAATTGATTTGGTATCCAATTGTATTCCTTGATTTATGTATATATTACAAATTGTGTGTTCTTTAAACTGTTAATGGCATAAAATGAAATCTGCCAAACAAAACAGAATGAGTTAAAAATCCACAGTTCCAAAAAACACAAGGATAGAATAAACAATAAAACTTTTAACTAGCAGAATTAAAAGCCTGATTAAAAAGCCATATTGTCAGGAGCTGTTTGAAAATTACTAAAGTCTTTTGTAAAGCATGCCTCCTTTGTAATACATTTTAAAGGGAAGGAATTGTACAGATAAGAGCCCTTTTCCATGTTTCATTCATTTGCTGCTTAGATGCTACAAAGAGGCACTGCTGTACTTTACCATTTCAGCTTATACAGCTACTTAAGCCCTTGAGGATCGCGCTGAGTGACAGGAAGTGTTACATGACAGTGATGTCATCGAGCAAAGTCCTTTGTTTCAGGACATAAGAGGGAGCCCGCAAAGTGGGCACTCACCTAAGGGCCAGCCAAAGGGCCTGCCCCTTGATGAGCCCCTTTGTGGGCCCCTGGGTGCTGGAAGATGAAATTTGGTGGCTGTATGGCTGAGTGAGTGTTATCATGTTTGATGCATTTTAAAGTTAGTTTGTCTATGGTCTTTGTTTTATTAAGTATGATGATACCTGTAGTAATGGAAGGGGTCGTTATGCTGGTCTTATGAAAAAGAGTTTGTGGTAAACTTTTAAAATATTTGTTAGACCAAATATGCACCCATTAGTGGAGTCTAAAATAGATTTTTTACACATTGGATGTATAAATGCGCAGTCAATAAGAAATAAAGTTGAGATTATGATGGATTGTATATCCACCTATCAATTGGATATATTTTGTGTAGTGGAAACCTGGCATCAGAAACATGATAGTGTCCTCATGAATGGTGCATACCCCCTGGTTATGTGTAAGTCCAGCAATAGCGAGGCAGTATGCAAGGGGGAGGCATTATTGTGTTTT
The DNA here is from genome assembly GCF_901001135.1 of Rhinatrema bivittatum. Taxonomy (NCBI): domain Eukaryota; kingdom Metazoa; phylum Chordata; class Amphibia; order Gymnophiona; family Rhinatrematidae; genus Rhinatrema; species Rhinatrema bivittatum. The sequence continues at coordinate 451,912,931 of NC_042615.1, read as the reverse complement.
TCAAGCAGTTTCTGGTGCTCAGTAGGGTTGCTCAAGATGTGGGTATTTCCATAGAAGCCTTAGAGGTAGATTTTAAAAACATATTTGCGCGCTTACTTTTGTTCGCGCACCAGGCGCGAACAAAAGTACGCTGGATTTTTATAAAATCCGGGGTCAGCGCACGCAAGGGAGTGCACATTTGTGCAACCTGCTCGTACCGAGCCCAGCGCGCGCGCTGCCTGTTCCCTCCGAGGCCGCTCCGATTTCGGAGCGGCCTCGGAGGGATCTTTCCTTCGCCCTCCCCCCACCTTCCCCTCCCTTCCCCCACCTAATCCACCCCCCCTACCTTTGTTGCACGATTTACGCCTGCTAAAAGCAGACGTAAATCTGCGCGTGCCAGGGGGCTGCTGGCGCGCCATCACCCAACCCGGGGGCTGGTCTGGAGGCCTCGACCACGCCCCCGGGCCGGTGCCATGCCCCCAGGCCCGCCCCCGCAACACCGCGTCACGCCCCTGAAATGCCGTGTCATTTAGAACACACCCCCGACACGCCCCTTTTACAAAGCCCCGGGACTTACACGCGTCACGGGGCTCTGCGCGCACCGGCGGCCTATGCAAAATAGGCGCGCCGGCGAGCGAGGGCCCTGCGCACGTAAATCCGGCCGGATTTACGCCCGCAGGGCATTTAAAATCCGGCCCTTATTGTTTAAGGTTCAGGCTTGGACAATTAGCATTTTATATTTTCGTCCAGGTCAAAGAGTAGCTGATTTATGCCTGCTCAATGAGTTTGTGAGTGCTCTATCATTAAGATTTAACAATGTGATCATAGTAGATGATTTTAACCTGCATTTTGATGCATGTGATTCTATGGGAATGCAGAATTTTGTTTCACTATTGCAGGCTGTTGCATTAGTACAGCTGATTTCTGAACAAACTCATAGAGCAGGGCATACTCTGGATCTGTTATTGTGTAGAGATTGAATGTTAGCTTTTTGAAGAATATAAATACACAGGAAGCTGCTTGGTCTGATCACGCTTTAATTTCCTTCACTTTAAGGGTAAGAGTGAAAGGTAAAGATAAGGGTGGTATGAGGGAGAAAAGGACAAGGCATCTATTGATTGATAATGAGCAATTTACGGAGCACTGATTAGCGCAGTTTGACTTGAACACATGGGATGCTTTGCCTTTGGATGAAATAGTTAATAGATAGCATTGCTCCCTATCACAGATTTATGATTGAGTTGCCCCAGAATATGAAGTGAGTATAAGAGAAAAAAAAAGTGTGCCTCCTGGTATTCAACAAGTGTTGTAGAGGTAAAGAGGGTGGCAAGAAAATTTGAGAGATGGAGGAAATAGAAAAATGAGAATACTCTTGTCAGTTTTAGCAGGCTTTAAATGACTATTGAGATTCTTGTAGGAGAGCGAAGAGAGATTATTATGCGTCTCATCTAGAGCAGGCAATTAACAAGCCACTAGAGTTATTTTCTGAAGTGAAAAAGCTGCAAATCCGGTGAATTTGAATAATGACATGCCAGAATGTGAGCTCCTGGCAGATTATTTTGACCAAAAAATTCAGAATTTACAACAGCAGCTAATTTCTGTGTCAGGTAGTCTAAGGTCAGTGGATGTTTCCTCCTCAAACTATTTGTGGACTGAGTTCGAACTGACTACATTACAGGAAGTTGGTGAAAAGATATCCAGTTTAAAATATATTTTTTCTGTATTAGATATTTGCCCATTTATGAAAAACTTGAAAGATATATCTTTTGAAATTATGACTAAAACGATTTATAAATCTCAGTGGTGGCTGGTGAAATCCCTACAGCTTGGAAGCAGGCAATGGTAACACCTATTAAAAAAGATAATAAGCTCCCATTTACTGATTTGGAAAATTATTGCCCTGTTTCAAATTTATCAACAGTTCCAAAAAAGTTTGGAAAAAATTGCATGAACAGCTTGAGGATTTTATAACCGAGAGTCAGATAATGAATCCAAATCAATTTGGATTCCATGGACATCATAACACAAAGTAGCTATTCTTAAGTTTAATGGACACTTTCTTGAAAAGTTTGGATCAAGGACGTGCAAGCGTTTTGATCCAGTTAGATTTGTCTTCAGCATTCAATATGATCCATCATGAGACTTTGCTTGGGAATCTCTCTTCATATGGTTCGGGGGGGGGGTCAGTCCTGAACTGCTTTCAGTCATTTTTGACAGGCCAGATGCAGAGAGTATAGATAGATATGCAGCATTCTACATGGCATCATATTCGAAGGGGTGGGCCACAAGGGTCGACACTTTCGTCAGTGCTGTTTAATTTATATCTTTCCCCTTTGCCTTAACTGTTGCAGTCATTGAATGTGCAATTTTTGTATGTATGTGGATGATGTACAGTTTTTCTTACCATGTGGACTGAATGATGAGCTCCCAAAAACAGAGTTCCAAGCAATTATAGGGGAGGTAAGGGGATAGCTGATGGATCATCATTTGTTTTTAAATATTTAAAAAACTAAGATTCTTTGGGTGGGAAAGGGTTCTTATAGGAGGGCTCTGGTAGATGGCCCTTTACTTCCCATTCAAAAGGAAGTAAAAGGCTTGGGAGTCTTTTTGGACTCTCAGCTGACTATGATGCAACAAATATGTCAGATTGCAAAAGTGGCTTTCTACTAGGGATGTGCAATTGTTTTTCCAAATTAGGCAATGTCAACAAAATCGCCTAATTTGGAATGGTTCTGGAGAACAGAAAAATGATTGAATTTTTTCCGAAATTTCGGAAAAATTCATTTTTGAGTTGGTGCGCGCTAACGGGAGTTAGTGCATGCTAACTCCCATTTGTGCACACTAAATCCCATTAGTACGCACTAACTCTGCCAGGTTAGAAAAATAGAGAGGCACTGCCCGTGAAGTGGGGAGTGCAGGAAAAAGTCACAGTCTGTGAGGTGGGATATACCCAAGGGGAATATCTCTGTAGTGAAGATACGGCAATAGTCCGCAGAGCAGGGTACACCAATGAGGCTCCTCAGTAGAGATGATACAGTCGTGGTCTGTGGATCAGGGCACACCAGTGAGGGGTCCTCAGAAGAGATGATATGGTAGTGGTCCACAGGGTGGGGTACACTGATCAGGGTTCCTCACTTAGAGATCACACGTTAGTTGGCCTCAGCGTGGAGTACACCAATGAGGTTTAGAGATGGTACAGTAGTGGTTCGTAGAGCGGAGGTACTCATAGTAGTGAAGGTTCCAGGAGAATCCCCGGGAACGGGGCAAGCAGTAGTCCAAGGCAAAGGCCATCCGAGGAGCGGATAGCCAGAGACGAGGAAGGGCCCCCCAAGGAGCGAGTACCCAGAGCGTCTCACGCCAAAGGAGCAGGAACTGGAATGGGAAGTCCATAATGAGCGAAGCGGATTCAGCAATGAGAGAACTCATTGCCAACACATAAGTAGGCAGGGCCAGCCAGCTTAAATGTCCTGGAAGGATGAAGTCATCTGGAGGGGATGCCCCCGAGGATCCCACCATGATGTGCTTAAGACTGGCCCATGTGCACGCACGCATGCCTAAGGAATTCCGAGGGCAAGATGGCGGTCGGCAGCATCCACGGCGTCCAGGGAGGCCCGGGAATGGTAGGCAGGCCGGCGATAGCTAGAAGAGGCCACAAGTCTTCCCAACGGAGTCAAAGCTGTAAAGAAGGAGGTAAGCAACAGCGGTTGCAGCCATCTGCTACCGATGTGTGTAACAGAAGCTACAGAATAAAAGATTTCAAATAAATAAATATAGAGATAGATAGATAAATAAATAAATATCATTTCCCTTAGAGCAGAAAGCAAAGCTGAAAATAACTTGAGGATCTTAACACCAAATAGAAGAATACATTGATAGACAATTCTTTATTAATGTTGGGCCAATACCATTTAAGGCTTTAAAATCTGGAGTTAAAGCTTTGAACATAGCATGATAGAGGTAACTTTTTTAAAGGCTGTAGGAAGTCCATATTTTACTGCTTTGTGGTTTGGCAAGTTAGCCTGATAAACTTATCTGACTAACTTAGCATATATATTCAGTGGTGTGGCTGTGCCAGTGAATATATCTGGCTATCCTAAATTTAGCCAGTGGCTCAGCTCGGTGACCAGAATTAGCTGTCTAACTCTGAATATTGGATAACTAACATCCCCTTTACACCAATTCCCCCTCCCACGACGTAGTTTGATAAATACTTAGCCAGAAAATCTTATCTGGCTAAGTGATGCAGAGTATTAGCCTCTATGTGTCTAACTTTGGGAGCTAAGTTCTTAAATTTGCATGTTTGAACATTTACCATGGGTGAGTTCCTAAATTTAAGCTCCTAGACAATGATATTCAAAAAAGCTAGCACTTAAACTTAGGTTCTTAAGCTAGTTTCCAAAATTAGATGCCTATTTTCAGCCAAACTTAGGAACCTAACTGGGAGATTTACAAAACTGTGATATTTTACAGCAGGAGGGGTGAAATTTCATGGAGGGGGATTCCTGCACTATTTGGCCCCTCCCCATTAAAATAATGTGTCAGATTTGCAGTGATATTTTTTTATCACAGATTTTTCTGCAAAACAGTGAAAAATGCATGTTGGCGGTCCCCGTTATCTGGGTCCACCAACAGCTTAAAGGGCCAAGTGGCACAAAAATGACTTCCCCCCCCTCCCTGAAAATGACAAAATCCCTTTGGGGGATTGAAAGAAACTCACTTATCCCCCTCCACTTTCAAGGCAGCCTTGTCTAAAAAAAAAAAAACATAGTGAAAAATTAAATTAAAAACGTATGTGGCAATGCTCTGCCCCCGTACTGAAACCCCTCCTCTTTGAAAGAAATTATGCTCTCTGGGGTTCAGCACCCTCCATTTCACTGATCCCCCCCCCTCCCCTCCAGAACTCCCCATCCCTCCCATAAAGTGCACCTAGTCCTTGAGATGTAGTGGGTCACCACCCCAACCATTCCCTTCCATTAAATAAATCCTTTGTGGGTTAGGGTGGCCCACCCCCTGGACTCTCATCATACCTTACCTTGAAACCTCTGGTAGGCTAGGCCTAGTGTGCCCCGTAACTCTGGGATGGTCAATGCCATTTTCCAAAATTGTGCCAACTGGCCGTTGTCCCATCTCCTTCACCTGGTGAAATGGGGGTGGAGGGGAGAGGAGCTCGATGGAAGAACTCCTCCAGGACAGCTGTAGCAGCTTTCTTAAGGTGGTGCTCCAATTCCCATGTTGGACCCCCCTCTTCTGGACAGCATACAATGACATCAGATGGAGGGGCAGGAATGACCAGGGCTTAGTCAAACAGCAGCAGCAAGAAAAAAGTGTCCTCCTATAGGCCAAGCTTCTCTTTCACTCAGGGGGACCCGGATGGCAGAACTCCCCATGGTAGGAGAAATATCCAAGGTTGCAGGAACAGGAACCATCTCTGAAGTCACACACAAAATTACTCCTCCTACCACCAGACCCTCTTGCCCTGTAAGTGAAAATTTGCCCTGCTGCTGCTGCTATTGGAAATTATGCTGGTAGACTGGGGCCGTAATGTTTGCTATATAAAATAACACCAGTCAAGCTCAGGCTGATGTCATTTTCCTTGGCAAAAATTAACAATGGCACTGGCATCAGTGTACTAGCACTATTTTCATTAGTGGCAGTGGTGGGGCAATGGTAACCTGAGATCACTCCTTTCCCATGAAGACATTTTCAACTAAATGGATCCATATATATATATTTTTTTATTTTTATTTTATTTTTTTTTTTTTTGGGGGGGGGGGGGGGTTGGGGTGATTTTTTGCAGCAGACTTGCAGCTTTTTTTTTTTTTTTAAGCAAAATGAAACAAAATGTACAGTGCATGCAGATAAATTATGGATAAGTTCTAAATGTTGAATAATCTTAAGTGGGAGGCCCAAATACAAGGAAGTTGCAATAGTGAAGTCTGGTGAATACCAAAGCAAGTGTGAGTTTCAGCAGGTCAGTTCCATTAAAGTATTTCCATAACTGAAGAATTTGACATAAATGGAATAAAAGCTGTGGCCTTTGATTTCCAGAGAATTTGCCTGTATTTTATTTCCAGGGCTTGTTTTTGGCAGTTTAAGAGAAAAAAAAGGGGGGGTAAGGGATAGCTGGATCATCCAGATTGGTCGAGTTATGTTCTTTATCCTTTTTTTCTTCTTTCTTTATCGCCCCACTTCTTTCTCCTTAATTTCAGGGCATGTTTTATAGCTGAGACAGGATTTGACTGCTTTGTTTAGTGCTTACTGGTGCTGGATGCTTGATCCTAGTACTATAATTTAGCAAAATGGCATTGAATTTACAACCACTGAGCAAGATTTATGATACAACGGACTCCATCTTTCAGACTAGTGTTAACCAATTTATGGCCAAAAATTCAAGAGCCAAAATGTACCCTGGGACCCGTTGCTCCACTCTTAAATCATTTCTGCTCAGTCTTTTTTTTTTTTGTAGCAAGTGACTAAGGAATCTGAATTCTGATCTCCTTTGAAATGTGTTTGTTATTTTTATCCACAGTAGCCGTGATTGGGAAGAAGAGCAATCTTGTTTACTCCCAGGTGGCTTAAATTTGATTTGAACTCACAGCAGAGTTTAAGCTGATGAATAGCTTCTTATTGAACATGAATAAATTGAGAAATTCAGATTAGTCAGCCGGTTTTCCTTCATAATTTAAATTCCAGAGAAGATGCATTTGGCAAAAATAGAACACAAAGGTATACGAAGTTGATGAATTGTACCTGCTGACTAGCTGAATTAATACAATCATTAATGAATCGGATGGCAGTGCAGGATTTCTTTTTTATTTTCCAACTTCCTAAGGAAGTGATATAAAAAACCAAGCAAACAAAATAAAGACATAACAGCAGTGATTACATTCGCTAATATCAGGCCTCATGCATCAAATCCTACAGCGCCCCCAACAAAAAAAAAACACAATGCTGAAGAATATCACGCACAATTCAAGTTTATGAAGGGTGGGTAACAGGCGATATCAGTATGTGAGCCACTTGTTTAGGCCAACTTCCGCAGATATATCTGACACAAAATACACCTAGGGGGAGTTTGCATTTGATTCTCATTATCCTATCTGAATTAGGCCCAGGCCATATTTAATAGCTTTTCAACATCAATCATTATTGGAATCCTTTATGAATGCTGTCTCCTAGACATGCACCAAACTGCAGCTGCCCAAACAGTTACCACATACTCTGGACATTTATGTAGAAAAAAGAGTCTGCCTCAGATTGTGCACTGCAACTCGTTACCAAAGGAATCCTACTTTACCAGAATCCTTCCTTTAGTGGCGAGTGCAGTTCTTGTCATGTTGAAAGTGAACCCATGTGGACCTCTACTGAATCTGTACCTACCCCCAGAACATCGCAAACTATTACATAAAGTCAGGTCATTGCTTGTTAATTCTGTCAGTGCAAATAGGATCATTTGAACATGTGTAACCAACTGGAATTTTTAATTGTGCGCCCACTTGCGCGGACATGTTGTTAAATACTCCAACTGCATGTAAGTATGCTCCTAATTTTATGAGGTACTCGAGCGCAGCTAGCGCGCATATATCTTCCATTAGGACTTTGTCTGCTATTGCGCATGTATGTCAGCAGATTTTAAAGCATGCTCGCGCAAGACACATTCCCAGTTTTCCCATTAGTCCACCAGTTTGTCCAGTTAATATCAAGGACATTCAGACCCCTCTGGTTCTTCATCCTGCACACCGCTCTGTTGATCTAGACTACTCGCCCTAAAACTTGAGATCTACAGATTTGCTCCACATCAGGAGCAGCAGTAAAGTTACGCGGATATTTAGCCTAGATGCTCCGCAGTTTCTGGTTTTAAACTACAAAGGTACATGCATAAGTCTTGGCTCCAGCCTGGAATGTTCATGCCCCGCCCCTTTTCTACCTCCTTATTCCTCATGCATGCATGGGTATATACATGGGTATTTTGTGTCTCTTTAAAATCTGCGGTACTCACATACGGCCCATGTGTGTTTGTGGGCATCTTTGCACGAGGAATGCTTTTTAAAATTGACCTGCGTGTACGCATATGAGCAGCAGCAGAAGCATATGTGCGTGTGTACATGTCAATTTGTCTGAGAAAGTATATGTATCTGTGTCGGAGAAAAAGTGAGTGTGTGGGGCAGTGTCTGAGCGTGTCTCAGAAATTGTGTGTGACTGAAAGAATGCGACTATGTGTGTGTCAGTTTCTGAAATCGCAGGAGAGAATGTCTGGGAGCTTGATCAATCCCTCTTTCCAATCTTAGGCTCAACCGCTGTACTGAAGCCATTGTACAGCATTGTTTTAGATCCTTTTTGTCCAATCTGGAGACTTCTCAAAGTGGATCTAATGACTTTCTTCAACACTGCATAAACATCGGAATGAGGTGCTCCACCTTTGCCCTAGTCTGTCCAACTTTATTTCAGGGGCAGTCCATTCCTGCCCTCAGGCAGAAGAAAGACCCTAGTGGTTTTCTAGTATCAAGTACTTTACTGGGAGGTCTGGTTATGAATAATTCTACTCTATGATGTAAGCAAAGAATGTACATAAGAATGGCATAAATTGTAAACATAAAGTTAGAAATTGGAGTGGGCGTAAAGCTGGGGGAAGAGCTTGGTTGGCACTCATCCCATGACCACTCATTCTAGAGCCTCCTTTCTGTTGAAAGAGTTTTGCTTCCTGTGCATGGAAACCTTGGAGGTATTTAAACATCTCTCATATCTCCCCTGTCTCACCTTTTCTTTAGGATTTACAAGTTCAGAACTTCGTCTGCCTCCATATGCTTTAGAACTAAGACCATAGATCATTATACAAGCCACACTCTGGACCAACTCCAACTGGTTTATATCCACTTGAAGGTGTGGTCTCCAGAATTTATACAATATTCCAAAATTGGTTCTCACCAAGGACCTATGCACGGGCAATATTGCCTTCCTTTTTCTGCTGAGTGTTACTCTCCCTATGCAGCCAATAATGTTTTTGGCTTTTTCCATTGCCTTTTCCACCAGTTTGGCTACCTTAAGATCATCATAAACAATAGGGGTGTGCAGAGATAAATAATTTGTTTTTGTTTCTTGGTTCATTTTCAGAAGGTTTTTCCCCCAAGAATTTCAGGTTGTGGAATGTTTGATTAGGTTTATTTTAACATGAATAAAAAGAAATCAAACATTAAAAAAAAAAAAAAAAGCAAACAAAAGCAATCTCAAAAAAGCAAACTGGTGACTCCAAAGGCATCCTGTCCTATTCCCACTCGGAAAAATGCCAGGGCCAGGATCACCCTCAGCCCCCGCTTACTGGGTCCTGTGGGGATCTGCCAGCAAGGCCTAGGCCCAGACTGACTCCTCAACCTTGCATAGGTCAAGGCCATGGTAGGTCGCTGAGACTTCAGCTTCGGCCTAAGCAAGGCTGACACCCGGGTTTCTGCCTAGGCTGGAGACGGGCCCAAGCTCAACACTGCGGACTGAAAGCTGGGTCATGATGCTAGAACCTCAGATCAGACCCGATTGGGTCCCGACACCTGGTAAACAGCCTGGGCTAGAGCTAGGGCCTCATGGACCCAGCACAGACACCGGGATGACCCAGAGGCCAGGTTCCGATATAGACCCAGGCCCGAAGCCAGGATGTTATTTGGAGAACGGGTCCTGACACTAGGGTCAGCCCAGGTCCAGAGTCCATGCTTCGCAGCTCCATTGACATTGTCCTCTTATTTCTTCTTTACCTGGATAAGGTGTGCTGAGGTCGCACAAAAGTTAATTAACTCAAGCGCATTCACCTCACTGGAGGGCACCATTATGATGTACAGCAATGTCATACAATGTCATACATCATAAGAACATAAGATATGCCACACTGGATCAGACCAAGGGTCCATCAAGCCAGTATCATATTTCCAACAGTGGCCAATCCAAGTGACAAGCACCTGGCAGGTACCTAAACATTAAATAAATCTCAAGCTACTATTGCTTATTAATTAATAGTGGTTTATGGATTTTTCCTCTAGGAACGTATCCACATTTTTTTAAACCCAGTTACACTAACTGCTGTAACCACATCCTCTGGCAATGAATTCCAGAGCTCAACTATGCACTGAGTGAAAAACAATTTCTTTGATTTGTTTTAGATGAGCTACTTGCTAACTTCATGGAGTGCGCCCTAGTCCTCCTATTATCTGAGAGAGTAAATAACTGATTTACATAAACGTGTTCAAGTCCTTCCATGGTGCTGTCCTCTGAAGTGAATGTACCAGAGTTAATTAGATCCGATGCAATCCCAGCGCATGGTGTCAGTTTAAAGAAGAAAGAAGAGGTTGGCGTTGAAGGAGCTGTGAGACTTGGGCTCTGGACCCAGGCCATACCCAAGGCTGAGGCCCAGGTATCGGGATCTGACTTCCAGGTCGGGCCGTGGCGTCAGGCCTAGGCTCGGACTGTGACCAAGGCTAAGACCCAGGCATCAGCACCCAGGTGTCGTGCCTGGGCCTGGGCAATGGCCCAGGCCCCAAGACCCAGCCTAGCCCTCAATTACCTGATAAATCAGATAAGTGACTGATTGATTGGTTGTTCAGGTCTTGACTGAGATTCCAGCATTGGCCCAAGCCTAGGCCGAGACTTTGGTATCTCAGTCAGGCCTAGGTCTAAGCCCCGACATCTCACTCAGGCCTTGGCCGCAATATCTCACTCAGGCTTAGGCTGCAGCCCATGCTTTGGGCCTCGGCCAATGTACTAGGCAAGGCTCCGGCTTAGTTTCATATGGGGGCACCCTTAATTCATTTTGAGGCTCCCAAATGAAACGACTTGTCCTTATTTGTAGCTTTTTCAAATTTTTTTTAGACAAATGTACATCACTAATTTACAATCACCACCAGATCCCACTCTTCCTTCATGCTTGGAATTTTACCCCCATACTGTACTCTCTTTTGGATTTTTGCAGCCTAACGGGTGAATTTTAAATTGCCTCCGCACATAAAATCCGTGGGTGGCGTGCGTGGCCCGGCCTTGCGTGCGCTGCGCACATTTTTAAGGGGTCTGGCCGCATGCGTAACCCCCATTACACAGACAAGATCCGGACCTCACAAAAGAGGCAGTCTGAGGGCGGGGAGAGGCAGTCCAAGGGGCAGGGTGGAGCTGGAGGCGGCCGGTATAGCGGCATTTGATGCTGTACCAGGGGATCCTGCTGGCACGCGCAACTTATGCCAGCTCTTGAGCCGGTGTAAGTTCTAAAACAAAGAAAAAAAACAGGTAGGATGTTTTAAGGGGTCGGGGAGGACAGGGAAAAGAGAGTGTGTATAGGCAGGGGGGTAAGGAAGTTCCCTCCCAGTGCACTCCTTAGTTGAAGCGGACTGGAAGGGAACTGGGGAAGGCCACGAGGCGTCGCTGCACAATACTAGCAAAAATCTACCCCCCTTGCGCATGCACGCCGATTACAAAATCCGGCTGTGCGTGCTGCCCGCTAATTTTATAACATGGGCATGCCAGGTAGCGCGCACGCATGGGCACTTATTCAGATCTACCCCAAGGGGCGGATTTTCAGAGCCCTGCTCGCCGGTAAGCCTATTTTACATAGGCCTACCGGCGCGCGCAGAGCCCCGGGACTCGCGTAAGTCCCGGGGTTCTCCGAGGGGGGCGTGTCGGGGGCGTGTCGGGGGGCGGTCCCGGTCGTCGCGGCGTTTTCGGGGCGTGTCGGCAGCATTTTGGGGGTGGGTACGGGGGCGTGGCTACGGCCCGGGGCGGTCCGGGGGCGTGGCCGCACCCTCCGTACCGCCCCCAGGTCGCGGCCCGGCGCGCAGGAGGCCCGCTGGCGCTCGGGGATTTACGCCTCCCTCCGGGAGGCGTAAATCCCCCGACAAGGTAAGGTGGGGGCTTAGACAGGGCCGGGTGGGTGGGTTAGGTAGGGGAAGGGAGGGGAAGGTGAGGGGAGGGCAAAAGGAAGTTCCCTCCGAGGCCGCTCCGATTTCGGAGAGGCCTCGGAGGGAACGGGGGTAGGCTGCGCGGCTCGGCGCGCGCCAGCTATACAAAATCGATAGTCTTGCGCGCGCCGATCCAGGTTTTTAGCAGATACGCGCGGCTCCGCGCGTATCTACTAAAATCCAGCGTACTTTTGTTTGCGCCTGGAGCGCAAACAAAAGTAGGCCTATTCGCGGAGTATGAAAATCCGCCCCCAAATGTATAGCTATGTATTTTTTGTATTAAATTTTAGCTGTCAGTCCCTAGACCATTCCTGGAGCTTTGCTAGATCCCTCCTCATGTTTTCCACATCTTCCTGGCTGTTTATCCTGTACAGATTTTGATATCACTGGCCAAAAGACATATCTTTCCCAACAATCGTTCCTTAATGTTGCGCTTGAAAATGTTGACAAGAAGTAGCTAGGACCTATCCCTGCAGCACACCATTAGTGACGCTCACCTCCTCAAAGTGATTTTCATTTACCTCTACCCTTTGCTGCCTCTCATTCAGCCAGTTTCTTCCCCATGCAATCAGTTTAGTAGGAATGTGCAGAAGGAAAAAATGTGTTGCTATTCGGTATTCGTTGCGCCAGGACCTAAATCCATTGCATCCATTTTCGGGGAAACCTGATTCATCCATTAGTTGTATTCAGTATTCATTTTCCATTAAAGTTGGAAAAACAAAAAAAACCCAAACCCATCCCAACCCTTTAAATTTAATTAACTTCAACCCCCCACCCTCTTGACCCCCCCAAGACTTGCCAAAAGTCCCTGGTGGTCCAGCGGGGGTCCTGGAGCGATCTCCTGCATTCGGGCAGTCGGCTGCCAGTATTCAAAATGGCGCCGATAGCATTTGCCTTTACTATGTCACAGGGGCTACCGGTGCCATTGGTCGGCCCCTGTCACATGGTAGGAGCAATGGCGGTGGGCGCCATCTTGTGCTCCTACCATGTGACAGGGGCCGACCAATGGCACCGGTAGCCCCTGTGACATAGTAAGGGCAAAGGCTATCGGCGCCATTTTGAATACTGGCACCCGACAGCCTGAGTGCAGGAGATCGCTCCAGGACCACCAGGGACTTTTGGCAAGTCTTGGGGGGGGGGGGGGGGGGGAGGGGGGTCAGGAGGGTGAGGGTCTTATTAGTTAATGATATGTTGCATTTGTGGGGGTTCACCAAATGTTTCGTAGACCCACAAATGCAATGTATAGGGGCTTATACGTTGCGGATTGCACATTCTTTCAAAAGGAATGCACATCCCTACAGTTTAGGGCCATGCCAAGGGCACTCAATTTCTTTGGGTTGCCTATGCAGAACTGTATCAAAGGCCTTACTAAAATCCAGTTCACTACATCTAGAACTACTTTCCCTAAATGTAAAATCCATGTAATTTTTTTTGGTTCATTTTAAAAGAAACAAATATGGGCACACTCCTCCCATTTTACACTTCCATTTCAAATGAATGCACATCCATAATGGGTAATCGACTACCCTCTGGAGAAAGAAAGTCATTGTTATTAACTCTTTCTGGTATTTCTGTTTCTAAAAAGAAATTCCTTTTGCTCAGATCTGGATTGTTATTGTTTTTAAGCAGCCATTAACTTGTTGCCCACTGTGCACAGAATAGGATGTAAACCTATGATTCCTGGTAGTTCTTCATCTTGAGGCCAATTCCACTTGAAACTGACACCCAGATATATTTCTCTGTTCATTGTGTGGACTTTTGTGTACACAATTTGTTCTCTGCCATGCTAGCTATGTTCTGACAGAATGAAGGCAATTTTCAAAGCAATTTATGCAAGTAAAAGGCATGTTACCTTCATTAATATGTTGCCTGAAAAATGTTCTCCATCAATGCTGCTGCTAAATAGTACATGCATTGTGGAACAAAGCACATGCTTTATTATGCATTACAAGCAGGCATTCCCAGGTAGTGCTGGTTTTTGGGTGGGGCGAGCAGGGTAGTCATTCTCTAGGGGCGCTGTGCGTCAAGGGGCGTTGCTGACCTCTGTTTACCACCAACACTTTTCCCTGTGGTGCATGCATGCATACATGGCTGAGCTGGCTTACTGAAGCAGCTTTGGGGGTGCCAAGGTCAGGCAGGACAGACCCAGACCTTGCCCTAGCAGGAGATCGGGAGGAGGAGCGCATACCACTGCTGGGACTATTCCTTTCCATTTGCAGGTATGTTCAAAGCTCGTGGGCCGGCATTTCTTGTAAGCTGATCTTGTGCATCATGAGATCAGCATACACAAAGTGTCAGCCCATGCAGTTTGAACATGCTTGTGGAGCTGGCACAGACAAGAAGGAATGGTAGCAGCATATATGCTGCTAAACAGATATTTTGCTTCTGGTGGAAGCAGAAGCAACAGGGAGATGTAATAGAAAGAGATACTGGGAGGAAGGAAGGGAAAGGCTAGAGGCAGATGCTGGGGATGGGAAAGAGAGAAGGTAAGAATATTGGGGAGGGTTTTTTTAAAAACACTGGGGAGTGGAGGGAGAGAAGAGAATTCCAGGAGAAGGTGGCAGAGGCAGATGCTAAGGGAAGGGGTAAGAGACATGAGAAAAGATGCTAGAGGAGGGTAAGAGACAGGATGCTGTGGGTAAGAGGCAGTGTAAAATATGTTAGGAAGGGGTAAGGAGATGGGGACAGATGCTAGGAAAGAAGAGACCACACCCCCTACTTATAGAGAAACCTTGAGTGCACCACCGTGTGATGGGACACTGCACATTTTAACCAACCTAGGGATTATGGCATTTTTTCAGACTAACCCTAATGGTTCGGCCTCTTCCCAGGTGCTGGGATTGGCTGTCTGTGCCCTATAAAACCTGGGTTTGAGCATGTGCAGTTGTGGTTATAGTTTGGTTTTCAGAGTGAGAGGAGTGATGTTTGTTCATGGGACCCTTTTTGGACCTCATGTCCTATACCATTGGGTTCAATAGACTATGTGGAGTCTTCACAGACCCAGAAGGGACCAGACTTAGAGAGAGAGAGAAGTGTAAAGAGAGTTTTAATATTGTTTAGAGAGCTGGTTGTTTTTTTTCCTTACTCGCTCCCAGCTCAGGAAGGAAGTCATTCTTGCTTGAAGGGAATAGGATTGGGATGTGCTTTGCCTGCTCTAAAGGGCCGATACAATATAAATCGCGGAAAGCGATTTATATTGCATCGGCCAGTGAGCCTGACTTCAGTGCCGGGAAAAATAGTGGAAACTATTCTCAAAATGCGTGTAAGTCCTGGGGCTTGAACAAATGGGCAGGGCGGGGGCAGGGTGGGGTGGGGGCATGGCCAGAGACCTCTGCAGGGCTGCTGGGCCAGGGGATCGCGCGCCGGCAGTCGGCCAGTGCATGCAAGTTACTGCTGCCTCTCACAGGCATAATTTCTACAACAAAGGTACGGGGGGGGGGGGGGGGGGGGGTTCTTTAGGGCTGGGGGCGGAACAGGTAGGGGAAGTGAGGTGAAGGTATGGGGGGGGGGGGAATGGGGAAAGCCAGATGATCTCCGTGAGGGCTCGGTGCGTTCAAGTAGTACTAGTGTGCACCCCCTTGCGCTCGCCGATCCCTGATTTTATAACATGCACGAAGCTGCACGCGCATGTTATAAAATCGGGCATACTTTTTGCACATCGGGTAGTACGCACAAATGTAGGCCACGAGAGTAGGTTTTTTAAAATCTGCCCCTTTGTACTATAGTAATGCTTTCATAATGTTTTTATCAGATTTGTTTTAATTTTGAAATTCAGCAGTCTTATGTTTTCCTGGGGGATATAATTGTGCAATCTTGATCAGCAACAGACTTTTTGTTTTTCCTTTCAGTTCAGCTAGCTGGAGTACTGAGCAGTCCACACTTTGATCCACTGGACTTTACTTGTTTTTTTCCCTGATCTGGGGAGTGTTGGTGCTGTATTTTTCTTTACTGTGCTTTTGATTGCTTTGTTTTCATGATTCTAGCTTTCTTTTCTTTGGTTTTTCTTTTAATTTTTCAGAGTTCTGCTGATTACTTTTTCATGGTTCACATCAATGTATTATATTGTTGGTTTGCTGTAGCTCTATGAATATGCATAATTATGTCTCTAATATATTTGTCAAACTATTTTTCAAATGTCTACCAACGGAAAATGTTTTTCTTTAAATGTTAATGGTCTCAATCATTGTATTAAGTGGACAAAAGTTTTGTTTCACTTTAAATATCTTTACCTGGATCTGCTATTTATTTCAGGAAATGCATCTGTACCACCAGGAATCTCTTAAGTTTAAGAGAGATTGGGTGGGACAAGTGATTTCTGCACCTACAGTTCCCATAAAGCAAAGAGTAGCCATCTTATTCCACACATCCTTACCAATATCAGATTTTGAATCAAGAGACAGTTCCAGAGGGTAGATGGTTAGCAGAAGTCTTGACAATATATACAGTAATACAACCATATTTCTTCTTAATATACTGTATAAGCTCCTAATTCTGCTGTATCCTCCTTCTATCAGGATATCTCGAGGGTGCTTTTCAAACTTATAGATCATCCCATGTAGCTGGGTGGAGATTTCAGTCAACCCTTAGACCTGGTTCTAGACCAGCAATCCTCTTGTCCCATCAGATCCTTCTTCAAATAAAGCCATTAATAATCTCTCATTTCTTCTTTTGGATTGGTTAATCCATGGAGACTTCTCCATCTGACTGATAAGGATTTTACTTTATTTTGTTTTCTATATCAGTCATACTCTTGGATCGATTATTTTTTTAATTTCTAGTAGCTTTCTAAATCTTATTCATTCAGCATGCATTTTTCTCATTCTAATCTCATGCAACTGTTTTCTTTGCTATTAGTTGGGATTTGCCTCCTTCCGGTGCCCCCAGTTGGAAATTCAATGCAGGACTCTTAGATGATCCTGCCTTTTTACAGCATGCTACTCTGGCATTTTTTGATTATTTTTCCCATAATGAAACTCCTGAGGTTATTACTCAAACAGTCTGGGAAGCCTTTAAAGCCTCTATTTGGGGTGAAATAATTAGCTTTGCTGCAAAGAAATGTAAAGAATTTAAAAAGAACTAGATCTTTACAATATCAGATTTTTCATTTTGAGCATGAACATATTAACTCTCATGATAGCCAGTTGCTAACTGAAATTTATAAGATGAAATATATATATAAAATAAGCTCGTAAGTATTCGTGTGGGGAAGACTATGTTTCTTCAAAAATCTAGATACTATACAAAACAAAATAATTCTGGTAGGCTTTTGGCCACATATTTGCAGGGTAGACATGAACACAAGAGGATTGCAGCTCTTAAATCAAATACTGGTATTACAGTGACTAAAGAAATGGACAATATACGATTATTTTGAGAGTATTGTAATTCTTTATATTCATCCAAATCGTGTAATGATCCTTCCTTACTTACAAACTTGTTATCCATTCTAGAACATCTATTGCTATCCCTGGAGGAAAAAGCAGGAGTGGATTCTCCAATATCCTTACTGAAAGTTAGCCAAGCCCTTTTTTCTCTCCAATCTCAAAATGCTTCAAATTTGGATGGTATCATTGTTAGGTTGTACAAGGCCTTTTCTGCTCAACTTTTCCTAAATGATATTCCTTTTAAAATGCTATATTGACTACTGGCTCTGCTACTGAGCATTTTAAAGACACAAAAATTATAGTTTTTCCCTAAGCCTCATCGAGATCCCTTCTTGATGACTAATTACAGACTTATTTCTTTGCTTGACCATAAATATTTTGCCAAGCTATTGACCTTTAGACTTGAGGCAGTTATTGGTAAACTTGTACATTCTGATCAATCTCGGTTTATGAAATGTTGATTCATTATGCTGTTTCATTTCACAATATCCTGAGGATCACTGTTTAATCATCAGAACATGTGCAGAGCAGAGCTAGAACACTTCACCTTACAATGAACATGAAAAATAAAATTTCAAATTCTAGTGTCACCTCAGCAAAAAAATGCCTCCATTGCTAAACATTTTGTGAAGTAACACAAACTCCTGCAAAAAAGGAGACATTGGGAGCTTTGCCATACCTTGCAATCACAGCACTGACTCTCAGGACTCAAATAACAGTAAACTTATGAAAAAGCAGCAGTGCAAATACTACACCAGGCCCTAGAACATTAATACACCACCTACTGTAATAACAGAACAATCTGGACTACTACAGAGAAACTACATGCTAGCAGAAATACTGCACATCAGTCATATACACACAAGCAAAACAGACAGACCCTTACCTAATATAGACCTAGATTCATCATTTTGCTATAAAATAGAGAGAGAGAGAGACTCTTTATAAGTCTCTCATAAAAGTAAACTGTTTATTCCACTGTAAGAGGGCAACTAGTAACTCCGGGTGAGATTTTGTTGGTAGCCTAGATTTTTGGGGGCAGTTTTACATGCACAGTCAGAGGTACGAACAGCACAGTAGACATCAGTGAAGATTTGATGTGATTTGGAGTGATGACTCATACACAAAGATGAGATTTGTATTTTGTACTCTCGACCTAGTTTGATAGCAGCTCAGTGGAGAGTGCATTTAGGTCAAGAGGGCGCTAATGCCTGTGATAAGGCCCTAACACGATTTGATGAATGACCACCATAGAAATAAGAGACTACAAATTATTAACAGAAACATGCAAATAAAATCAAAATAGAAAGCCTGAGATACTAGACTCTGTACAGTGGAATACTGAAGAAAGAGCAAATACAAAAATATAAGAAATACACATTCCCAAGTGGTTCTTATATTCTTATCTCCTCTCTGGCCCTGCGTCTTACAGTCTGAGCTGGACTCTCTTGTTCTACTGGCCCCACAAACTCTCCCAGATTCTCTTCCTACTTCATCCCTATGTAACCCCACTATTACTATTTTGACCTCTGCCACTATCCAATCCTGCTCCACATAGTCTGGGCTTCTTTTCATACCATGGCTTCTAATGAGATAGCCTAAATATTTCTCCATCCACTCAGCTGCCAGTCACCTCGTCTCCCTAGAAAAAATAATGACTTCCACCTCCCATGTGCACTGTATGAGTTCAAATAGCTGACTGAAAGAATCAGGAGAAAGTCAGACCTCAGTGGCAGAAGGAGTGGGTTAGAAGCACAAGATTGCTGGTGCTATTCTTATACCAGATGAGGCACACAATTAAAAATTATGAATTCATAATACATTTTACATAACAAAGGACATTCAAAATATAGTCTTCTAAGGTAAAAAATATCACATACAACATGTATATTGTATTTACATGTACTGCTGTGGTGCCAACCAGAAAAATTTGCAATAAAAGACTTTTTGAACCCATTTATTTTTATTTATTTATTTAACTGTTTTTATATACCGACATTCGATCGAGATATCACATCGGTTCACAAGGAACAAGAAACCAATAAGGCAGGAAACTGCTTATTATACATTGAAACTAGATAACTTACATTGTAACATGGCCACATACATGGTAACTAGGTAACTTACTTGGTAGCTAGGTAACTTACATTATAACATGGTGACATAATGTTTGAGTGAGGGTTATTTGATAAATGAATAGTAAAAAGAATACAAAACTTTACAACACAGTAACTTGAGGGATGCATGATATATAGATGTTGAGGATAAGGGTGAAGATTGTGAGGACACATTGTAGGTAAAAATTATACATACAGGAGAAATACATGAGATAATGAAAACGCTCGAGATGAGACATTTTAGTTAATGACCATAATAAATAAGGTGTGGGAAAGTATCAAAAAGGATGTATCAAAAACATTTTAGTTGAAAACCATAATAATTAAGACGTGAGAGTGTATCAAAGGGGAGACCGGGTGGATCCATGAAGGGTTATGTTTCAGGGGGGAAGGCTTTTCTGAAAAGTCAGGTTTTGAGTTGTTTTTTGAAGGCTTGGGTGAAGGGTTCGTTCCTGAGAAGGGTGGGAGAGAGTTCCAGAGGGAGGGGCCGGCAACAGATATGGCTCGTTTTCGGGTGGAGGAGAGGTGTGCATTTTTTGCGCTGGGAACGATGAGTAGGCCAGTGTCAGTGGATCTGAGGTTTCTATGGGAGGAGTATGGGCAGATGGCGGTGTTTAGCCAGTTCATCTCTTTGTTAATATTTTTGTGTATGAGTTTTATATTGAATCCTTTGGGTGTTCTTTGGAGTTCTTTTAGAGTGGGTGTGATGTGGTTGCATTTTTTTAAGTTGGTGATGGACCTGGCAGCTGCGTTTTGCAGTACTTGCAGGGGTCGGATTGTGGTTTCGGGTAGTCCAAGGAGTAGGGCATTGCAGTAATCCAACTTGGCAAATATAATTGATTGTAGTACTGACTGAAAATCTTGTGTGTGTAGTAGGGTTTTGAGCTTTTTTCGGGTTTGCAGTTTAACGAATCCTTCCTTGATAATGTTAGAGATGTGATGCTTGAGGTTGAGTTCGTCGTCTATAGTTACTCCTAGGTTTCTTGTGGATTGTGTGAGATGTGCCTCTGCATTGGTGTAGGGGCTGAGGTTGATGGGGGTTGAGATGAAGTCATTGGAGATGCGTAGGATTTCAGTCTTGTTTTGGTTGAGGCATAGTGATAGGTGGGATAGCATTTGAGTGATCTCTATGCTGAGTTGGTGCCATTTCTTTAGGCAGTCTTCAATGGAATTGTTTATGGGGAGTAAGATTTGTATATCGTCGGCATATACCAGATAGGTGAGATCTAAATTTGAGAAGAACTTGCAGAGGGGGAGGAGGTAAATGTTAAATAGTGTGGAGGAGAGGGATGATCCTTGTGGTACGCCATGTGTAAGAGTTATTCTGGAGGATTCAGATGCTTTTATCTTAACGTTGCATGATCTGTTATGGAGATATGACTCGAACCATTTGATTGTGATGTCTCGTAGCCCGATCTCTGTTAATCTTAAGAGGAGGGTTTTGTGATTGACGGTGTCGAAGGCGGCGGAAACGTCGAGGAGAATCAGTAGGTATGACTGACCACCATTGAGTCCTCTGATGATGGTGTCTGTGAGAGTGAGGAGGAGGGTTTTGCTGCTAAATAATTTTCTGAAGCCATGCTGTGCAGGTAGTAAGATGTTATGGTTATCAAGGTGCTCCGTGAGTTGATTATTGACGGTTTTTTCCAGGATCTTCGCTATAAATGGTAGGTTGGAGACTGGTCTGTAGTTGGCTGGGTCAGATTTGCTGAATTGAGGTTTCTTGAGGATGGGTTTCACTACTGCGTTTTTTAGTTTGTCTGGGAATATTCCTTGTTCGAGAGACAGATTGATGATGTCAGTTATAGGTTTGGTGATGATGTTGCTGATAAGTTTTAAGGTTTTGATAGGGATGGGGTCTAAGGGGTGAGAGGCAGGGTTGGTTCTTTTTATGATGGATTCTATTTCTGTCGAGGCCACAGGGGCAAAATGTGACCATGTTGAGTTGAGTGGGAGGTTTTCTGTTGTGGTTGAGTGTGTTGTGGGGGTTGGGGGGATCTTGGATATGATGTTGTTTACTTTGTCTTTGAAGAATTGCGCTAGTTCTTTGCTGGAGATGGAGGGGGTGTCCGAGGCTGAGTCGTTCGTTGTTGAATTGGTTAGGTCTTTGACGTAGGAGAAAAGGGTCCTGGGGTTGAATTGGTATTCGTGTATCTTTGTTGCGTAGTAATTTTGCTTTGCCGTGTTGAGATCCGTGGTGTATTTGTGCAGAAGTGATCTATATTTGTCTTTCAGTTCTGGTGTAGGGGATCTTCTCCATTTTTTCTCGATTTGTCTTAGGTTTTGTTTCTGTTTTTTTAGATCTAGGGTATACCAAGGGGATTTGTTTTTTGTTGAGGTATTTATTACTTTTCTTACTGTGGGGCATAGGGTTTTGGCTAAGTTGGCGTTGATGGATATCCAGGAGTTTGTTGCAGAGTTGGCGTCATCTTTGTTGAGGGTCTTTAAGGCTTCAGGTAGCTGCTGAGCGAGATTGTCGCTAGAGCAGAGCTACGAGAATTCGATGATTTGCTTTTCCATTTTAGTGGGGGGTGCTTGAATCTGGAACTTGGCTTTAATGAGGTGGTGGTCGGACCATGGGGTTGGGGTGGTAGATTGTATGCCTATGGTGGATATTTTGCTGTTGACGAATAGTAGGTCAAGTGTGTGACTGGATTTTTGGGTGGGGGTGTTGATGATTTGGGTGAATCCAATGGCCTATTTTAAAACATGTTGAGGTTGGGTTTGGTCTTCTGAAAGCTTTGAGCAAACTGAATTACAATATAGTAAACCTTGCATACAAAAACAGAATTAACTGCTAACGCTCAAACATCAACAACCCTTTCTATTAAAAGGTAAAACTGCAAATATTCCAGCAGGTCCTAAAATACCAATATATCTCCTATTATAAAAACAGAACAAGCTAGGCTGCTATAGATCCCTATATAAAACTACATGCTAGCAGTAGTTTTATATAGGGATCACCTCACACATGCAGAACACAGCACCACATATAGAATAAAATGTCCATATGGTTTAAATAGAAACATGCAGATAAAAAATGAACTGGAAACTGCAAGAAGCCAGACTTTGTATGCAGTGCAACAATGGGAAAATAAAAATATCATCATTCCTCATAAAACAATCAATAAAATTAAGAAATGTAAAACAATTAATCAAATAGTAGCACAATTCTAATAAAAATATTTCAAAATAGATCATCGAATAACTAAAAACTCTTACAAATATTTAAATATTTCTCAATAAAATATTTCAAAACAGCAGACATATCAAATAACATCCAATAATTAAAACTAATAAGGATTAAAAAATTTCTCCCACTTTCCATACCTGGAAACTTTTGATTTCAAATCATCCTGAGATTGTTGTGGATTAGTAGGGTAAGAGTGGCACAGAAACCTTCTCTTCTCTCTCACACACATACACACAGATGCTTTCCTCTCATATACACACACACATACTTCCCTCTTACATACACACACAGATTCTTCCCTCTCACTCTGTCTCTCTCTCTCACACACACACACACACACACATACACACACACACACATATACGCTTTCCTCTCATACACACAATCTTCCCTCTCTCATATATATACACACAGAGATGCTTCTCTCTGACATACACACACACACACACACATGTGCTTTCCTCTCTCTCATATACATACTCAGATACTTCCCTCTCTCTCTCTCTCTCACATACAAACACACAGACGCTTCACTCTTTCCCATGTACACACAACACAAACATATGCGTCCCTGTCACACACACACATAGAAGCTTCTTTCTCATATACATACAACTTCATTCTCTCTCATAAACAGATACTTCAATCTCTCTCATAAACACAGACACACACACACACATAGAAGCTTATTTCTCATATACATACAATTTCATTCTTTCTCATAAACAAACAGATGCTTCCATCTCTCTCATATACACACACACACAGATGCTTCCCTCTCTCAAACATACACTCTAGCTTGTCACTTATGCCAGGCTTCTCTCTTTCATTGGCTAAACTTTTAGACTGGCAAAGAGTAGTTGTTGTACTGCTAGAGAATTGACTATAAATGTAAATAAACTGACCACACGAAGTGGCAAGAATTATAAAAAATATGGCAACTGATTTTTTAAATTTGGTTTGGGACTTGAAAGAGAATTACTGCTAAAGAAACCTATTTGTTATGTATACTTTTAAGTGTAACTAGAAAAAATGTCTGTGGCATTCTTGGCAACAGATAAAGATTTGAACAGGATAATAACGCCTAATCATATTTTCAATAAAATATAACTCTGGTTTCTTATTTTCCCAAAAAAGGGAAAGGCTATAATATAAATATCAATTATCTGCTCAGATTCTTGTGCATCTGGGGCTGAATCCAAACTAGAAATAATGCATTGATATAATAAAACAAAACATGATATAGACATCTTCAATCAAATATTTCCAGCTTCCACCACCAAATGCATGTGGAAAAGATGAAGAGTGTTTTTTTCTCAAAGAACATAACATCACAATATTCAGCTAAAGCTTATTTTTAATTAGAAACCTCTACCCTTCCTCATGCTGAAATACTTCTCAAAAAAATCATAATGATGCAGAAAACCCGGAAAACATATTCTTTTATATGTATGGAAAATGAATTTTTCCAAGCACTGAGGTATTTTATATTTTAATAAATGATGTAAAATATGTCGGCTAAAACTTGCTTCCTTAATGTAGTTTAATTGCAAACTCAGGAAGAGAAAGTAGTGCAGAAAATTCATGCTTGCTGGCTAATATGTGTCAAATATTGAGCCAAGGCTTTCCTAGCATAAGTATTTCTTTGTTTTACCGTTCAGTGCAAAGTAATTCCTTCCTTTCTATTCAACTTTTACATTTCCTACTGAGCTGACTTTACTAAATTTCTACACAATGATTTCATCCAGAAATAAAAGGAACTAAACAATTCTAGCGAGTGCCATCATTTTTAAAACATCTCTTTAGATGCATAAAGACATAGAAGATGTTGGCAGAAAAGGACCACTTGGCACATTCAGTCTACTTTCCTACCGTAGGACAAAAGGTAGTAGTAAACGGAGTTCTCTCCAAGAAGGTAGGACTTATGGTGTGGTGCAGGGATTGATTCTTGGACTGGTTCTTCCCAACATTTCATAAGTGGAATTCTAAAAGGACTATCAGGCAAGGTTTTGTCTTTATGCAAATGATACCTGCATCTGCAACAGGATAAACCCTAACAGGCTCATTTTAAAATGAGTGTGCGTACACCCATACGCATGTGAGTGGAGATACGCTGCAATTTTAAATAATAAGAACATAAGAAAATGCCATACTGGGTCAGACCAAGGGTCCAACAAGTCCAACATCCTGTTTCCAACAGTGGCCAATCCAGGCTACAAGTACCTGGCAAGTACCCAATCACTAAGGAGCCGATTTAAAATATTACGCGTGTGGGGTACATTTGTGTGTGCTACCCGGCGAGCACAAATGTACACCCTATTTTATAACATGCGCGCACTGCCATGCGCATGTTATAAAATCCATGGTTGGCGCATGCAAGGGGGTGCACACTTATGCATCTTGCGCACGCCGATGGCTTTCCCCGTTCCCTCCAAGGCCGCTCCGAAATTGGAGCGGCCTTGGAGGGAATTTTTTTTTTATTCCCTCCATCTTCCCCTCCCTTCCCCTATCTAGCCCACCCCCCAACCCTAACTAAATCCCCCCCACCTTTGTTCCGAAGTTACGCCTGCCCACACCCCCTCAGCCATCTCTTCTCCAAGCTGAACAGCCCTAACCTCTTTAGTCTTTCCTCACAGGGGAGCAGTTCCATCCCCTTTATCATTTTGGTCGCCCTTCTCTGTACCTTCTCCATTGCAACTATATCTTTCTTGAGATGTGGCGACCAGAATTGTAAACAGTACTCAAGGTGCGGTCTCACCATGGAGCGATACAGAGGCATTATGACATCCTCTGTTTTATTCACCATTCCCTTTCTAATAATTCCCAACATTCTGTTTGCTTTTTTGACTGCCATAGCACACTGAGCCGACAATTTCAAAGTATTATCCACTATGACGTCTAGATCTCTTTCCTGGGAGGTAGCTCCTAATATGGAACCTAACATCATGTAACTACAGCATGGGTTATTTTTCTTTATATGCATCACCTTGCACTTATCCATTTTAAATTTAATCTGCCATTTGAATGCCCAATTTTCCAGTCTCACAAGATCGTCCTGCAATTTATCACAATCCGGTTGTGATTTAACTACGCTGAATAATTTTGTAACATCTGCAAATTTGATTACCTCACTCAGCATATTCCTTTCCAGATCATTTATAAATATATTGGTGAGACCTCATTTGGAATACCTTGTACAATTCTGGAGACCGCAACTTCAAAAGGATATAAACCAGATGAATTTAGTCCAGAGGTTAGCTAGCTACTAATATGGTCATTCATTTTTTTCTAAAGCATATAAGGACAGACTTAAAGATGTAAACATGTATATCCTAGAAGAAATATGGGATATGTGAGATATGATAGAGATATTTAAATACCTCCAAGGTATCAATACATAGGAGATGGCTCTAGAATGAAGGTCATGGGATGAGGATGAAGGGGAGAAGATAGGAGTTCTCTAAGGAAACATTTCTTTATAGAGAAGGTTGTAGATTCAAGGACAGAATCAGCCCGATTTTAAATGGCCAGCACGTGTAAAAAAACAGGGGGTTATGCGCTTGGCCAGGCCTTATGCACATCACGCGCATTTGAAAAGGGGCCCAGCCGCGCTTTGGTTACATGCACAAGAGACGGGCCGAAGAAAGGGGCAGTCCGGGGGGGGGGGGGGGGGGGGGGATGGGGTAGTCCAGGGGGCAGGGCAGGGCGGAGCTGGAGGCGGCCGGTACAGCGGCCGGTACAGCAGCCATGTACTGCTATGCCGGGGGATCACGTGCATGTCATAAAATCTCACGTCCATGTGTGCACAGCGGGAGGTGCGCTCACATGGACACGCATGTATATGTTTTTAAAATCTACCCCTACCTGAATTCAAGAAAGCATGTGATAAGCAAAGAGGATTGATGAAGGAATGAGAGGGACTGAAGAGCTGAATATTTATTTGCAGTATATATTCATTGATATTCCATCTTTCATACACTTTAATGAAAATTACATTCAGATACTGTAGGTATTTCCCTGTCCCCAGAGGGCTCACAATTTAAATGGGCCATTTACTAACCTGCGGTATTTTCCCCTGAAGGTAATTTGCCATAGGAGTTTATTAAGCTATGATGCTTGGTATCACAGCTTATGAAACTAGGCAGCTTTTCACCTGTGGATTAAAGGTCCCCAAAAGCCATGCAAGGGCAGCCACTTCACTTGGGGCCACCGTATTGTTAAAGGGCCATCAGAGCCTGATCAACACTTCCATGTGTGCAAATTCCACCCCCGGGGTCTCAAAATCCCCGCCACCTCTAGAAGTAGCCCAAAGTTAAAGACCCCCCCCGCCAAAAAAAAGTTTTGTCACTCGGCAAACAATCCTCTCTCCCTTTCTCAATCCCACCCTTTTCAAAAATATATCCCACACCCCCACGGTCCAACCCCTCCAATTCCCGACCCACTTTAACCCATCCCCTAGGGCATGCTTCTAAGACCTGGTGGCCTGGTGGGGCCCGGAGCGCACCCTAGGCTCGGGGTCCAGTGCCGGCTCATGTTAAAATGGCTCCAGGTGGCCACAGAACAAGTTATGCCCCTATCAAGTCTTTTTTTTTTTTTTCTGAAATAAAGAGATGGTTCTTATGGTGCTGAGGTTATGGTTTTTCCTGACCTATGCAGACACACTCTGAGACTTAAAAGATCAATGCTCAGTATAGGGGTGGATTTCTTTTTAAGGTTTCCTCTTAAATGTTTAATCAAGTATCAAGGAGTCACTTATGCTTTTTATGATCCTGAACAACTTTGCAGATTTATTGCTGGCAGAGTGGCTGAAGGGAATACGGCTTTGCTGGTGGAAGGTAGTGGTTAATTGTACTCTGCTGGATTTCCTTGAATTTCAATGATGTGTTGTGATGTATTTCGATTTTTTTTTTCCTTTTCTTCTATTCCCCTCCCCCCTTCCCTTTTGGATTTGTAGCCTTGATTGTTCTTTTCTAGGTATTTTTTTTTCCCTTTAATTTTAATGTTTATGGTTTTTGTGATCTGCAAAACTGTATTTCCGTTTGGAAGTTTCCTTTATGTTGCATTTCATAATCCTTATAAATTAAAAAATAATAATAATAATAATAAAATGTTTCTTTAATGCTGTTATTTTATATGCTACAAAGTTAAATACAAGAAAAAAAAGTAAAAGCCTGTCCTATGTCTGTGTTGCAAGATAGAAATAATCAGCCCCTATAAATCAATTTACTATTTTTAAAGTATTATTTTTGCAGGATCAGTTAGCCTGACACAATCTGGTTCATTAATATTACAAAATGTGGGCCAATTCCCTTTCAGGGCGTGGAGCCCATACTTGCCCCTTGAAGACAAAGCCATCATCTTCTTGGACTCAATAACTCCAGCATTTTTTAAAACCTTTAAATCCCAAAGTATTTATCCACGAGCCCAATGATTTAAAAAAAAAAAAAAAAAATGTCAAAGGAGAGTAAATCAGTTTTTCACTGAAGAGCTGCACCAATTGCATCTTTTCCAAAGTCAGCAGTTTTAGCATGCACCTCTTCTGCACCACCTGCACGTGCAAATTATGCCAGGGTGGCATTTTGCAGTTTGCCTTATTGTGCATGGTTGGTAAGTACACAAATATTTCAGCATCCACTAATGTTCTCCTCAAGTGAAAAACAAAGCTTTGTTGCTTTTTGAATGCTCACTTTATTATATTCTCAAGGGCCTGATTGAACAATGTAGTAAAATCTAATCAAGTTTCAGGCGGCATGTGATAGAAAATAAAGAAGAAGAAAGCCTGTTAAAGATAAACATGAACATTTCTGATCTGTTTTATTGTTTTAAATTTTTTAGCACTGTATTGCATGAATCTGTGATAGCATTTGGCTTTCATACTTAGGGCCTGACTTACTTGGGGGGCCCATGTAATATAAATCGCAGAAAGCGGGCGCTGAAAAGTCAGCGCCCACTTTCCTAACATGCGCATGGTGCCCGCAAGGGGGGCGCCATGCAATATCCAAATTAAGAGGTCGCGCTAGCAAGGAAGCGCTAGGGTCGCTTGCGCGACCTTAGTGCCTCCTTGCTAACGCGACCCTGCCGCGGCTGCAGATTATGAAGAACGACGCTGGTAAACTGGGCATCGTTTTTCATAACCGGCCGGCTGCCAGTAATGAAACCGACGCAGAATTTAACAGTGTCGGTCTTCATAACTCGGCGGTCTGCCAATTTATTTATTTATTTTTACTTAAGAAAAGAAGTACAGAAAAGCTGATTTTTCTGCTTTTCTGTACTTCTTTTACCTACGCTCAGCTATTAACTCTTGCTCCAGGCAGGCGTTAATAGCTGAGCGATAAATGTGCGTCTGAGACGCACATTTATCTTTTTGCATGCGGAGTGAATGAGTAATAGGCTCATTCACATGCATTTGCATGTGAATGAGCCTATTGCATTCACTCCGCGTCCAAGGCGGGTTAAATAGGCGCTAATCCCCCTATTGCATTAGGGGTGGATTAGTGCCTATTTAACCCGCATCGGAGTGCAGGTTATACAGTGCACGTGGCTGAGCGCACTGTATTGCATTGGTCCCTAAGGCTTTTCTCCCATTCTGTGTCTGTGGGAAGAAATGCTTAGTAAATGAGGCCTTTAATTAGCTGACGTGGCAAATCATAATGATTGAAGTGCAAGGCTGGTTCTCTTCCCTAGATGAACATGCAGACTGAAAAGAAGTCATTTTACTGGCATCCACTTGTCCATCACCTATGCAGGTGATATGAAAATTTACAACCAAGTAGACATGAAAGAGGAGTAAGATAATTTGAAAGATGACTTTAAAAGCTTGAAAAAGTGGTTAACGATATATTGACTGTGTTTTAATTTAAAAATAATCCTGCATTTAAGATGTAGAAATTCAAGGTCCAAAACATTTTGGCAGGTGAAGAATTAGCAGTTAGCAAATAGGAAAGGGTCTTGGGGGTTATCATCTCTGATGATCTAAATAAAGTCAGTCATTGTGAAAAAAGCAGTTGAAAAAGAGAGAGGTGTATAAAGAGAGGTATCTCTAGTATGAAGGATCCCCACAATTTTTAAAGAAAGGGCTGCTTACATTTCAAATCACCAGGAGGGTGGAGAGAGGGGACTTGGCATCCTTAGAGTTTTGATGAGTAGTGGAGGGGATTATTTCCCTTCGAGTCTGGCCCTTTCGGTAATTTAAAATGATGGAGAAGGGGTTCAATTGAGAGCAGGGTTCTCACAGATGCATGGTAGGTAGACTAACATCAGTAGAGATGTGAATTGTGTCCTCGATCGTCTTAACGATCGATTTCGGCTGGGAGGGGGAGGGAATCGTATTGTTGCCGTTTGGATGTGTAAACTATCGTGAAAAATCGTTAAAATCGTGAGCCGGCACACTAAACCCCCCCCCGGCACACTAAACCCCCCCGGAACCCCCGCTGAACGACCTCCTGCAGTCGATCTCCTGCTGGCGCCATTTTCCGTACGAAAACGATTCGCGGCAAGAAATCGCTCCCGGAACCCCGCTGGACTCCCAGGAAAATTTTGGCCAGCTTGGGGGGGCCTCCTGACCCCCACAAGACTTGCCAAAAGTCCAGCGGGGGTCCGGAACGACCTCCTGCGTCGAATCGTTTTTGTCTATGGCTGCCGCCATTTTGCGGCGGCCATTTTGAAAAATGGCGCCGGCTGAAGACAACATGATTCTATTGAGGGGGCCATTCCGGACCGCCGCCGTTCTGGACCACCGCCGGATCCCCAGGTAATTTAAAGCATTGGGGGGGGGGGGGGTTCGGGGGGGGGGGGAATTTAATTTAAAGGGTCGGGGTGGGTTTTAGGGGGGTTTAGTGTGCTGGTTTTCCTGCCCTCCCCCTTCCCCCGATTTACGATTTTTTAATGATAAATCGGGGGAATTGGTATTGTATCGTGGCCCTAACGATTTTTTGACGATTTAAAATATATCGGACGATATTTTAAATCGTCAAAAAACGATTCACATCCCTAAACATCAGTAAGAACATTTCTAGGAAGTAGACAACCTGCAACCCCCTGGGAATCCTTCCACTTGACTCTCCCTTCCCCAGCATCTGCCTCCTGGGGAAGAGGGGATGAGTGAATGGAAGGCGGGTGTGTGGCATATTTTCTCTTTCTCACACATCCCCATGCATTTTTGATATCTTGACATTCCTTTTCCATTTCTCAGCCCTTTCCTCCATGCCTCCTTCTTTTCCTCTCCCCACCACCCATCCTATCCGCTCATTCTCACCTCTCACTCATCCCCTTTCCCTACCTTCTTTTCACCCTTCTCTCCTCTTAGTTACACTCTGTACTTCAGTTCCCATCCCTTCCCCTCTGACTCAGCTCCCTTCCTTCTCTTCCTCTTCCCTCACTCAAATTTCCTTTCCTCTCCACCCCCTCACTCTTTTCTCTTCCTCCCCCTTCCTTTCCCAGGCATCTTCCTCTTCTGCCAGCAGGTTTTTAGGAAGTCAGCTAGCACTTCCACAGCTATTATTTGTGGCTGGGATTAGGAACCCCCACCAGTACTTCTACATTCAAGGTGCCATGCACATTGTCTTCTTTTGATGACAGGGTGGGGAACCCTTGGCAGTACTGCAGACTTCTCTGTGCTGCCCCCCCCCCCCCCCAAACCACCACCACATTTGGACCAAAACCAAAGTAAACCTTGCTCCAAGCTGATCCAATATAGTGCAGGGACATTTTTGTAGGCCAGAAAGCTATACTCTATGGGCTGGATCTTGCCTATAGGCTATCATGTGGGGACCTTTGATCTAGTAAAAAGATGGAAACAATATTTCAGGTTTCTGGTGAAACTCCCACCTTTAGAACTGTGTTCACTTTTGGAAGGCATATCTTCAAAAGCACGTTGACAAGGTAGATGCAATACAAAGGAAAGCCAGCTAAATGGTGCAGTGCTACATTATAAGCCATACAAAGAGAGATTGAAAAACCAACAATGTGCTCTCTAAAAGAAAGAAAAGAAAGAGGAGATATAACACAGACTTTCAAATACCTAGACTGCTTCCATAAAGTAACAAAAAGGTAGCATTTTCCATATGATGGACAATTCAAGGGCAAGGGTATATGAAGTTGAAGGGGAGAGGAGGGGTACAACTCAAGAGTAATATGAAAAAAAAACACTTTTTCACTGAAAATAAGATAGACACCTGCAATAGATTTATTGAAATTCAAGCACGCATGGGACAGACACAAATTACCTTAGTGGTATAGGGAGGGAGAAGATCACAGATCAAGTAAAACCTGTGACAGCACAGTAGGGATATACATTTGTATGAAACAAATGGGTAAAATGTATTGAATGAGCCCATTTTTGTTTTCTGTATCCACAAAAAAAAATGAAAGGTGTCCAATAATCAACAACATGTTTCGTTTGTTTCCCATTCCAATCTATGGTCCATTGGAAAGTGCTGCAGTGAAACTAGCAAGTACAGCAACCAAGACATTCTTGGGTGAGGTAGTAGCCAAGATAGAGCTGAAGTGAGAGAAAAGGGCAAGTAGGATGCAGGATCAAACAAGGAGAAGTGTTACACCTTGGGCATCTTGCTGCCACTCTGCCTTCATGCCTAGCTCCTGATACAACTCATTGGTGGTCTTTCTAACACTCTGTCTTGCTGCCATACCCCAGATTCTATACCATGGTGTATTCTCGTTACTCTGAGTGGCTGCTTTATATCTCTCATGGTGCTTTGGGATCTTCGCGTCATTATTTGTGTTACATTGTTTATTATGAAGTGCCTTGGGCTTCTTTTCTACACCTTTTCTGCTTTGTTTCCCAATCATGGTATTTTAGGATGCTGCTGCCATTCTTGGTGTGACTTTGCCCCTTTCATGTTGCCTTTGGGGGTTCATGTTATTGGTGCTCTCTTTTGAAGTCATGGCATTTTCTAGACATTCTTGCTGCTGCTTTGCTCTACTGATGGTGTCTTGGAGAGCTCCTGCCACTGCTGGTACCCTTTTGTCCCTTTACGATAGAGATGTGCATCGGGTGCCCAATCATTTCCACTTTGGGGTCGTCTGGCCGTGGGAAAATCTCGTATTCCCGCGGATCGGCATTTTTTCTTTGTGAAAAATCGTTTTTCAGCTTAGTGTGCTAACTCCTGTTAGCACGCACTAACAAAAACTAACGTTTTTTGTTAGTGTGCACTAAGCCGAAAAACAATTTTTTACAAAAATTCAGGGGAAAGTGCAATCGTTTTATCGGTTTCCCGATCCATGACAATATAGGAAATATCGTACGAATTTCCTAATCATCAAAAAATGATTGCACATCCCTACTTTACGATGCCCTAGGCCAAGGGTGGCCAACTCCAGTCCTCAAGATTCACAAACAGGCCAGGTTTTCAGGATATCCACAATGAATATACATGAGATAGATTTGCATAAACTCCCTCAACTTTGCCACAGTCTTGGTGCTTTGGAATTATCTTCCCTCTTCTGATGTTGTCTCCCTACAAGTTTCATTAGAATTGATTAGAAAACCCTAATTTTGAAGCTCAAAATAGCCTGCATTTCTTCCCCATTGACTTTAATGAGAAATGAATTAAATGAGTAAAGAATGCTTTTTTATTTCATTTAAATCTAATGAAATAAATGGAGGTGACCAACAAAAATATGAATAAATCAAAATGAACATTTTGCCTTTTCACATTGCTACAGCAAAGCAAGCAGTTAGAAATATGAATACTGGATGGATCACATGGTCCTTTTCTCATGACATTTTCTATATTTCTAGATTTATCTATGCAAAAGAAAATAAATGCTGGTAAATTCAGCTTAAGCTCCATAACCAGTTTGAGTGATTTTTTTTTTTTTGGCATATTCATCTTTATTGAGTTGTCTGTTTTATTTTTAATTATGATCCAATTGTGACTCTAATTGCGGGTTATATGGATAGTTATCAGCAAACTTTCTGAAAATGTATATACTGTATAATAATTCCAGTTGAAATAATTACATACCCTCTTTCATATGCATTTTTTCTATGTTCAATAAAATCAGTCACATCAGTTTGCTAATCAGGTTTAACATGGTAAGTTGATATCTGATATTTTTCTTTCTATTCCTTTGTAGTTTATAGTGTTTATTTAAAGAGCACCAAATTTCAGAATAAGTGTACATTTGCCCTATTTTTTTCTGATTAATTCAAACAATATTTTAGGCGAGAGTAATTCTAATTTGTTTAACCTTGGAATTTCCTTTGTTATACGTACTGTGTGCCAGTTAATCTCCACACTGTAAAAGTTTTAAAGCTTAAGCAAGTTTTCAGAAATACACATGGCAAATATTGACCCTCATATGTATATTAAGAATTATACTAAAGAAACAAATCCTCCCATGGCATTTCTCTGCAGCCTTGTAGAAGTCATGTTAGCAAAAGCGTTGCCTGTTAACTTTCACAAATTTAGTTGAATTTTGATCAGAATTAGTCATGATGCCCTACCCACCAAACAACATCATACATTCTGTGGCCTCAACTAAATAAAATTCCTGAATTACACAACCAGTTGAATATCTGGACATATCTGGCCTATGATATTTTCTTCTTGTGTAGCACTGATAGATGGGCCATCCTGGGGAATATTTGATACTTTCCTGTAGAGGCTTTTTTTTAAAATAATTTTTAAGAATCTTTCATAGATCCTTCTGCTGGATGAGTAAAAGCAGCATCACACTTCAAAAAGTTTATCTATGGCTAGACAGACTACAAATGCGAGGTACTATAGAATTGTTGGTGGCAGAGAAGGACAGTGGCAAAGAAGATCATTTTGCGTTATCTTCCAGTTGTATAGAAAGGAGGCCTGGACCTGTGTTTCTGATGTGAGGGGGTGTTGTGATTTGTGGAACTCTTCTAAATATGGTGCTTGCTTACTGAGGGTGGGAGTGCGTGGTACGCATTACAGAACATACAATCAAGCAGCAAGAGAGAAAATTTTAAGTGAACAGGCTTTCTCAGATGAAAGCT
This sequence comes from Rhinatrema bivittatum, assembly GCF_901001135.1. Classification (NCBI taxonomy): domain Eukaryota; kingdom Metazoa; phylum Chordata; class Amphibia; order Gymnophiona; family Rhinatrematidae; genus Rhinatrema; species Rhinatrema bivittatum. The sequence goes on along the minus strand of NC_042615.1, from coordinate 451,878,345 downwards.
TCTAACTGTGGGTATATGCGGTGCTAGACGGTGATTTTACGTCCTGGGCTTTCTGCGCCGATTTTTCTCAGGTCGCAGTGTTGTTGTCGTGTTCTTATTTTCTTATTATGCTTTTCAAAGCAATAGGTGCCAGCGTCGCTAGCATTGTGTTTGACCTAAGCCTTGTCCTTGCCACAGGCCAATAATGCAAGCTATGAATGATTCACCTTTGAAGATATACCCAATGAGGCATGCTGCTACTGTGAGAGACACTCAAGGCAGACTTTATTTTTAAATAAAGCACTATAGACAGCCAGATGCCTTTCTCTATGTACTTGTGAAATTAAATTTTGTTGACGTTTCAGAAAATAACTGTTGGTAAAGAGAGATAGCAGGGTACCATAACTTTATTTTTTTCTTGCAAGGATGTAATATTTTTTTCCACTCTAGACCTTTTCATTTGCAGTTGTGTTTTACATATGAACTTTGAAAGGTAAGTTAATAAATCAGCCTGTTTAACCTCAAAAGGAGATGCACATTTATGACATGGCATTAATAAAGCTTAATGCTGAGATGATAGATTAGCAGTGTTTTTAAAGGTTATACCAGTTACTGAACAAGTCTTTAAAATGTATGGATTTTGCAGTTTACAGAGGGGCGGCTCTTTTTATGTGACCCTGTTCCGCCCTAAAACATCATTTTTACATTTGATGGCAATTAAACAGTCTTTGAATTGTACTGCAATTTTTTTCTAGATTTCGACCAAGGCACGCTGCGTGGTGTATAGTTATGTCATTGGCATAATGAATTTCCTTTCATTAACGAATTGCATTAATTATGGCTGATGTCTCCAAAGGTTGGAATCCAGCACCTTGCAATTGACTGGCAGTAAAGATTTTTGTGAAGAAAACAGAATGGTGGGTGGGTGCCATGAACTTTGTATTGATCGAATTTAGTTACAGTATGTCTCAAATTATGAAAAAAAAAAAAATTCAACCCTTAACTTTCTCTTTCTCCCACAAAGGTATAACCTTTTCTATTATGAATAAGGCTAGAAGATTAACTGTAGTTGATCTGTGACAAGTTATTGCATTCAACAGGTTGCGTAATCTAGAAGCTATTGGTTCTATTTTTAACATCTGGTAGAGGGTGGGAAGGGCTCCCAACAGGATGGTGTTGGTATGAGCAGATTTTAGTCTTCCTTCTCTATGAGCTCTTCTTTAAACAATCAACTTTTTACCTCATTGTCCTAAATGCACTTATGTATCTTGATTTCCAGAACTAGGCCTGTTTTGTTTTTCTTTTCATCAGCAAGAGTACAACTTTGGGGAGTTCAGTATCCATTCTGGCAATAGTTTCCCTCGTCGTCCATTTCCTCATCATGCTCCACAAAGCCTGCTTAAACCAATCTCTGCATCCTCCTAGCTGCTTTCCTTCTCCCACGCTTCTCCCCATAATTATAATTTGCTTTCTGGTTTTGTCCAGGACTTTTGACTTTTTCTTACCAAGCTTCAGTTATCTTCAGTCACCTCCCTTCTTCATTGACTGCCCTGGAAATCTCTTACAGAGTGAATCTGCTGCTCACAGACTTTCGGAACAGCTCTCAACTCTGCAAACTGAAGGGGCCTTAAAATGCAATTCCTGTGATCCCTTCTGCATGTCCTCCTGCACATACATACACCTCTGCCCCACTGACTGCCATTTCCCTCCCAAGTCTAGGCCAACATCATACTGTTTGATAATAATGGCTAAAGCATCTGGAGTTATTTATTAATAATCCTCTTTATTAGTTTTATGCCTCAGCCTTCTAGGAAGAGTGAACAGCAGCTTTGTGAAATTCATTTTCTTTACTCTTTGATTTGGTTTTCCACTTGCAAGTAATGTTTCATCAAATTGAACACCCCAGGCTGTAGAATATATTGAAGGATCTAAAGTAAATTTTCAGATGAAATAGCTGATTTGGTGTAGAATTCATAAAATGAAAGTTACTAAATAAGATGAAGCAGAACATGTTAAACATAGCACTGCTTTCTACTTCGAAGAAATTCACATAGGGGAAGGTTATTCTAAATTATTTGAAAATATAACTACTGATGCACAATTAGTGGTGCTAAAGGATACCAAAACATTAGCTATTCAATATATGGATCTGTAGAAGCTTAAACTATTTGTTTTCCTTCCTTCCCTCTGAAAAGCATCAAAGACCCTGATTAAACAATTACCTTCTTCCACAGAGGTTAATATGTGGATTGTTTGTAAATTGCCACCTGACAGCTCCTTGACCCCTTACCATATTCACTCTGGAATATAGACAAGTGACTGGAGCTACAGAGTAGGCTACTGGACACACTGCAACTGCTTAAAATACTTTCTAACATGCATGCTTCATTTTATCTGTGCCATCTATCCTTCCGTACCTGCTGGCTACTTTTAATGACATGCAAGATTTGAGAAAGGAGCACTGGTGCCAAATGGGCAGACACTACCAGGACACTGCCAGGCACCTGTAAAAGAAGATACCCAGTGCTTTAGAGAGTTTGAGAAATAACAACTAACTCTGTTTCCACATAATCTGTGTGTGTGTGTGGGGGGGGGGGGGGGGGGGGGAGGGAAGGAGGAAGGATGAAAGAAGTTCCTCACCTCTACACTCAGTGACATCAGCACATCAGCCACACTGAGCATAGCATAGGAAGGTGGAAGACAGCATCGCAGGTCCAGAGGGGGAATGCAAATTCTCAGAAGACAATTCGGACAATATAAAGGCGAGGAGTGGCTTTATTTAGTTTGAAAGCCACAACTGTTTGCAGTCCTTAAGGACCAGGGACAGGCCGCCCTAGTTTAGAGTACTGATGCGCGTTTTGCAACTCAAAATCAAGAACCGATTGTGGCACTCTGAGCCTTTAGTGTTGGACATATAAATGTGGCTCTCAGATTTAGTTTACTACTGAAGGGCCTTATGAGCTAAAGTTTGGCTATTACTGACTTGGAACCTTGATATGGTTTGGATCCTAATGTTTTTGTACTAGCCTAATTTCCTACAGGGATACTGGTCTTATAAAAATCACCATATCTGTTTGTCTGTCCCTAAAAACGTTTTAAACCATTCATCTCAGCCCCTGATTGTCCCCCATCCTTTGCCACACTTGGAACTGCTGTTTGTTTCTTGCCACTGAATTGCCATCGAACTGGCCCAGAAGGATTTTTTTTAACAAATATTTCTATTTTGTTGAGAAAATGTTCTCATGTCTAGCTGGAAGCATGTCTATCCTGGCAAAACGTAAAACCGTACAGAAATTAGAGGTGGCATTCACAGCCTCCTGGGAGGAGCAGATTGTGCCAATGCACAACAGTGACACCTAGTGGACAGACTCAGGATGTCTGCATTCCAGTTTACGGGAAGGAACCACGGGGTGCTGCTATCCTGGCTCTGCTAAATTGGCAAAGGTGGTAGAGGGAGGGAGGGCAGACAAAAATGAGGAAAATCCCTGGGTACTTGTGAATAGGTTCATTATACTATGGCCCAATAGAGGCTGGAAGCCCAGAGGAGCAGAAGGAAATAACTGAGCCAAAAAACCCAAAAACCCTTTGTAAGTTAGCAGTTTTGCTTTTCTTTTTTTTTTTTTAATAATAGATAAAGGAAATATATATTAAAAAATAGTGTACTTTCAAATATTCAGGAAGAAAATCTATAAAATGTGACACTATTGCTCTAAATTATCCTCTCAAAAGTTTTAAAAAAAAAAAGCCGAGTGGTAATATATTGATGCCCCCATGTTACCCAGAAAATGTAGTGCAATTCAGGAGGAAGAAATAATTTTAAATCTCTCTTTCACTGTCTGTTCCAGCTAATGACCATTTATAAAGAGAACACACAATCAGCTGACTTATTGACAAATAGCTCCGGTAGCCATAACTAGTGTAACACTCCCCCACGCCACGTTAGAGAATTATATACATTACTGAATTAAGTACGTCAGTGTAACATTCTATTTTTGGTAATGATCTAACCGTCCATTAGTTTCTAATGACCCTCCCTTTAACAATGGCTTGATTTTCACATACGTTGAAAAAACATATTTCAAATTGACTTTCTAGGTCAAAACTCCATCTAAATATCAGTTTAAAATAAAATATATAGGTCAGTAGAAATAATTTGCTAAGGAACAATGCAGGTCCTCTGGTAGTTCCTTTTTACCAGCAATCTCATAATCAATAAAAGCTTTCAAAAAAATAATTTCAACTGAAAACAAAACCTTGCGTGCACTGAAAGAGCTTCAGAGCTGTAAATGTGATAGCTTGTTTTCCCCAAGCAAATGTACTTTCCAGAAAAGCTTGACTTGTAGTCCTGCCTTTCAAATGAATTCAGTCCATGTGGGGAATTTGCCGAGCCAGCCCTCGGATTTTTGGAATTCTTTCAGAATGCGGAGGGCTATGGCACCCTGCTTTGTCTACTGACAATCCAGGCCTCCAAATTCTAGCAATCCAACTGTGAAGCCTTGGGAAAGCAGGGCTGGCTTAAAGCATCCCTGTTAGACTGAAGTTAGTAGGGAGGTGCGTTAGCTTAAAATGAATGGCTATAAAGAAACACATTTGGGGCCCCCAAAATGAATTGAGAGGGACCCCCAAATTAAATAAATCATATTCAGATTTTATCTGAATTTTTTTTTTTTAAATTATTTTCTCGGTTTGAGGAGAAGGGGTGTGGGATTGAAAGGGTGTATGGAGAGAGAGTGTGTGTGTGGAGGGGAGGGGTGGAGATGCATGTTGCAGGGTGTGGGAGGTATATGGAAGGGGATGGGTTTTATGGGCTTACAAGTTTCTTCTCAGATACTCTTCCATCCCCTTTCCCTCCCTTATCTCCTCCCCCATGTCCCCTCCATTTGCCCACCTCCTCCCTCCCTTGTGCCTCCTCTAACTCACCCCTTTCCACCTTCATTGCCCTGCCATTCCCCTTACTTGCCTTTCCTTTCCTCTCCTATCCCACTCCCTTCTCTCTTCCCTAACTCCCCTAGCTTACTCATCCCTTCTGCCCCTCTCCTCCAGTCTGTAGCTGGTTGGTTCTACAGACTGCAAAATTGGCTTTTCCTGGTTCAAATTCAATGTCCTGGGCCTTTTCCCTTCGGGGGTGGGGGGGGGGGGGGAGGGGGAATCTTCTTCTAAGCACCCTCTACAAGGATGAAGTGAGGGAGATGTTTTTGTATATATCTAGACAGATCCTATGATACTCCTTGCCAGACTGAGACTTCTATTGTTTCCTTTCAGAAACTGTCAAGGCCTTTCAGGAGCTATAGGTGGCATGAATATGAACACTAGTTTTTGAAGTGAGAAGAGATTCTTTGGATGATGGATAATAGACCTATGTGTAGATCAGAGGATGTTATTTGTGAGTGTGGTTTGTTTTATCTAATTGTATGTTTTATTTTATAGTTTGTATGATTGATGTTGTGATTTATTACGCGTGTTTTATGATGTAACTCGCTTAAATACTTTGGATAATGCAGGATAAAAATATCTTGAATAAAGGAGAGGCCCTTAGCTAGCTCAGCTTAGAGAGAGCAGGACCTTCCCCCCCCCCCCCCCCCCCCCAAGTCCTATTATCCCTGTATTTATACAGAGATGTAGAGATGGATTTGGCCTCCCAATTTTCCTTCTGCTCATTTGAGGTTCCAACTGAACTGGAAACATCCCTTATTGGGTTACAATGCCATGAACCTTTATTTACAGTTAGCTTACTTTCCCTGTTTTATTTATTTATTTATTTATGGTTTTTATATACCGGAGCTCCTGTATACAATGATGCCCTTGCCCTTCTTCTCCCCCCACCCCCACCCCCACCCACGCGCGCACACACACGCACACACGCACACACGCGCACACGCGCACACGCGCACACGCGCACACACACACACACACACACACACACACACACACACGCACACGCACGCACGCACGTTAGCCAATGGAAGTGTTAGTCCTTGGCCTTGGGCAACAGACATCTCCCCTTTTAAACTGTGCAATGGTTCCGATTCTCCCTCCCTCCCTCTCTTGCCTCCCCCTACCCCCAAGAACTGTGAATACTACTTCTGCAGCATCTCCAGCACAAGAAGAGCCTGGATTTTCAGTGAGGCATTATGCAGTATTTTTGCTTTGCTGAGCCAATATGCCAGTCTATTGTTCAGATATTTAAACAATTCCAACTCTTCTTCCCTCAGTTTAAAAAGAAGATTAGATAGATAAGTACATACACACTTGCTGACACCCGTGCAAATTTCCCAGGGGCCCCTATGAATTTCCCTCCCCTACAGCCCCAGCACAGTCTATCCTCTAGCTGTGAGTCCTAGTACAACCTTCTTAGCATCACCACAGGCTCCCTCCTCCCTGCACAGCTCTAGGAGTGGCACAGCCTGCCTTCCCCTCCCCGGCAGACCCAGCCCAGGCTACCATGCCAAGCCCCAGCCCCAGCTGCAGCACAGTCCCTGATAGGCATTCCCTGGAGACTCCTATTTACTGTTCTTCCCCTCCCCCCAGCCCTAGCAGCCTGCCATTTCCTCTCTACCTCCACTGCAGCCCTAGCCTCAGCATAGCCTGCTTCTCACCCCCCTAGCAGCCTCAATACAACCTGTACTCCCCCAACCAGAGCAGAGCCTGCCCCCAGATTAAGCTCATCCCCCCCCAGCTACAGCCACTCTAACCTCCAGATATTGTATTCATTCTCTAGAAGCTCTTGGCACTGAGTGCATACATACAACGTCTCACCAACTGGTAAACAATCACACATGTGGTACTCAGCACAAAATGACTGAATAGCTCCCCTTTCACTGCTGGACTGTTGTCTGCATCTGACTTTTTTCAGCTGTTAGAGATTTAAAATTTATAAGGGAGTGGGAATGTTCAAACAAATTTAAAGTACTATTCGTCTGTCAGTTATCCTCCAGAGACTACAATTAATCTACTTATAACTACCCGGTTATCATATTTTATTGACCCTTGTTTTAAAATAATTCCCTATTATTATGACATCAAATAAAAACATCTGATGTTTAAAATTTACTGGTAGTAGTGTTTTGGAGCATGCCTTCATATCTTTTGCTGTTGGAAAGAAGGGGGCATGTGGGACCTAAATCCTAGATTGCTTACAGCAGAGCTTTCCAAACTTTTCATGTTGGTGACACACTTTTTAGACAAACATAATTTCAAGACACAGTAATTCAGTCTACTAGCAAACCAGAGGTTAAAGGTTAAACAAACGAAACATATTTTGACAATGTGTGTATGTTTCCTTAAATCTACCTTATAAATGGCCTGTGACCGACGGCCCGCAAATGCGCAGTAGAGCGCAGCTCTACTGCGCATGTGCGGGCAAGGATGTCGATCAGAAAAAAAATGGCGGTGGGGCCGCAGGAGCGGGAGGAGAAGCAGCGGCGCCGCGCGCGGTGCCGCTGCTTCTCCTCCCCAGATCTGCCGGCAGATCTCGGGGGGGGGGGGGGGGGGGTGTCACTCCCGCGCCCCCCCCACCGAGATCTGCCGGCAGATCTCGGTGGGGGGGGGTGTCACTCCCGCGCCCCCCCCACCGAGATCTGCCGGCAGATCTCGGTGGGGGGGGGTGTCACTCCCGCGCCCCCCCCACCGAGATCTGCCGGCAGGAGCGGGAGGAGAAGTAGCGGCACCGCGCGCGCGCGGTGCCGCTGCTTCTCCTCCCCAGATCTGCCGGCAGATCTCGGGGGGGTCACTGCCGCGCGCGCGGGAGTGACCCCCCCCGAGATCTGCCGGCAGGAGCGGGAGGAGTTAATGGAGCCGGGTGAGGGTTTGCGGGAAGTCGCGCTTACGGCGCCGGGAGGGAAATGGAGGTGGGTGGAGGGAGGGAGGGAGAGGGGGACTGAGTGAGTGGGAGGGAGGGAGGGAGAGGGGGACTGAGTGAGTGGGAGGGAGGGAGGGAGAGGGGGACTGAGTGAGTGGGAGGGAGGGAGAGGGGGGACTGAGTGGGAGGGAGTGAGGGAGAGGGGGGACTGAGTGAGAGGAGAGGGAGGGTGGAGAGGAGTGGGTGGGGGAGGGGGGTGGTGAAGAGTGAGGGGAGAGAGAATGAGGGGGAGGTGAGAGACAGAGGGATGTAGCCCGTTTTAACGGGCTTTACGGCTTGTATATACATAAATAAAATGTTTCACAACACAACCTATCTCATGAAAACCTTTCATTTATATTAAAAATATATAATTTTCCAAGATTAATGTTATTGTTATAATTTAGGAGTAACAATGTCTGTCCCCCACACACTCATCTTTCTACTCCCCAAGCATCTGTCCCCTACACACTCATCTCTCTCCCCCCCCCAAGTACGTTTCTGTCCCCCACACACTCATATCTCTCCCCCCCCCAGCACATGTCTGGCCCCCACACTCATGTACCTCTTCTTTTTGATTGTTGCCAGTTCAGTGCTTCACTCCCTTCAGGGTTCAAGCCTGCCGTGGTGCATAACACCTTCCATGATCACCAGACACTGTTGCTTGCAATACTCATCAGCAGCAGCAGCCAATGACAGGGACAGCTGGTCTAAAGTCCTACCCACCAAGCCCAAAAAAACGTGATTGACAGCAAAAATCGCCCAATAATAAGCAAGCCGCGAACTGAAAAAAAAAAAGCGAATTGCTAGTAAAAAAAACCCAAACTTGCGTCGGATTTGACGGCGCGGCATCACGTGCCATCACCTGTGCGTGACCTGGAGAGGAGTGGCTATGTGGACCGGGTTTTAATGTGCTACGTTCGCGCGACACACCTGCACACTGCAGGCGACACACTAACGTGTCCCGACACACAGTTTGGAAAGCTCTGGCTTACAGTGTCATCTACAATCCTGTGTTGGGGCAAGGATGCACATAAACTTCCTACTCTTCTTCTGCTAGAAAGAATAAGGGGACTGTGAAAACTACAACCTAGATGGCTCTCAGGGTCTGTTGCTAGAGCTACTAGTTTAAAAGAGTCTTCTAATTTTTCTGCAGCTAGGAACAGTGTGGAGCTTGTAGAAAGTGAAGTCTAAACAGCTCACAGTATCCTCTGAAGTGCTTTGCTGATGCTACTTGGAGAAGTATTCAATTGAGTCTTCTGGATCTCTGGAGTTAAAAAGTGAATTGGAACTGTTAACACTGAAACCTAGATTGTTCTTGGTATCCTCTGGAGTCCTCTGCTGGGGCTGCTGGGAAAAGTATGCAAATGAGTTCCAGGTTTCTGCAGCTGGAAACTATGTGGGGGCTGTGGAAGTTGAAACTTAAATAACTCACAGTGTCCTCTGCCATCCTCTGCTGGGGCTGCTGTGAGAAGCATGTGAATGAGCTTTCCAGTCCTCTGCTGCAAACAGACAGATACCACATTCTTCTAAGCTTATTATATATAGAGAGAAGATAAAAAATATACTCTATGTCTAGTTACTATGACCAGATTTTCAATCATTTGCTATTTTTTACAGCAGGGAGTCACACCTTGTGAAACAGAGTGTTCTTTGCATAAAGATGCTTTGGAATTAAAGTTGTGGCAAAATATATGATGCTGTTCAAAACTCGAGATTCTTTGTGTCAGAAAACAAATTAGTAATGCTAATTTTCCCCCATCTGAAGTAGTCCGTGATTACAAATGCATAAAAAAAAAAAAAAAAACTGGCACTTTATGAGAAGGAAAGCAGGATGAAAGCTTTTCACTGCTGGTTGTCAAAACATTTTTTAAATTCTCAGGCCTTGAAAATGAGCTTGCTGTCATCACAGCAGTCTGCTGCCATAAGAGTCATTATTTTAATTTCTTGTCGCAGTTCCTGTTGAAAAATCAAGCCATGCAACGTCTTGTTTTACAAAAAAACCAAACACAATTATAGATAGTGTGTCTTTTAATGTGACAACGGTGACTGATGTCAGAAATTGAAAATGAAATGGAATGTCTGTCTGGACACTTAAACTATAGAATGAACAAAATAAGTCAAATATCTACTTGACATGATTCCAGTTATCTCTTCTTGATTCCCCCTATGGATTAACAGATTTGTGTAAAATTAAATAGAAATACTTCTTGTTGTTTCCTCTAGCAAGGGTGAAAGAGAGAGAGAAGGATGGCGGGTCTGGGAAGGAAATATAGGGCGCAGTTGCACTCTGGGTGGGGGAAGACAGAGAGAGGGAGTTGGGGGTCGCTGATGCTGGGTAGAAGATGGAGAGAAGGGGCAGCAAAGTAGCACAAGGGGGTTGGTGTGCTTATGGTTTGTTGAGGCCAGCAAGCCTCTGTCACGGTTTGCTAGCATGTGGGGATCTGTAATGGTCTTGTTTGTTGTATTTTCCCAACAGGATGTGTATTGGTGTTCTGGGGCCTGGTGTCATATTTGCAGTGCTGCCCTTGCCGTAAAGCAACAATTCGGGGCATGTTTGGTTCATGCAGAATGGAATGAACCCAAAATGGCCTCTGACAAAAATACCCCAAACTTTTCTGGAATTTTTATATTTGCTTATAAAAAAAAAAATGGCCCCAAGATCTTTTGGCACCTTCCACCACCTCCCCCCAAAAAAGAACCTGGGTCTCTACAGTTCTCTCCTCCCCCCCTCACAACAGACAGACAAGCTAACAGGGGCCTCCATGGCTTCCTCCTGCCCTGCACAAGAAGAGGGGCCAGGTTCTACCTGGATGGGCTTAGCTGAGCCAAACCAGAGCCCTTCTTGGGCCCTTGTGACCACTCCACCCACTCCTAGGAACAACTGCTGGGACCAGGGAGGTCCCAAGCCCCCCCCCTCCCCCTTACTCTCTCGTTGGGCCTCCTGGTATCCAAAGGGTGGAGCAATTCCTACTCGCTCCTGCCCTGACTGACAATATATTTAGAAATGACATTGACCTCACTGAGACCAACGCCAAAATGACGCCAAAGTGGCGCCAATTTGTTGAACATGGAAGAGACATACAACTTAATTTAAAAATGATGCCAGCCACACTGAGGCTGACACCAAAAAGACGTCACTTTGCCATTGGCCTTAGTGTGTCCAAAGCTATTTTCAAGTCTACTGCCAGCCAGGATAGGCGGAAGTGGGGATCGTTCCTGCTCTTTGGACACCAGGAGCCCCCACAAAGGGGTGAGTGGGCATTTGAGACCTCCCCATCCCTGACATTTGATGAAAATGGTGAGCAGGGGGCCAGATGGGCCTGGAGAGGTGCCCATCTGTGCTCAGATACGTCTAGGCCCCTTGTCATCTTTGGTAGACAGGAGGGGATCAGACAGGGTTGTGGAGGCCTATTTAGCTTTTTTGGAGGTGGGAAAGGATTAGAGTGAACTGTGGATTCATGTTTTAGTTCTTTCTTTTTTTTCTTTTTTTTTTCTAGGGGGCCTTTTTTTGGTTTGGTAAACAAACCAAAACTGAAAAAAAAAAACATTAAACTGAAAAACCAACCTCCCCACCACCCCCAAACAAAAAAACAAACCAAAATAAAAATGTTGGGCCTGCACATCCCTACTTTTCATAGGTAGCATAGTTACTGTTTGTGTCCTGGGAGTTAGTGCTGCTATCTACAGCAAATATGTTACATATGTGCTGAGTGTTTTCAGGTTTTTTTTTCTGTATTGTGTATTATTTCATAGTGAAAGAAGTCTGAATAGCTGTTATAAAGATGACATCCGAATAGGACTCTTTTTTTTTAATGCAGAGAGTTGTATAGAGAAATGTTCCAGTTATGTTCTGTACACTATTATTGGGTGAGGGGGTTCTGTTAATGCAGAACATATATTTACAAATCTGGAGGTGCACAATTTCTTTTGCTTTTGCATATATCTTGACAATAAGAAACCTCACTCTTCAACCAGGGTATGTTGGATATGATCTCAGTCTCTCAAATTTACACCTAGTGGTGTTCTTAATTCTTGCATTACGACAAAAAGAACTTGCTTCTAGTGATCGTACAATGTAATATATACAGGCAACATGTTGAGGAGTGCTTGGAAGTTTTTTAATCAGGCCAGAGGTGCCCAAATAATTGGGATTATTTCTGGATCTTTAAAATATATTTTTCTGGTCTCTGATTGCATTGCTTAGTACTTGATGATCTTGTTTCTCCTTATGTAGTATAAATTAGTCACTTGGTACTGGCACTTCAGTTAGCATCACTGTGCATATTGTATACCAATATGTCTGATTTTCTAAAATCAAGTTTTTATTGGTTGATCTGGAAGTGCCATTTGACTACAGTTTCTTGATTCTCTGCAGTTATATCTGGGTCATGATCCCAGTGTTTCTTGGTACCACGATTTTATAATGTTTATTTATTTATGAACATTTGACATTCTGCCTTGTCCCAGAATTTGCAATTAACATAGCATTGGGATGCAGAATAGGAAAACCCATTTGTGAATAGTTTCAGGACCCAGTTGTGATCCTGTTCTGTATAACACAGTCTCTCGTCAGGAGTTCAGGAAGTTAGGTCGATGAAATGGGTCGTAGGAGAAGGCCTGGCTGAAAAGCCATGTCTTATAGGGATATGAAGAGGGACGCCATACGTTGCATTCGGGATTCGTATTCATTGGGGGGCAGATACGTTGCATTCGGCAAGGGGTGCCCCCCGATACGTACATGTGTTAATTCCTATTCGTTTCCTGGCTAAAATTGAATTAAGTACAACCCCCCACCCTCCTGACCCCCCCCCCTCAAGACTTAGCAAAACTCCCTGGTGGTCCAGCGGGGGGTCCGGGAGCCATCTCCTGCACTCACACCCTCGGCTGCCGGTATTCAAAATGGCACAGATAGCCTTTGACCTTCTATGTCACAGGGGTTACCGGTGCCATTGGTCAGCCCCTGTCACATGGTAGGAGCAATGGATGGTCAGCTATATCAGCCCCTGTGGCATAGTGAGGGCAAAGGCTTTCAGTGCCATTTTGAATACTGGCAGCCGAGGGTGTGAGTGCAGGAGATGGCTCCCGGATCCCCCGCTGGATCACCAGGGAATTTTGGTAAGTCTTGGGGGGGTTCAGGAGGGTTTGTCTAAATTTGCCTCTGTAGACGGCCAAATAATTTGGCGAAGATTTGTTGTATTCGTGGGGAATCGCTATACATTTTGCTTCCCCACGAATACAATGAATATGGCCCTATACGTTGCGGATTACAAAAACGTAGGAAACGAATGCACACCCCTAATGTCTTAGCTTTTTTCCCTGAATTTGAGGTAGGATGGCTCCAGGCGCAGGGTTAGTGGTAGCTTGTTCCAAATTTTTGGTGCATAACAGCTGAAAGTGTGAATTCTCATGCAGGACAATCTGGCAGTGGTCAGCGGAGAAGACGAAAGAGTTATTTTCGGTGGACTGGATTTTACTTGAGGGGGTGTAAGGAGAGAGAAGTTGAATCAGGTATTCAGGGTCCTGTTTATTCAAGCATTTAAAGACAAAGCGGAGAGTTTTAAATTGTATCCTGCTTTCTACTGAGAGCCAATGAAGTTGATGTAGAACAGGTTTGATATGATCAATTGTTTTTGCACCTACCAAAATTCTCGCAGCAGTACTTTGTAGGGGCTGGAGTTGCTTTGAGATGTCGTATGCCACTGCAGTAATTGAGTCGGCTCTTGACTATGCATGGATTACGCTAGCAAGATTGTGTTTATCAAGGAATTAAGAAGTTGGCAGCTCTGACACAGATACATGAAGGAAGACCTTACCACTTTCAAGATAAAGATTTCCATTGTGAAGGTTTGGTCGAGTTGAACCCCTAGGCTTCATCCAGACTCCTCAGGATGTAAGCCTGTACCTGCTGGTGAGGAAAGTGATTATAGGGGTGACCTCTGGCTGAGCTAGAGGAATTCAGATTCTGGTGGCTTTAGTCTGAGTTTGTATTTGCTAAGCCATTGGGCTACTTTTGTAAGATAGTTATTGAGACTGGTAATAGATGACGTTTGGCCAACCATGATAGCTTACTTTTCAAAATCTGACACACACAGACAAGAAAATGGCTCTTTCATATTCACAAGCAAGGATCTGGTAAATATTGGTAACTGTTATAGGCCTGGATTTATCAAAATGTGATGTATTGCATGTGATAGCAAAGGGGTGTGGTTTGTGCTAATATACATCTTATTGTAATTTGTGCTAATTACCTATGCAAAGAGCTAAGTTAGTGCAAATTGCAATAACCTTTTCAGACTTTGCAATAAGTGCCAGACCTGATGTATTTCCTGCATTCAATGAGAGAGAGAGAGAGAAGCCATAATGTCTTCTCCCTAGATAGGTATTTGTATCCCTATGGTAGGCCCACCTAGTAACTTGAGGTGAGGTTTAGGTATTAGTGTAGGGCGTTAGGAGCCACTTTGATGTTCATTGTGAGACGTACGAAGAGAACTGTGGTCTCTTGTGAAGATTTTATGGCCTTCGGAGTGAGGAAACTCACCCAAAGATGAGATTTGGCCAATGTTCTCTCCACCTAGCTTGATGGACTCTCTACCTGGGTAACATCAAGCTAGGTGGAGAGAACATTGCACAAATCTCATCTTTGGGTGAGTTTCCTCACTCTGAAGGCCATCAAATCTTCACAAGAGACCACTGTTCTCTTCGTACGTCTCACAATGAACATCAAAGTGGCTCCTAACACTCTACACTAATACCTAAACCTCACCTCGAGTTACTAGGTGGGCCTACCATAGGGATACAAATACCTATCTAGGGAGAAGACACTATGGCTAGTCTCTCTCTCTCTCTCTCTCTCTCTCTCTCTCTCTCTCTCTCTCTCTCTCTCTCTCTCTCTCTCTCTCTCTCTCTCTCTCTCTCTCTCTCCAGAGCAATAACACAAGCCATCACATGGCTTAACACTAATGAAAAAGGTATAGTTAAGTCTGTGTGATAACACTTCACAGACTGGCTAGCCCATCCCTAAGTACTCCTGTTTTTCAAATTTGCATCACACCATACGATGTGGTGCTATCACATGCAAGAACACCTTACTGCATTTTGATAAATGAGGGGGATAATTTGATATTTTTCAGTTACTCTGCCTTAACTACTGCACACAGCATGTTTTTTTTAGTTGAATAATTTTGCAATTAATGTTGTGTGTTAATATTAATAATAAACTATATACTCTAAGATGCTTTTTTTGGCCGCCCCTAGCCAAAAAGACATTTTGCTGACTGAATGTATATGTAAGATTTTATTCACCTAGACACATCCCAGAGTTGTTGATTTTAACCAAAATAGTGAATTTGATTGTGTTCACCATGTCTCTTACAGGATTGGAATAGTATTTGTTCACATTTAACTTGCATGTTCGAAATTTAGAATGCAACATAATTATGTTACATGCAAATCTTTTATAAGGAAATTATGCTGCATTTGTTATCTTTTGAAGACTGAATTTATTCAAACAGAAATTAAGGAGGGAAAGCATCCCATGGCAGAGTTTGGAAAAATTTCATTTAAAAAAAATCAATTACTAATGTTTCAGTTCCCTTATGAGGGTCTTAAAGGCTCTGAAATACCAGCATTAAAATGGATAGTGATAGCTTTCCATATCGAACCAATTAATGTATAAAAATGCAAACCTTTGAAAGCTCCAGAAATGTGCTTTTGCAGACTGCTTATTTTGTTAACTTTTTTTGTCTCATCATTCACGTTATTCTTGTTGTGATCAAGGGTCTTCCCAACAAAATATCCTTTCATTCTTAAAGAGAGACTGCATGCTGAAATACATGTGCTATATTATTTTTGTTTAAATAAGAACCATTGCATTTTAGGGCCCTTTAACTGATACCAATCCTGAAATAATAACAGAGGTGGTTAAAAAGAACTGATGCATGGAAGCTTTAAGGGTGAAATTGGTGTGAGCAGCAGTTGACTTGAGCCTTGCTTGCCTTTGCTATATGGTGTGTCCGTTTCCAGTTTCCCATGGAAACAAGGAACCGAATATCACTGGAAGTCGTTAACAGTTACGCTGTAGATCAAAAGTGGTCAGGACATGATTGGCATGAGCTGAAAACGGGTGCAGCTCTTTAGCTCTCACACAACTGTATTTTATTATTTTTTTTTCTTAGATTTTAATAAATTTAATGGTAAAGCTAACTGTAAAGTGCTTAATTGTAAGTCTCAGAAACAATATTAAATTAATAAGGTACAATGTTGACAGCTCCCAGCATGGAGCGCCTCTTTAACTGTGCCAACGTTTTCAATAATTTGTGTTTTTGAATGCTTCAGTTTTCTGTGTGTGTTTAAGCACTGGCTTCAGATAGTAGAATTAACAGCCACACTAAAAATACCACTCTTTTTAAATAAACACCAGCAGGAGGACAGAAACTTGCGTACGTTACATACACCCTGTGTTCTTTAGAATGACAAATATAGATTTTTTTTTTTTTTTTAGCTTGGCAAGAACATGTTTAATGAAGAAGAAAAGTATTTTTGCCAAAATCCATGATCTGCTAATTAAAGGAATTTACTTGAAAACTGAAGAATTTAGAGAACAATTAACCCTTTGGTGCGTGCCAGGCAAGAAGGATTTCCAGCATGCAACAGAGTAATGAAAAACTCAGTAGTGCTTGTCATTGAGAAATCTCATGCCGCTAAGCCAAATGATTAATATGCAGATTAATTTGAAGGGGTGTGTGTGTGTGTTGCTTTCTGCAATTGATCACCCAAAAAGCAATAGTTTAATAATTTTTCATTCCATTTCTTTCTGTGTGCTATAAGTTTGTAAGTCATGCAAGGATGTAGAATTCAAGGAAAAATTAAAACACTGCTCTGTTATCCGTCAACCAGAAATAGGAAAAAAATATATATCACATAAATTCCATTTGGGATATCTTCACTATGTCAAGCCATATTCTAATGTGGTGGCAAAAATCAACATATTTCATAATATCTAAACACCCAGGACCCAATATTTAGCCAGCAGCCACTGAATATCCACTTAAGTTCAGCAGCCACTAGATAGCTGAAGAACTTTGAGGACTAAGTTACTTTGCTGTTTAGGCTTTAAGGACCATATTTTAAAAGCCCTCTGCACGCCGGGCCTATTTTAAAAAGGCACGGTGACACGCATAAAGCCCCGGGATGCATGAAAGTCCCGGGGCTTTACTAAAGGGGTGGTCTGGGGGCAGGGCGGGGTCAGAGGCCTCTGACACAGCGGCCATTGCTGCTGTGTTGGAGCATCACGTGCTGGCAAGCTGCAGGCGCAAAAGGTAAGACAAAGGTCGGGGGGGGGGGGGGTTAGAGTAGGGCTAGGGGGAGGAAAGATTAGGGGAAGGGGTGGGAAGGTTAGGCTAGGGGGGGGAAGGGAACGGGGGAAGGCAGTACGGCTTGGCATGCACAAGGTGCACAATTGTGCATCCCCTTGCGTGCGCTGACCCCCAATTTTATAACATGTGCACGCCTGCACGTGCATTTTATAAAATTGGGCGTACATGTGTGCATGCCGGGTAGCGCACGCAGCTTTTAAAATTTACCCCTAAATTTCCACCTCCCTGAGCCTGAAAACACATTTTCACACTAAGTGGCATGTTTCCTATGAGTAGGTTTTTGACTATCCCTCTCCTTTTTTGCATATTGAGTAACCAACACCAGTTCTGTTGTTCTATAAAACTATCATTTTTATTTTCATTTTGAAACCAGAAGATTTGTGCGTCAAATGAAAAATAATAGCTTGAGAAGGAAGCTATAGATTGAGAAGGAAAAGCAACTGTCCTTACCAATGCTTTCCTTCTCAGTTTATGACAGGTAGTGTTGGTTGTTCTCTATCTTGCTTTCAAAGCATAGGTCACCACTAGCTTTGTTAATCTTTAATGTTTTTGGCATTTTGGGCTATTTTCATATATTAAAAGAGTAAAAAATGGTAGCTAGTGGACAATTGAATCAGCCAGTTTGCACAGCTGAGATATTACCTCTCCAATTGTGCAATACTTTGGGTTGATGAATATATAAATTCCCATTGCTTAAACCAAAAACCAGCATCCATCCCCTCCAATATCTTTTATTCGACTTCTCAACCCTGTACCAGCCACAGACTTTCATTATCTGTCCCAAGCATGTCCAAATTGTGTTATAATGCTGGCCTCCACCACCTCCATCAATAGACTGTTTCAGACCTTGTCATCTTCCTGTTTGATTCTTAAAAAACAGTATTTAATCCAGCACTCAGGCTTTCATCCATGTCTTAACAAGAATCCAATTTTCAAATCCCAGTGTTGCTCCTTGTGCAAGTTACTTCAGCCTCCGTTGCCTCAGGTAGAAATTTGCAGGAAGGTGCATCAAGTCATGTTAGTGCATCATGGTGTGCTAAAAGCACTTTATCGTGCAATCATATCGCGCCGTAAGTTAACATGCGCAAATGAGTATGCAAAATATGGAAAAATATGCAAATGAGAGACTCCTACTGCAATTCATGACAAAATATCAAATGATAAAGACTAGTGATGTGCATTTGTTTTCATGAATTAGACAATTTCAACAAAATATTCTAATTCTTCCTGGTTCGGGAAAACCAAAAAACAAAAGCAATGTTTCCGAAATTTTGGAATAATTTGGTTTTCGGGTTATTGTGCACTAACCCAACAACTGAATAAACAAAATTTCCCATGGTGGGCCAAAAACGAAGCCTGAACTGAATACTTTTACCACTGCACATCTCTAATAAAGACTGATTTAATGCAGAAAATAACAATACCTTTTTCATTACAGGGGCTACCAGCTATTTAGAAGCCCCTGTCCTATGATAAGAGCAAAGGGCTGGCCAACAACATTTTGAAAAATGGCATAGGCCACCCATTGCCCCTACCAGGCCCCCCATTAGGCCACCAGTCAATTTTGGTGAGTCCTGAGGGCTTGGGAGGGGGCGCAAGGGTAGTGGGTGCTCAGTATTGTAATATATGGAAAGGGTTGGGCAGATTCTGGGTGTTTTTTTTAAATATTTCTTTTTTTGTCTTCCCCCAAAAAACAATAGGAAAAACACAATATTTTGTGTTGGTGTTCCTATTGTTTTTTTTTTTTTTTAATGTATGAAATGCAACAAAATAGGAAATATTAGTATTTCCTATTTCATTGTAAACCAATGACCACCCCTAAGTTTAACCATGGTCATGCAATGCAGGTTATCCCAGCCTTCTTGGAAGTTGGATACCACTGCTGTTATGGTTGTAACAGCTACTCTGTGTGTAGGTTACCCCGATGCTTTAAGGCATGTATCCATGGCTACTTGATGCAGGTTATCCCAGTCTTCTTGGAAGCCTGCTTCAGTTGTACCACCATGTCCTGCTCATTGAATAAGTCAAAGTTGCTTCGTCTGATGCTCTAGTTGAGTTACAGCGTGTAGAGGTTGGTTCTTTGCGTTATTACAGAATTGATCAGCCCTTTCCAAATATTTACTTGGAATAGGCACTTTCTCAGGTTTTGAGATTTCTGTTTCTACTTAGGTTTGGTGTTGAACCATAAAACATAGCTGTTGATGGCAGCAATGTCAAACAGAGCAAAGAACAGTGGCATTCTCCACCTGTTAACTTGGCACTTACAGCTTTAATACTTGACAAGGTGGTAAAGATTATCTGCCTAATTGTGTTATCGTAATGCACAATAATATCTGGCTTCCTTTTCTTCATATAACCATGTCATGATCCAAAGTCCCTGGGAGAGATATAAAAATAATGCATATTCTCTTTGAAACCAATATGGCTTCATTTCAGGGTTGGGGGGGAAGAGAATGGATGGTTTAATGTATTTAAGTGTGCAACTGTAACTTAAATCTTCTGATAGCAAAGCTTCTTCCATATCTATATTTGTGAAAAATATTGTCTTCTATTATGTTAAAATGCTAATAGTCGTTCTACAATTCCTCCCCTTTCATTTCCAAGTTATTCGTCCATGTTTTTTGTAACTTTCTCACATCCAAAATATTGTTTTAATTTTTGTTAAGTTTCATACTATATTTGTTGTTGTATTGGGAAATGTTCTCTACTTTGTTACTCTCTGCCTTTACCCACATTGTTAATTGTAAACCGGGTTGATGTGATTCCTATCATGAAACTCGGTATATCAAAAATAATAAATAAATAAATAAATAAATGTTTCTTTCCCTATGGCATCCTAGTGCAATCACGTTATAACCCAGTTGTTTATTTACTTATATTTTTAAGTCACCTGTCAAAATCAGGCTTCAGGTGGCATTCAAGCATTACAATCAAGAATTACATTAATCATGTACAAAATATAATGTAATGTAACCTATTGGTTAGAGCAGTGGGCTACAAACCAGGGAAACCAAGTCCCATCACTGAGGGCAGGTCCTATCGCTAAGGCCCTTTCATGAAGCCGGGTGCTGACCTGAGACTGGGTCCGGGCACCAAGGTTTGGATCCAGAGGCCCAGAACCAGGCCTACCCCCATCTTATTTTTTTCTTCCATTGGATACATACGATGCCATTTACAAGGTTCTGCTGCAGGGACAGTACTATAGAGCTGTCCTACTGAGCATATGGCACCATTTTAATGTAGAGATATACATTTCAATGGCCGTACATCAATATGGCACCATGAACTCAGGAGAAAGGTGTCACTGTAGTCTGTCCAGACACCATGGGGTTGATTTCAAGACCCACGAGCGAGCAGTTTCCGGTGAGTGCACATGGCTGTGCCAAATTTATAACATGCGCATGCCGGCGCACACATGTTATAAAATCCAATGGCTGCATGCACATGCGAGATAGTCTGCATGCACATGTGGGGGCGGCCCACTACTCGTACACATGGGCGGGGAATTTTAGAAAAATACACATGGCAATGCAATCGGGTCTCCCCCAGTTCCCCCCTAGCCCACTCCAATTAAGGAGTGGACTAAGAGTGAACTCTCCTGTTCCTAACCCTATCCTTCCTCTTCTGTTCTCCTCTCAGACACCCTAACCTAACCCTACCTATCCATAATTTTTTTATTTTAATACTTACTGCTCCCTGGGAGCATGCAGAGAGTAATCTCCGCATGCTGGCTGGCTGCCAGCGCACTCTTCCCTGGGACACTGGCTAATGGCACTGTCCTAGCCCACCCCCACCTAGACCATGCCCCCCGGCCCACCCCATTTGCAGGGCCCGGTACTTCGGCACGTAATGGGTGTTACATGCCTGGCTGGGCCCATTCTAAAATGCACACAGTCTGCGCAAGGCCCAGCCACATGCATAACCCCCATTTTAATGCACTGTCCCTTTTAAATTTGGGCCGCAAAATTTTTATTCAATGGAAGAAAAATAAAGATGGCATGAAGCCTGATCCTAAACCTCCAGTCCTGGGCATCAGGCCTGGTCATAGGTCTGGGCCTCACTGATAACACTTGGCCTTGAACCATACACCAGCATCAAGCCCAGGCCTTGGCATTATTCCTGGGCCTCAGTAATGAACCTGGCTTCAGGCTGGACCCTGGCATGAGGCCTAGGCCTAGCTCCTGACCCAGTCTTCAGTGATGGTACCCTAGGCCTAGACCCATGCCTCCTTGGCTGGACCTGGCCTCTGGCCTAAGTGTCAATGACAGGGCCAAGACCAGGCCAAGGCCTTGTCCTGCTGGAGGCCCATTTTTTAAAAATTACTCCAATGCAAAAATCTTTGTTTACTTATTTTAAAAGTTTATATACCATTTTAGTAAACTTCAAAGCAGTTTATAATTAAACAGCTACAGCAAATAATACATAAAGAACTTTAAATTTAAACAGAGACATCTAGAATCTTCATACGATAATAGGACTAAGTAGAGCCAGTTGCACTCAGTTACCAAAAGCCAATCAGAACAAAAAAGTCTTCAAAAATGTTGTATAGAAAGTTACATGTAGTTGTCTGGAAGACTGTTCCAAAGAGCTGGACCTGCTACATGAAAAAGTAATTTAACAAGTTGTGTATAAAGAAGCCTGTTTAATAGAGGGAACAGATAATTGAGCATGCCTTATGGATTGTATATTTTCAGTAAGGCACAAATCCATGGATAACGCACATTGTCCAAACATTTATCAGTGATGGTCACAATCTTATATTTTATTCTGGCATTAACTAGAAGCCAGTACAGTTCATGTATAATTGGAGTAATGTGGCTCCTAATGCCATTATCTTTTAAAATGCAAATAGTTGAGTTTTGCACAATCTGCAGTAACCAGATGGTGGAATGCGGTAACCCCCAAGTAATGGGAGTTGTAATAATCTATCCCAGTAAATACTAATGCCGGTAAAACTGGAAAACTGATGATTCAAACAAAATAATTTTTGTCAGAGAAAATGGTTTAATTTGTCTCATTTTACTCATTCAGCTTAAAACAAATGCACATCCCTACATGCAAAATATTGAAAATGCTGTCATAATGTATTCATAAGCATTTTATTTTATTTACTCTGTATCCTGTAGGAAATTTACAATGAATAAGGTCACCTGAAAGGAGATTTGTCTGGAGCTCTCAGAGGTTGATTATGCACAGCAAACATCAGAGACTTAAGACTGCACATCTGTTGATATACTAGAGCCCCTAAAGACTAGGGGTGTGCATTCGGATTGACCGCATTAGTAAAACGCAACTCATATTTTTTTTTTACTTAAAAAATTGATTCGACATAAACGATCGGATTTCCCACATATCGAACATAGATATGTTCGATATGTGGGAAATCGCGATTGTTGAGCCAAAATAAAAATATAAACCCCCTCACCCTCCTTAATCCCCCCCCCCCCCCCGACTTACCACAACTCCCTGGTGATGGAGCGAGGAGTGAGGACGCCATTTCTGCAATCCTTGGCGAGAAGCATGTGACGTCGGCGGCACGTCGAGTGACGCCGGCGTCACGTGATTCCCGGCTCGTTCGCGCCGGACGGCTCGTTCGGCCCAAAAAGAACTTTTGGCCAGCTTGGGGGGGCCTCCTGACCCCCCCAAGCTGGCCAAAAGTTCTTTTTGGGCCGAACGAGCCGTCCGGCGCGAACTTGCCGGGAATCACGTGACGTCGCGTCTGAGTGACGCGGCGCCACGTGATTCCCGGCAAGTTCGCGCCGGACGGCTCGTTCGGCCCAAAAAGAACTTTTGGCCAGCTTGAGGGGGTCAGGAGGCCCCCCCAAGCTGGCCAAAAGTTCTTTTTGGGCCGAACGAGCCGTCCGGCGCGAACTTGCCGGGAATCACGTGACGTCGCGTCTGAGTGACGCGGCGCCACGTGATTCCCGGCTCGTTCGCGCCGGACGGCTCGTTCGGCCCAAAAAGAACTTTTGGCCAGCTTGAGGGGGTCAGGAGGCCCCCCCAAGCTGGCCAAAAGTTCTTTTTGGGCCGAACGAGCCGTCCGGCGCGAACGAGCCGGGAATCACGTGACGCCGCGTCACTCGACGTGCCACCGACGTCACATGCTTCTCGCCAAGGATTGCAGAAGAATGACGTCCTCACTCCTCTCTCGATCACCAGGGAGTTGTGGTAAGTCTGGGGGGGGGATTAAGGAGGGTGAGGGGGTTTAATTTTTTTTTTTGCACATATGTACATATACCCAACTCATTGGATTTTTTTTATGTCCATATTGGCCGCAAGTGGGACCCCCTTTCGGACATAAAAAATATGAACATAAAATTTTGCTCTGCACATCCCTACTAAAGACCTTAGTTTTCTATGGTCAGATAAAAGTGTTTTTTTTAAAAGGATATCAGTTGAATCAAAACATAATGGTACACTGTTTGTCTCCCACACTATCTTTCAGTTTCAAAAAACAGCACAGGGAAAAAAAATCGTAAAACAGATAAATGCAGATTTGGTAAAACAGAACTGGAAGCTATTATACATCTGTATGCTGGGTGCGACATGCTGATGTCTGAAGGACTATGTACAGAAAGACGTACGTGGCAACGGTTCATCTCCTGGAAGCTGTGTAAACACTGTAATATCACTGTACCAGAAAAGGACTGGGATGGTGTGATCACCTGGGACATTCCAATTCCAAGAGATAAAAGGCTTGATGCAAGAAAATGAAACATTTTGATAAAGGAGAAACAGAAGAACAGCATTGCTAATAGTTGTCTTAGTGCAAAGTGCCTATTCTATTCAACGCATGGAAAGAGAGAAGACCCTATCAAAAATTGCAGAGACCAAGAAAATGTGGTAGCAAGATAAAGAAATAATTCCAGTTGTACTGGGTACCACCAATTAGATTAAAAGGAACTTCCAAGCACACGTTGATATGTTGCCTCTACATATTACATCGTATGAACTCCAGAAGGAAGCTCTTTTTGGCACAATGCAAGTACTGAGATCAGCAGTAGCAGTATTTTTTTTTTTTAATTTACTTTATCTTTTCAATTTGCAACAAACTAGAGGTAATTTTCAACAGAATTTACACAATGAAAACTGATTTTACATACAAAAATGGGCTTTTGAAAATGATTACTTTTTATGCACATAACATCTTTGAAAGTTCATTTAATTTTCAAAAGGTTTTATGCACATAAATGGATCTTACAAGTGTAAACAGGCTTTTGAATATCGCTGTGATATATTCGTATGTTACTACACTGGAGGTTAGTGGATGCAAATAAATTTCAGGCATATTCATCAGGGATATCCTGAAAACCCAACTGGCTGGGGAGGCCCATAGGACCGGTCTGAGCACATCTGCTCCAAAGGCAAATGAGGTGCAAGAAAATACAGGAATATTAGAGTATAGATCCCTTAATATAAGGGAAATAGACAAATAAGCAAAGAGGGAAAAATGACATGAATAGAAGGCCAAATTATAAAAGCAGTGGTACGGAAAGAAAAAGTTGTGGGGTCAATGTTAACTAACATAGCCTCTGGGCAAGTCCTTACATCGGAGAAACTTTTACGCTGTATTGCATAAAAGGCAAAATTTTTTACTTCAAACCTGATGTAACACTTACAAGGAAATTGAAGAAAAAAGCTTGCCCCAAGGCAATAACTTCCTGGTGTTTAGCAAGAAAGGTGTTAAGTCTTTGTTGCATAGCCTTAGAAAAAAATCAGGAAATACCCAGACTTTATGTCACCAAAACAGCACACATTTAAATATAAAGTCTCAAAAAGCAATTCCAAGCTGGCTTAAATGCAAAAGTGACCAGGAGAGTGGCCTTAGATGTTGCAGCCAATTGTGACCACTCTAAAAAAAAAAAAAAAAAAGGTCATACACTACCAGATACTTCATTGATACTTCTGTCAGGTTTTAATTGTCCTCCTACTGGGATATAGCTGGCAGAGCTTCTTTAGGTACCTGCAGCATGTCTTGAAGATAGCACATAACCATTTCCATTGGACCAGCCAAAAACCATTTGGGAACTTTTAAGAACTGAAGATTGAAATGCCGGTTTCTTTTTTTCTAGGATCTTCATTTTATGGTGCACCATCTCCTTATCCTTAATCAGGACTACATTCCCAGCTTGAAAGTCTATTTGTTATTCCATTCAACCCAGTCTTTTACTGTGATTCTTCAGACATTCTCCGTGGGCATTAACTTGGGTTTGTAGCAGAGAAACATCTCTGAAAACATTATCCATTCTAGCTGACAAGGACTGTAGTGTTCCATAGATGCTATGGAAGCCCAGAAGAAATCCAAAATAATTATTGCTGGCTTTACTAACCCTAGTCTCATATTACCAGACCTTGTTTCAACACACTATAAGCATGAGGTTCCCATAGATCAAGGGTTTATCTAAGGCTGATTCTCCAGCACTTCCCTTCACATGACCTTCCGTGGCCCCTTTACCTTTTGAGGGGAAATTCTCACTGAGTCTGTCCCTCCATGCATGTCCTCTGTGTTTACTGCTGCTACCAGTGGGTCAGCGGGAAAGAGCACATAGCTCTGGGCTCAGTGACACTTCAAAGTCTCTTGTAGCAGGCACTCCATCACTGCAATCTCCTTCATGAGCAAGTCCTCAAGCTGTTGAGAGCAATAAAGTCATCTGGCATTGCCTGGATATGCTGTATGGTCTTCTCGTATCACTTTATCATAACGAATAGCCAAATATGACACTTCCCCACAGGTTTCACCACAAGTTCCATGCTCACACATCTGGCTTCACCCAGTAAATGAGGGAGACTGATATCACATGCAAAATAACTTTTGCTTATGAGTGATGTTCATTCTTGTCATGGTGCACACAAAACAAACCCACTTGGAGACATTATCCGCTTCAGAGAATCTTTCAGTGTCTCTACTTCTAAAAGACCTGAACTGAAAAATAAGAAGCTTCATGCAGAGCTAGTAGAACCTATTTGGTGAAACTCATGCACATTCACATCCATGCATATCCACGGATCAAAAAATACCTTTACATGCCCTACAAATTCAGCATGGATAGGATACCAAACACAAAGGGGGTAATTTTCAAAGGAGTTACGCATGTAAATGTGACATACTATCGTAGCAATTTTCAAAAGCTATTTACTCGAGTAAAGTGCACTTACTTGAGTAAATCCTATGGACAATTCAATGGCATATATTGTAGCAATTTTGAAAAGCCCACTTACTTGAGTAAAATGTATTTACTCGAGCAAAAACCAGTTTTGCTCGAGTAAATGCTTTTTAAAATCAAACCCAAAAGGTATTGGAGAACATCATCACCACTAACACAACAGACATAGGGGGTCATTTTCAAAAGGAGTTACATGCGTAAATGTAGCTACTATTGTAGCAATTTTCAAAAGCCATTTACTCAAGTAAAGTGCACTTATGTGAGTAAATCCTATAGACAAGTCAATGGCATATATTGTAGCAATTTTCAAAAACCCACTTACTCAAGTAAAGTGAATTTACTCCAGTAAACCTGGTTTTTACTCGAGTAAATGCTTTTTAAAATCAGGCCCATAGTGATTGCATGAACTTTTTTCCCCATTCAGAAAAGAGGATAAGAATAAAACATTAAACATAGTTTGTAAGCTATATAAGCCCACAGGGGGGGAATTTTCATTAAGCTGCTCAACAGCAAGATAGCCAGCTGCATTATGGCCTGTTAGTTTTAGGGAATTTTTTGGACAATCTGGCCAGCTATGTTGTGGTTGAAAATTTTCTTAAACTTTATGACAGCTATTTGTTTTCCTGAGAAATAACTGGCTAAGCTTAGCTGACGATCACTGAATTTCTCCTCCACCAAACCACCCCTAGAAATGCAGACTTTTTAAAGTGGCTAAATATAGCTACCTACAGAAATAGCAAACTATCATTTAATCTCTCTTTGGGTAAACATTTTTAGCCAGTCAGATTCATCCCCTCCAAGAATATATACCAACAGTACAAGATTTTTTGAGTGAAAAAAAACAAAGCTTTGCAGCCCAGCATGTTATTGTATTGATACGTGACAACAGGGACCAGTGGATGTCTAATCCAATAAGAACTAATACATTTTTAAATAATAACTGTGATGTGGGGAGAACAGGTTCATGGATTCTGAAGGCCAACTGTCATAGGGTCAATAATAGGGTCCCCTAGCCATACCCAAGTTTTGCGATATAGGATATAATAATCCCAGTAAATCATGCTAAGTGCAATTATTGTTTATTTTTTTTCCAATTTCTATTGTAAAAATAGATGAAAGTCCATAAGGGTTCAGACTGCCCTCTATTTATGACAATGCTGGGCTGCCTGATAGGGATGTGAATCGTTTTTGAACGATTAAAATTATCATCAGATAATTTTAAAATCGTCCAAAATCGTTAGAGTGCAGATACAATACAAATGCCCCCGATTTATTGTTGGGGCATTTGTATTTTATCGTTAAATAGGGCGCGGGAAAACCGACACAGCAAAACAACCCTAAAACCCACCCCGACCCTTTAAAACAAATCCCCCACCATCCCGAACCCCCCCAAAATGTTTTAAATTACCTGGGGTCCAGTGGGGGGGTCCCGGCGCGATCTCCCGCTCTCTGGCCACGGCTGCGTTAAGAGAAATGGCGCCGGTGGCCCTTTGCCCTTATCATGTGACAGGGCAAAGGTAGCGCCAGCGCCATTTTGGTTCCTGGCTCCCGACGTCACGCGTGCAGGAGATCGCTCCCGGACCCCCGTTGGACCCCCAGGGACTTTTGGCCAGCTTGGGGGGGCCTCCTGACCCCCACAAGACTTGCCAAAAGTCCAGCGGGGGTCCGGGAGCGACCTCCTGCACGCGGGCCGTATCGCGCTACCTTTGCCCTCACTATGTCATATGGGCGACGGTCGCCCGTATGACATAGTGAGGGCAAAGGTAGCGCCGGCACCATTTTGAATATTGGCAATATGGCCCGCGTTCAGGAGGTCGCTCCCGGACCCCCGCTGGACTTTTGGCAAGTCTTGTGGGGGTCAGGAGGCCCCCCCAAGCTGGCCAAAACTCCCTGGGGGTCCAGCGGGGGTCCGGGAGCGATCTCCTGCACGCGTGACGTCGGGAGCCAGGAACCAAAATGGCACCGGCGCTACCTTTGCCCTGTCACATGATAAGGGCAAAGGGCCACCGGCGCCATTTCTCTTAACGCAGCCGTGGCCAGAGAGCGGGAGATCTCACCGGGTCCCCCCCACTGGACCCCAGGTAATTTAAAACATTTTGGGGGGGTTCGGGAGGGTGGGAGATTTGTTTTAAAGGTTCGGGGTGGGTTTTAGGGTTGTTTTGGTGTGCCGGTTTTCCCACCCTCCCCCGATTTACAATTTTTAACGATTTAAAGAAAAACAAAAAACACGACGATCAGATTTCCTTCCCCCCCCCAGCCAAAATCGATCGTTAAGACGATCGATCACACGATTCACACCCCTACTGCCTGATCATTTTTGCAGCACCAGCATGGAAAGAATTGGATCCAGATTAGCAAGCATCTTTATCTATTAGTGAAAGCTCTCTATTATGTACCTGGTGGTTGTTCACAGGGGAATCATCTTTATGCAGTAGGATGGATCCATGGTCCTTTTTATCTCTAAGCACACAATAGGGGTGGAAATCCTGAGCCACAACAAAGTACAGTCACAAAAGGTCGGGAAATAAATCTGAGTCCACCAGTTTTGCTGTTCAAAAAATTAACTTTTTATAGTTTCATAGAAATATTCAAACAGTCAGGTTTTGAATATACGGTCCCATCAGTTTTACTTGTCTTTTGTTTGAATTTGAAACTGGTGAACTCAGATTTATTTCCTGACCTTTATATCTCTAACCAAGAGGAATTTGTTAAGGTTGTGTGTTACGTAGGATGAGAGATGGACATTTTACGTTAACATGGGTAGATCCATTTTAGTGTTTCTTTGCTGGGTGAATTTGGTCTAGTGGAGCAATGTCTGAAAAGCCTCTTTTTGTAATATGATTCTTCAATAAACCAACCAATGAGGAAAGCCACATCCACAAAGAGACACTTCTTTTAAGTGGCCTCTAAAAAGTTAGGGAAAGGCAGTGCAGAATCCGCCTCTCTCATATTCTTTATAACACACTCGAGTTGCAACTTTGAACAGTGCAAGAAGTATTGAGTGTCTGCTCATACCTTCTGGGTGTTGTTTTACCTTGTTGGATACCTAAAGCCAAAGCATTTTGCTATCAACTTCTTAATACAAAATTGTTTTATAGAATTATCAAAAGGTAATATGTTCAAAAAATTGGGAAAGGCTGGCTAGATTATGCTGGAGTAAACGGAGGAAACTCTCATTTCTGGAGGTTTATATTGTGCTAGTAATTCTATGTTTAATTATGAGTCAACACTTATTCCGAAAACAAACAAACATTAAAATCTGATAGCCTAAGGCCATAGATGTTTAAAGTTTCTGGAACTGGGATTCTATATTACATTCCATACCTCTTCAAGCCCAAACACTATGGGGTAGATTTTAAAAAACTACGCCCGCGCGTACTTTTGTTCGCGCGACTGGCGCGAACAAAAGTATGCTGGATTCTAATAGATACGCGCGTAGCCGCGGTTTTCTTTTAAAATATGGGGTCGGCGTGTGCAAGGCTGCGCAAAATCGGCAGCCTATGTGTGCCGAGCCACGAAGCCTGCCTCCGTTCCCTCCACCCCCCACACCTTCCCCTTCCTTCCCCTACCTAACCCACCCCCCCAGCCCTATCTAAACCCCCCTACCTTTGTTCGAAAGGTTACACCTGCCTGAGATAGGTGTAACTCACGCGCGCTGGCCAGCAGGCTGGCGCATGATTCCCCGGCCTGGGAGCGGTTTCGGAGGCCTTGGCCATGCCACCGAAATGCCCCCGGGCTGTAACCACGCCCATGGCCCCGCCCCCATATGACGCGCTGCCGCAACACGCCCCCCCCAACACGCCCCCCAGGAAAGCCCTGGGACTTACGCGCATCCCGGGGCTTGCGCACGCCACTGAGCCTATTCAACATAGGCTCGGTGCGCGCAGGGGGAGCTTGGGGCAGGTTTTTGGGGGGGGTACGGGCATATCTTACGCGCGTACCCCTTTGAAAATCTGCCCCTATGGCTCTGCACTCCAGGAGCCTTGAAACTATATGCAGAATTCACCTTGCTTGCTGTCTCTTAAAGCCTGCAATAGTCCCTCTAAACTGCTCAGCTGTTTGCTTCTCCCTGCTTTCTCTGCAGGCCCACTACAGAAGGGAAAATGGAGGGAGAAGAGAGGGAGCACCAACAAAATGGAGCCAAGAAGGAATGCTAAGCGTTGGCAGCAGCCACATTATAGTCCCATGGGGTTATTGATATGTTAAGGACTCTTTTCTAGAGAATACACCTCTACAGAAGCAAAGTTGAGAACTAAATATTACTTCCATATCAGCAAAACTCCTAGCTAAAAAGGTGCAATTAAATAACCTGAAATGCAATTTTGCTGTAAGTCTTGAAAGACTATTTTGTTATAATTATAGTATTCAGAAAAGAATTACTAGCCAAGAGGTAGCTTCTGTATAGCAATTATTGCTAGTGTCTAGACATTAAAATATGAGTTCCAAGTTTGCTTCGGTATTGAAGGGGACGGGGAAGGAGCCTGCTGTACTGCAGCTTCCTTCAATTACTCAGTCATCAAGTTACACAGCACTTTGGTAATGGAGTTTATAGCAATACTATTATATTACCGCCATTAACTATTACTGTTACAGATACTATAACAAGTGTGAGACTGAATGGGATTCAGAGAAAGAAGCTGTTCGATATTTCAGGCTGAAAAAATATCCATGAATACAGTTTTTCTAATAATTCATTATTCAGAGAGAATGATGTTGTATTGCTTCCATGGTATGATAAAGAATAAAATACAAGTTTATATTTGTAAAGTCATTTTTTTTCTTTGGAGTTAATAGAACAGTCATAGAATCCTGATTGCTAAATATTGAACCGGAATGGCAAACACAGAAAATATTGTTCATCTCAAGCATTTACTTTTATTCCTATTCTGTCATTTATCATAAAAGTGTATTATCAAATCTATTAGAGTCTTGCTGAGTGAAATTTAATTGATACTATAATTAAACAACTGGGTAAAAAGCACTAACAGAATTGCTAATGCAATCATTTTTTTATTTTGTCCATTAGTTTTCTCCTGTTTCTTTGGGTTCCAGATTTGAACTGGTCTCTATCAGGCTTTGGTTCCATGAACCATAGCTACCTGTAATTTTATCTCCATATTTTGTTTGATTTGATTTATCCCATTTCCATCTAAGGCCGGGATTTTCTAACGATGCACAGCTCTATGAATCGCGCAGTGCAGGGGGGCGGGCCTGCGATAGCCGGCAGCGATCGTACCTCCGAAGGGCGATCGCTGCCGGCTTTCGCACCCAATAGCGCCATCGTGAAAGGTGGTGCTATTGGGCACGAAATTGGAAGCGAAAAGGCTCCTTACCTTTTCGCCGTCCACGCTGTCTTCGCGATGTCCGCCCCGGTGCCATCCGGACTCCTCCCCTTCCGGTGGCTACTCCTCCCCGACCTAGCTATCGCGTGCGCTAGCTTTAGAAAATAACCCTCTGAATCTGCCATTGCAAAGATGCTCTTTGGCCAGGAGCCACAATCCATGGTTTCCTCCAGAATCGTGGCACATGCACATCTCAAGCCTGACCACTAGTAAGCATTGTTATTGTGTGATAGCTGAGACTCCCTACCTTTTGATGGCTGTGAACTCTGCCTCGGCAGTATCCCCAGCCCCAGCGAGATGAAATAACTATTTGTTAGCTTCTACTCAGACCAAAGCAATTTTCAAGGCTTCAATTGTTAAGGTTACTTGCCATGTTTGAGAAGGTCATTTTCATTCTTAAGGCACAATTAGTATTATATAGGAATTAGTATATAGGAATCAAGTCGGGAGTAGTTCCAAAAGACTGAAGACAGGCAGCTGCATTTTCTTTTCATAAAAGTGGAAGAAAGGAGGAGACTGAGAACTACAGGCTAGTTAGTTTGGCCTTTGTGGTGAGTAAATTATTATTATGAATGTCATTTGTGATCCTTTATGAGCTAACATTTTTAGGCTTGTATGGACAACAAATCCTTGTAAAGAAATAAATGGATTAATTAAATTGCTGTTACAAAAAGGATAGTGCAGTTTCTGGAAAGAAAAGGATTTCAGGATCTTAGACAGTATTATCAGAGGTAAGTCTTGTAAGATGAATCTAATCAATTTCTTTGACTGGGTGATCAGAAGTTAGAAGAGGGGAGAATGCCAGATTTAATGTACTGTTAGCTAAGATTTAATGCTAATAAAATACATGGTCATGCATTTGGAATGCAAAAACCCTAGGGAGCAATATAGTATAGGGAATGAAATTCTGTGCACAAAACAATAGGGAGATCTGGGGGTGATTATATCTCATGATTTTAGACAGGTAGACAGAGGTAGATAAAACAACGACAAAAGCCTAATGGTTACTGGGGTTCATAGGAAGAGAAATAGTCAGCAGGAAAAAAGAGGTGATATTACCTCTTTATAAATCTCTCCTGTGATTTGATTTGGAGTACTGTGTATGGTTCTGGAGATCACATCTTCAAAATCATATAAACCAAACAGTGTCAGTCCAGAGTGCAGGTATTAAAATATTCAATGGTCTTCATGATAAAGAATATGGGGATAGACTTAAAGATCAAAACATACTCAGAAGGAAAGGAGGAGAAAGGGAGATATGATAGACATATTTATATAACTCCAAGGAATAAATGCACATGTCTCATGTGGGACTTTGTTAAACACCCCTATGAGGAAAGGCTAAAGAGGTTAGGGCTGTTCAGCTTGGAGAAGAGACAGCTGAGGAGAGATATTATAGAGGTCTTTAAAATCATGAGAGGTCTAGAATGGGAATGGATGAATTGGTTATTTACTCTTTTGGATAATAGAAGGACTAGGGGCAGTCCATGAAGTTAGCAAATACCACATTTAAAACTAATCAGAGAAAATTCTTTTTCACTCAATGCACAATTAAGCTCTGGAACTTGTTGCCAGAGGATGTGGTTAGTGCAATTAGTATATGTTGTGGAGCACGCCCTCAGGCCCTGTTAGGAGCTTGGAGGCACGTTCCCATCTAAGGTAGAATGTGAGCCCTTCGGTCACAGTATTGCTTAGGAAGGAGCCCCAAAACACACCGTGAGAGGTGAGGCGGTACGAGCAGGGGTGGAGCAGGAGCAATGCTGGATTGAAGACAAGGTGAGGATTATCCGGAACAGGAACAAGGCAAGCTTAGCCCTCCACTGGACCTACATGCACCAATGAGATCCAGCAACACAATGCTGGTCTCGAGAGTAGCCCTCCGGCCACTCGATAGCCCTTCCGGACCCGCCACTTGGAAACGACGAGTGCATGAGGCCAGATGGAGGCTGAGGGCAGGAACATGAAGACTCAGATGAAGATTCAGGTTACTCGGAGGATTCAGACATTAGACGGATACTCAGGAGATTCAGTGGACTCAGACAAGGATTCAGGATACTCAGAAGACTTGGACAAGGATTCTGGATACTCAGAAGACTCGGACAAGGATTCAGGCTGCTCGGAAGTTTCAGGCAAGGATTCAAGAGGCAGGCAAAAGTACTGGGTGAGAACTGCATCGCAGTGCACCCTACACAGCCGCCCATGGCTGGTCGTGGACCACGCTGAACGTGAAGCAGACTCCAGGTGAAGACGTGGAACTTGAGACTGGAACATGATGAAGAGTAAGAGGCCTGCAACGGGGCACGCCCTACACAGCCACCTGTGGCTGGTCATGGACCACGCTGAATGCAAAGCAGACTCCAGGTGAAGACGTGGAACTTGAGACTGGAACATGACAAAGATTCAGTAGAAGCCTGCACCGGGGTGCGCCCTACACAGCCGCCTGTAGCTGGTTGCGGACCATGCTGAAGCGGAGCAGGTTCTGGCAGAGTCTTTGGCATGGACGGAAGCAGGCACAAGGGAACTCCAAAGACCAGGACAAAATGCAAGACTCAGGATACTCAGAAGCAAGGCATTAAAAACAGAAGTCTCCCAGAGGCTTGTGCTGCAGATGAGAGGAAGGCCTTGCACATGAAGTGCCCTACACAGCCTCCCCAGGGCTGGTCACGGACCATGAAATGGCACACCAAGAGAGCTGGACAGATGAGGGACCTGGGAACTGGATGAAGAGCTGAAGATGAGACGGACAAAGTCAAGACAGGAACATCGGACATCAGGAACATGGAACATGGCATCTCAGGACACAGGACATCAGGACATCTGGCCACGGAACATCTGGAACATTAGGAACAGAAGACAGGTGACAAGTGAGCTCTGATGAGGGATGAGACCAGGGACATCAAGGAGACGAAGTTCAGGAACATGAAGAACACGTAACGAAGATCCATCAAGGCACAGGAAGACCATGGAGGACCTGGATCCACAGAAGACCACAGACACTGTGAAGACTGGATCCAAAGGCACTGAGGAACAGCAGCAAGGCCCTTTTATAGGGCTGATCCAGGAAGCAGGTTGATGACATCATTTGTTGGGGTCGCGGGCTTTACCCGCCGTTGGCCCTTTAAATATCAAGATGAGGCGCCCGCCTGCACCTATGCAGAAGCAGGAAGAAGCAGGACTGCATCGGCGACATTCCTGCCACATGGGAGGCCTGAAGGACAGCAGCATCGGCGGCAGCAGCCCTGCCGTAAAGAAAGGAACAGGCAGCAGGAGCGGCTCTGCGCCGCGAAGAGGAGACTCCAGGCGGCGGAGCTAGGATCGCAGGGGAGCCAGGAGCATTGTGGCTTGGCCTGCCAAAGAACGGGGTCGGTAGAGGCCTGGCTGGCCGCGTTCAGGCTGAAGGAAAAGTATGGGACTGTCCGTGGTTTGCGGGCAGGATCACAACAGTATGGCTGGGTTTAAAAAAGGTTTGAATAAGTTCTTGGAGAAGAAGTCCATTAATTGCTATTAATCAAGTTGACTTAGCCACTGCTATTACTGGGATCTACTTAGTGTTTGGGTTCTTGCCAGGTACTTGTAGCCTGGATTTCCCATTGTTGGAAACAGGATGCTGGGCTTGATGGACCCTTGGTCTGACCTAGTATGGCAATTTCATATGTTCATATTTCATATGTTCATATCAAATGACAAGCAATGAGTGAAGAAAATATCCAATATTGAACCGTTCACTCAATAGATTCAAGCATGAATGTCACAAATATGTAAATGATAATCATCATCATTTATGCCTTAGACTGCACATATTCAATATGTCTTATGTCTTTTTGCCAACAACATGTAATTGATCTTTTTTTGTATTTTGTGCTTTTTATATGCAAATAAAATCAATTATGTGGAGGAATGTTGTGTTTTTATATTTTTTAATACATATGTTATATTCATGTATATATATAGAATAGAATATTACTTATCAGTAAGGAGTCACTTATCTTTGTATATATTCAGTCGAGGATTTCTTATCAATAAAAAGTTATTTATCACATCATTCATTTACACTTGATAATGCAATGAGCTGTTGATACTAGAAGATCTCTGACATTGAGTTAGCATTTCAAAAATCATTTCTGTTTCAGGGATCTTATCAATTATTTTAAAAAGGACCATGCTGCATTGTCAAGAAAAAGTCTATGCTTTCAGATGTGTAAGCTGAGAAGCAACAGATCGCTTAACAAAATCTCCATATTTCTGAAAACAAATATGAGACAGAAATAAAGACTTTGCTGGAATTTTTTGTAAATTGTGATTTTAGTGTCACTGAACACTATATAAAGGCTTATGAACAACCACTTATATTTATCATAGCAACTGGGCAAGCTAGGTGGATAGATAAGCACATAAAACAGAGCATAATATTCAAAAGATCATACATTATCAGACACATAAGAAGTTTGCAATACACTAAACAGAAAACAGGTCTTCTTAATAGTGGCGTTGTAGCTACTCTGTTAACAGTAGCAAGTTGAGATGATACCATTTTTAAATGGACAGTGATAGGAACATGAGATGTCAATCAAACAAGAGTTCACGACGTGACCTTGCTAAAATTGAAACTTGATGAATAAAATGAAAATTAAACCGTATATCACTCTATTTCATTAAGACTGTTATTTGTGACAGTATTAAGAAAAAAGATATTGAATTGTCTCTTCTATTGAGCAATGTATCAATATTGCCTTCCCGTGATGAGAGCTAGATAGGTTCTAAAATAGTCTTTCAGCTGAGAGAAATCATGCCCAAATTCTAAATTGTGTTTTACCATAGAGACCTGAATTTTCTTTTTTTTTGTGACAGCTCCAATGCTTTATAAGCCTTGTCCATATAGATTAAGTCTGACCTATATATATTAATGGGCAAGGACATTGAATGGCATATACCACTTGTAGAGTAATACAGTCTGTATAGTACTTATGCTCAATTACACCTGTAAATGCCTGGGAACTCAAATCACAATGCCCACAAATATAATCTCCTGCTGAACTGGTACAAGTTTCATTTGTTAGAAATCAGGATGGCTGCTGTTACAACATTGTCTCTGATGTTTGACCCTCTGGTATAAAAAACTTGAAATGTCGAATGCATCTGCAATATATGCCAATAACGTTTGATCGAGGAAATTATTTTATATGTCTTGTCTGTGAATCTCAGCTTGCAGGTAAGTTCTTCAGATCGAGCCTTATGTTTGTATTCTAACAGTTCTCAGTCTGGCTCTGGAGTACAGGTGTCTGATTGCTCATCTGAGATAATCTCTAGTGGCAAACCTATCATTGAGTTCACAAGATTGGGATTTAAAATCAGACAACTCGGAGCATATACATCGAAGCCTAAAAATCTGGTTCACTGGTAGGCTACATTTGGAAGCCCTGGAATCTTAAAAGATTATTGAGCTCTGCGGATTTATGAAATAGTGTAGTTCTTTGAGTCATGCCTTATTTCTGAATATTAATATCCAAAAAAGGAATAGTTAAACAGTCATAATTGAGAGTGAATCTGAGATTTGTATCCTGTAAATCTAACCAAGTATGATATTCCATTAACAATGTGCCTAACCAGATGTAAAAAATGTTATCAATATAACGACAATAAAATTGCATGTGTAAAAAATGTAGATGGATATACTGTCTGTTGTTCACAAGTTGCTACACATAAATTGGCCACATCAGGTGCCAGTGGAGAGCATATGGCCACTTCATGATCCTGATGGTAATAAGTTGTCTGCAACATAAACACATTTTTACATAAAACTAATTTAGCTAAAGAATAAACGAATGTTGTTGGGATCTGTTGGGGTTGCGGTCTCTGGTTTAAATATCCAATGCTGAAGACTGGGGTACATTAGTATACAAAGCCTCTACATGGCCACAAAATTTTACAAGCCACCCAGATGAACATGAATCTCCTCCTGAGCACATCTCACTTGATTTCAGAAAGGGGCATGGTGTGGGCATGGGTGTTTCAGGATAAGCCCAAGAGATGTGCCTGTAAATACTTGCTTACCCCGGTGTGTGCCGGGGTAAGCAAGTATTTACAGGCACTTTCAAATATGCCTCCCAAATCTCTTCAGCCTTTCCTTTTAGGGGAAACATTCCATCCCCTTTGTCATTTTGGTCGCCTTTCTAATTCTGCTATATCATTTTTGAGATGCTGTTAAGAGAATTGCACACAATACTCTAGGTGTGGTCACACTATGGAGCAATGCAGAGGCATTATGATATTCTTTGTTTTATTCTCCATTCCTTTTCTAATAATCTCTAGCATTCTATTTGCTTTCTTGGCAACTGCCACACAGTGAGCAGATGATTTCAGCGTATTATCTATGATGACATTAGACATTTTTCTGGGTGGTGACACCCAGAAGCTTGCATTATGTAGCTATAATTTGGGTTGCTCCTCCCTATGTGCATCACTATGTACTGTTCCATATTAAGGGGCGGATTTTAAAAAGCATTTACTCGAGCAAAACTGGTTTTTGCTCGAGTAAATACACTTTACTCAAGTAAGTGGGCTTTTCAAAATTGCTACAATATATGCCATTGAATTGTCCATAGGATTTACTCAAGTAAGTGCACTTTACTCGAGTAAATAGCTTTTGAAAATTGCTACGATAGTATGTCACATTTACATGCGTAACTCCTTTGAAAATGACCCCCTAAATGTCAACTGCCATTTGGATGCCCAGTCTCACAGTCTTACAAGGTCCTCTTGCAATTTCTTGCAATCCTCTTATGTTTTAACAATTTTGAATAATTTTGTATCATCAGCAAATTTTATCACCTCACTTCATTGTTCCCATTTCTAGGACATTTATAATTATGTTAAAAAGCAGAGGTTCCAGAACAGATCCCCAGGCACTCCAACTTCCTGCATTGAGAAAAATGACCATTTAGCCCTACTCTGCTTTTTATCATTTAACAAGTTCTCAATCCACAACAGAACATTTCCTCCTATCTCTTGATTTTTTTAATTTCCTTAAGAGTATCTCATGAGGAACATTGTCAAACAATTTCTGAACATCCAGATGCACTATATCTACTGGTTCTCCTTTATCAGCATGTTTATTCATGTCTTGAAAAAATTATAGCAGACACAACTGCAGAGAGGAGCTCCGTGGAAGCACCGCGGCAGGCAAGACATGTCCAAGCACGGGAGGAGTAGGCTGTTCACCGAGCCCTAACCTCTGCCGAACCTGCAGGCACTGGTAGAGACCCAATAATGCAATGTTGGTCTCTGGGGTAGCCCTCTGGCCACTCAATAGCCCATTTGGACCTGTCACTGATGAGCGGCAGATGTGGCAGGATGGACAGAGGTTGAGGACAAGCGATGGTACTGGAACTTGGAACAAGACGGGGCCTCGGACTTGGACTAGGCTGAAGACTTGAACAAGACGAGGAAGCTTGGAGGCTCAGATGAGACATAGACATGTGGAGCTTGGGATTCAGACGAGATGAGGACACTTGGTACTTGGAGACTCAGATGAGATGAGGGCGTGTGAAGCTTGGGACTCAGATGAGGATGCTTGGTACTTGGGAGCTCAGACGAGATGAGTATAAGAGGTAACTTGGAACTCAGATGAGATGAGGACATGAGGAAACTTGGAGCTCGGATGAGACGAGGGAACTTGGAACTCGGAACTTGGAACTCAGATGAGACAAAGACACGAGGTGGCTTGGAACTCAGACACAAGATGCTCAGACGTAGATGAAGATCAGAGGTGGATTCTAGAGAGTCAGGCAAGGATACGGATATTCCGATGAGGACTTGGAACTTGGGAAGACTCAGGTAAGGATAAGGACTCAGGGTACTCAGAGACTTAGACAGGAACTGCCCCTCAGGGCACCCTACACAGCCAACGTGGGCTGATCGCGGACCACCCTGTCCCATTGGGCACCCTACACAACCTGAAGAGGCTGATTGCGGACCACGCGGAAAGCAGAATATGCGCAGGACTGAGGCTCAAGACGAAGAAGGAATCCGGGAAGTGCTCCAAGACAGATCCAACCGGAAGAGGGCTCCAGCCACCAAACTCAGACACTGGATAGATAGATACGGATTTACTCCCAGGAAGGTCAGCTGAAGATGAGGACAGAGGCAAGGTGAATCTGAACCTGGAGCTTGAGGACTGACAGTACTTCAGGATTAGGGTTAGGGACATCAGGGCTGGAACATAGGACATCGTACAAGAAAGGACACCAGTACCTCAGGACATCAGAACATCTAGATGTCAGGACATCTATGACATCTGGATATCAGGGACCTCTAAAGATGAGGACCTCAAGGATGTCTGAAACATAATGGATGAAGACATCAGAGATGTATGGACATCTGAAGACAAGGGGACATCAAGACATCCGGAGATAGGGAGACATCTGGAGACAAGGGGACGTCAGGACATCTGAAGATGGGAAGACATCTGGGCATCTGAAGATGCGGTAATGTCTGGACATCTGAGGACATGAAGGCATCAGGACATCTGGAAACAAGAGGACGGAGTCCGTCAAGAGACCAGAACATGGAATGAAGATGACAACGGAGATTCAGGGATCATGGACGACAAGGAGTACCAACGAGGAACAGAATGCCTTGAAAAAGTGAAGAAGGATCACGGAGGACTCCTAGAGCGAAGAGTTGGAACTGAAAATGCAGGAGAGGTCTGACTCCATGACCAACTCCTTGCGAAGGTGAAGACTAGTGAAGGAAGGCCCTCTTTATAGTGCTGAAGAGAAAATGCCTTGGAATGTCAGCAGGAGGAGCCCAGGAGGACTGTCCACCACTGGCCCTTTAAGTGGAGTGAGGAGTCGTGGCCTCGCGCCTAAGGAGGTGGGACCAGGGACAGCAGCCATGCTGAGAAGAGAGGAGGTAGGCCCGCAATATCGGGGATGGCTCTTGCCACGAAGAGAAACTGAGGACGGCTCCAGGCTGAAGAAATACCGGTGGCGGCCTCCAGGCTGTGAAGAGGAGCTCCAGGGCGGCCTCCCGGCTGCAAGAAGAGGAAGCTGGAGGTGACACCTGCTGCGGAGGACAGTGCTGACATTGGTGGCCCCAGCCGTGAAGACCCAAGGCTTCAGGCCGGCCTCCAAACTGCAAGGAACGGCATCTGCGGTCTCCTGGCCGCAGGATGAAGAAAAGATGTTGGTGGCTCTTGCCGTGAAGGCAGGATGATGGCAGCGGCGGCTCCAGGCCGTGAAGAGGCAGCGACGGCGACCTCCTGGCCGTAAGGGATCACAGCGGCAAGGCCTGCCATGCAGGAGCTGGTTACAGTCGGTCTCCAGACCACGGAGGCACGGCGGACGGCATCGGGGAACTGGCTGGCAAAAAGGAAGAAAGGTGAGAGGCTGCTTGTGTGCTTGTTCCCACAAGCAGAATCATAAACAACTTCCCTTGGCTAAATCCATGCTCACTTTGTTCCATTAAACTATAATTATCTAGACTGTATGTTCAGTAATTTTGTTCTCTCTAATATTTTAAACCATTTTTCCTGGCACCGATGTCAGGCCTGGCACTGGATCAGGCCTGGAACCCTTTTTAAAAACTGGCGTTTTGTTGCTCACCCTCCAGGTACTGTAGCTGATTTTAATGACAGTTAATAGATTACTAATAGTAAGTCTATCATTTCAGTTTTCAGCACACTGAGATGTATACCATCTTGTCCAAATGATTTTGCACTCTTTAGTTTATCTCTTTGCCCTATTACATCTTCCAGGTCAACTGAAATTTGTTTCAGTTCCTCTGAATCATCTCCATTAATTTTCACTTCTGGTATGGATAACTAACTGCCTTATATTTTGCTCGGTAAGGACCAAAGCAAATAATTCATTTAATCTCTTTGCTATGACCTTGTGCTCCTGAATTGCCCCTTTTATTCCTTAATCATCTAATGGCCCAACTGACTTTCTGGCAGGCTTTTTGCTTTGAATGTACCTAAAACAGTTTTAATATGAGTTTTTGCTTCCATAGCAAGTTTCTTTTCAAATTCTGTCTTTGCCTTCCTGATCAATGTTTTGCAGCTATTCACGTCCTTCTGAAGTTTCCTGATATCTTCATTCAGATCCCTTTTCCATTTTTTTCAAAGATATTCTTTTGGCTAGAATAGCCTTTTTCACCGTACCGTTTAACCATGCTGACAGTCGTTTGGCCTTCCTCCCACCTTTTTTAATGTATGGAATATATCTGGGCT
This sequence comes from Rhinatrema bivittatum, assembly GCF_901001135.1. Taxonomy (NCBI): domain Eukaryota; kingdom Metazoa; phylum Chordata; class Amphibia; order Gymnophiona; family Rhinatrematidae; genus Rhinatrema; species Rhinatrema bivittatum. The sequence goes on along the minus strand of NC_042615.1, from coordinate 451,836,418 downwards.
AGGCTTCCTAGATGGTATTTTTAAACAATGCCCATGCCTGATGCAAACTCTTAACCTTTGTAGTTTCTCCTTTCTTCCTTAACCCAATATTCCCAGTTTTCTATCTAGATCACAGTTTCTTAGAAAATGTGGGACATAATGGGTTAAAAAAGTTAAATGCTATTGCAGTATATTTTCTTAGTGGCCTGACCTCCAGGTATCAGGTCAAATTTCATCATGTTCTGATCACTATTTCCAAGTGGCCCCAACACCATGACCTCTCTCACCAACTCCTGCGTTCCACTAAGGATTATCTCTAAAATAGCTCCCACTCTTGTCAGTTCTTGCACCAATTGCTCCATGTGTTATTTATTTATTTGAAACTTTTCCTCTTTAGCATGTCCTGATGTGATATTTACCCAGCCAATATTGTAAAATTGAAATCACCCATCATTACTATGTTATTTATTTTGTTTGCTTCCCTAGTTTGTGTTAGGATTTCATTTTCCGTCTGTTCATTTTGGCCCCCACTGTTATTCTGTTTCTCTTTTCAGCTGGAATTTCTATCCATAAAGATTCTACAGTGCATTTTGTTTCCTGCAGAACTTTTATCCTGTTGGACCCAATGCCCTCTTTAATATATTGTGCCACCCCTCCACCAATTTAATTCATCCTATTATTTTGATATAATTTGAACCCTGGAATCACAGTGTCCCACTGGTTATCCTCTGTCCACCAAGTCTCTGAAATGCCAATTACCGGTATATCTACCTCTTCATTCCTATACATTTTAAATCTCCCATCTTATTTTTTAGACTTCTAGCATTTCTATGCAGACATTGCAAAGTATGTTTTTTTTTTATTTGTATTAACAACCTGCTTATCAGTTGACAGGAGTAATTTGAAATCTTTCTGATCTGTCTGCTCTTTACTCAGACACCTGGGCTAATTGCATCTTGCCTGTAAAAAAAATAAATAAAAAGTTGCTCGACTCTAATAGAAACCCTCTAGCTTTTGTTTCAAATGTTTTTCTGATTATTGATTTAACATATTCTGTGTAGATTTTCATGGCCTGTAGTGATAGCATGTTTTTCCGAGTAGAGAGTTGCCATTCTTCTCATGTGCTGTTCTCTCCTGGCTCCCTTTAGTTTCTTTACTTTTATGTAACATCACACAGTCACCACAAGATATTGATTAAACACATTTTCCATCTGTGGTAGGACTGTCCTTTGTATTTCTCGGAAGTTTGCACAGTTTGTGTTCTCTATTGTCACACTTTCTTTTACTGCTTTCTCCTACAATGCCTCTGTGGTTTTTAATTAAATTCACTGTGTAAGAGATGCTATATATCTTGTAACAACCATGTCTTTGTCTAGTGGTTGCTGAAGTTGAGGTTGGAGAACATTTCTGTTACTTTCTCCTGCTACTATTCTAGATGTTTATTTAAGGGTGTATGCATTCTAAGTTGTGCTAACTATTTTTTTCAGCATGCTAGTGCTTAAATATGTGACATGCTTGCTAAAATATCACTTAATGTACAGTACAGTATATTTTTAGTGAGCATGCTAAAAAGTGGCCTCAATAGCACCTAAACACTAACTGTATCCTTGCTAACCCACAAAATGATTGCATCTCTGTTAAAAATGTCTGTGTGCTAAATACTCTGTGGTATCTAAAAAAATAGTACACACTATGCTGCAAACTTGTACTAAAATAAATCTGGCTCATGGGAGTAAATGTCAGTAGAAAAGCATGTGGACCCTAGGAGAGGAACTGAGACTTCTAAGAGTGGGAAAAAATTACCAATAGAATGTGTGCCAAGGAGAAGGACTGCATCAAATGGTTTCTTGTCTAGCTCTGGCACATCCATCCATCTCATTTATGCCAGCCTGGGTCAGAAGGACACCAGCATCCAATTGTCCCCCTACTATGAGCACCCTGTAATCTTGTGGTAATGACTCAGTGACAGCTATTCATGCCGAAGCTTCAGAATACCTGCAGTTGTCTTTGGGCAGACTAAGCACAGCAATGATGACCATCATTGTCATACACCAGCCAAGCAAGTCCAGGTGACTGACAATACCGCAGTGTGCCCCATCCGATAAAGCTACTCAGTCCCCCATTCCATGGTGTCCAGTGCAGCCACAGTACACAGGAACAATCTTCTTAGAGGACCATGGGACCAAGGGGAAAAGACAAGAGGGGGCATCCAACGTTGGGTGGGAAGAGGGTACCTCATGATCATCCCTCCTAGTTCTCACTCAGTGCCCACTGTGTGGGAAACAGATCTGTTCCTACAGTCTTGTTCTACTGCAACACCTGTCACTCGGACTATTTCCAGCATTTGAGACTATGCGGGACATAGAATACATACAATATATTTCTGCACAATCAGGGCATTTGATTGAAACTGGTGAGAAGGACCTTTATTGCCATTAGTTACAACACTATGCCTACTACTCAGTGCATCGTATAACAGTATTTGAAAAACAAGTTGTCATTTATACTCCATGTCCTCTAATCTACGTGAGCAGAGTAAGGATGGACAGAGAAACCCATTTGTTTTTTATTGATCATCGGATGCATGTTGATTCTTATTTTTGTCATTTTGACATGGATCCTCTTCTTTAATTTTCAGTAAAGACTATCTTTTATTTGAACACCAACTACAGACTCCAGTGTTTTCATTGAGTTTGACCCAAGTATGGACTTTTTGAGCTGGATGGACACTTTTGTGATTCCTGGTCGCCCTGTTGTGCTAGTTTTAGCCTCCCGACTTTTATTTTTCACTATCTTATCTAGTACCTTCTGGGAATTATCAATATAGAGTTGTGAAGTGGTCATGAAGATCGTGATGGATCGTGCCAGGGACCCTGGAAGAGAAATCTGCTTCGCCATCTGGACCTGAACCCAGACCTGTAGCACCCATGGTTTAGGAAAACACACCAAAATGGGGAATCAGCTACATCTGTATTTGCATAAGTGCTAATTTTAGCATGGGAATTGTAGTTTTATTTATTTCTACACCACTCTGGGCAGCCTTTTTAAGGCCGGGAAAGCAATTTAGAAAAACTTTATAAATAAGCAAACATCTTATCAGATCAGTTTAGCATATACATAAGAATATCAAACCTGGAGGGCTGCAACCCAATCTGGTTTTCAAGATGAATGGGCACGAAATATATTTGCATACAGTAGAGGCAGTACAAACAAATATATCTCTTGCATAATCATTAGGGTTATCCTGAAAATCTGATTGGTCAACTTTTCAGGGGCTGATGTACAAACCTGTGTAGCCAGTGCTGTTAGCAAACATGCACAATGGGGTCAATGCAATAAAATCTGCACTATAATCAGACAAATTTTAGCGTGGTTTTTACTTAACAAGGATGTTAAAAACAGGAATCCTCATGGGATGCGGTAAACCAATGGGATACAAATCAAACAGGAGTAAAAAAAAAAAAGATTTGATCCACCTAAAACATTTTGGATTGGAAGTACCATAGTTACCTGGTAGATAGCAGCAGATAATGACCAGATTGGCTCATCCATTCTGCCAGGTTGAGACAGAACTTCAACTCTCTTAAAATAAACTATTTTGAGTGCACTGAAAAGTGTTGCTCAAAGGCCTGAAAAATATATGCAACTTTATAAAAGAGGAGGGGCCATCATAGACACTTGATTGATTCCCTGAAGTCTCCCCACAGATCTGCTTTATAGGACTGATTAGCCCACATTGTGTTGAACTTTTCAAGTGTCGTAAGAAATCCTGCAAATTGAACATATGGACTTTTTTTTTCCTAGGGGAGACAGCCCCCACCAACTTATTAATTTCAATGGGAAGGGTTTTTCTTTTGTTAATTATTTTTAGAATGTCTCTATTATTTGCATAATTTACTTTTTTTCTGCTTCTTGGTCTATTTTCAGCTAAAGTCAGACATAAGGTCCGAATCATGAACCGAGCTCCTTGGCCTTTTGGCTTTGATTCTGATCCCTGAACATCTGGAGGAAGGGCATTAAACTATTTGAATCTTAGCCAAATGAAAAAGGATGAAACCTCCTATTTCAAAAATAAGTAAAATAAATGCTCTCTTTCTTTTGCCCCCATCTGAAATGAGTGTCTTTGAAACTTTAGGAGTAGTTTACAGATGAAAGGCTTGTTTTTTGTTTTTTTTTAAAGTCATTTAATGGGGGAAACTCTGTCTTTAGCCCTGTGTGTATGAGAATTTTCCTTTTGCTCTTTGTGTTTCCTCTTCTTTTCTCCCTTGCATCTTCTGTGCTTTTTAAACCTGGACCTTTGCAGTACTTGGGGCTTAATTTATTAGGCTATTTCGCCACAGACACAGAATGGGGAATAAAAATAGGTGAATCAGGTCCAGAGTTTCTTTAATGATCAGAGCCTTCATAAAATCATCCCTTTTTTGACTAGCATGTATTATTTCCTTAGCATTACTAATCACATGCAGCACTTTCTAATCCAGAATGCCAAGGGGCCGTTTTCAAAATTATGCGCAGTGGTTGCAGACTCCACAGGTACTTTTTTCTGGTGAACTCGGCACCAGTTTTCAAAGAGTACATACTCAAGTATGTTCCCTAGGAAACTTGCCTAGGGGATGCATGCCTGTAAATATCTTCAATTGCTTTTTCTGTGGATTTTTTTTTTCTCTGATAAGAACTACACACAGTTTTGAAAAGCCATAACAATGCATACTGTTGCCTCCCCTGATCTAACCTCGTGTTGTGTCCCTTCTCCTTTGCTCAGGAGTAAAAGGATACCCATTCTTGATCCCTGTGCATATATTTCCCTGCATACAGGGTGGGCAACTTTCAGACAACCATTTCGCCCTGGGAAATTGCTTTGGGAAATTGCCCTCTAATGTCTCCGAGGTCGATCTTCAGCAACACCTATCTGGCTAAGCGGTGGCGGTTGAATATCTGGCTATATGTATCAGCCACCACTTATCCAAATTACTTAGCCAGATAAGTACTTATCTGGCTAAGTGATGGGTGGGAAATGGGAATTTCAGGGAGGAGCTACTTATCAGGTTAACTTAGCTGAATAAGTGCCGATATTCAGACTTATCCAGTTAAGTTAACCAGATAAGTTAGGCCTGCTCAATAGCAGGTGTTACGTTAGCAAGACTTATTCAGCTAACTTGCAACTTAAGCAGGAATATTCAGTGGCATAGCCATGCTGCTGAATATCCCTAATAAGTTAGCCGGATAAGTCTTATCCGGCTAACTTACCGAAATGTTTATTTCTTAATATCTCCCTCCTTTTGTATGTATGCCTTCTTCTATCCCTTTCTTATTTAGCCTATTTTAACATTTCTACTCCTAATTTTTACTCACACAAGAAAATCACATAGCCCCAACTTTTAAATCTGAGCTCACAGTAATATATCTTTTCCTTTACCACCCTATGTGCAACCACATGTTCATGAGAATACTCATTTCCCTGCTTATAAACTAATCCCCCCTCCTTATCTTGGTATCTTTAACCCTTCCTTACTATAATCAATGCTCTTCATAAATATAGCCTGAACTAAATGATGCTTTTATCTTTATACCTTCAAACAAAAAACACCACCTCTCATAATTCAATATAGATTCATGCACTTTTTTTCCATTTGCAGTCATCATTAACACAAATAAATGTTCATTCATTTCCACAGTTGCAATTCATTATCAGACCTTCTTTTCATATGCAGAATATATGCAATGTCACGCCAATTTCTTTTACGCTTCCTCCTGCTCCTTGGAAGTCAGCCATTATTTGGCTATAGTGCCATAAGCCTTCATTTTCCATTGCCATGGGTTTCCCCTCTATTTTATCCCTCACCCCCATCCTTCCCAACTCAGCCCAGTCATCGCAGTATCAGTCCTTGGACAGGGGATGAGAGCTATGCAAATGTTAAATGTGGCAGCCAGTATGATTTCTGGTTATCCCCTTAGAGAACACATGGCCCCTGTGTTGCAAAATCTGCACTGGCTCCCTGTGGCACAGAGACTAAACTGCGCCACATCTTGGCATTGGTGTTTCACCTGCTATATGATGAGGGGCTCAATTTATTTAAATACTTTGCTTGATTGGCACCATCCTGCTTGAGTTTAAGGATCTGCAAGCTCAAACTTATTAAAAGTCCCCAATATTAGATCTGTATGATTAAAGGAGACCTGTAATCAAACTTTAACCGTGCTAGCTCCTGTCCTGTGGACCGATCTTTCTCTGCCCCTGCATCAGATACAGGATTATAAGCTTCTCCAGAAAATATAGAAATTGCATTTGTTTCAAGAAGCTTTATTAGTGTCTGGAGCAGATGATTTTGTTTTAAATTTTATCGCTATATTATATGTTGTAAGCCTGTGTTTATATTTGTCTTTCTTATTGTGGCAATCCCTGAAAACATATCTGTTCCAATTAGCATTTAATACCTCACCAAATACTTATCAACTACACAACTCCCCCTTTCCCCCTCCTCCCTATAGAACTTCCCTTCGTGACCTGCTTCAGCAAAACAAATGTATTCATCCCTTTCCCCCCCTCTAGAATAACCCCCTCCAGATACCTTCTACCCCCTCCCACTTTTTCCCCCTCTTATTTGTATAAGGCGAACTATGGCACAGCTCTTTTTCTATTGAGACTTTATTTTTAAAATTAGTTACATTATTGTGTATATCCCAATTTGTGTATTTTTATTCTTTTTAATGTATTTTCTAATCTTGTTTATTTTATATTTTTTGTAAACCGTTTTGATAAAACTTACATTTTAAAAAACAGTATATAAATATTTGTAATTAAATAAATAAATAGATAAATAAATAAATAAATGTGCTGTTTGTATGTTACTTTATTATTTATAATCTGCCTAGAACAGATGTTCTAGTAATGAGGCAAAATATAAATTGCTGTAAATAAATAAATACACAGGGCTTTCGGTAGAACCCTTTAATTATGGTTCATAATTCCAACTACAAGATATCTACGTTGCTCATTGGCTGGGACTCTGTCATCCTGCCTGCACAGCATCACTATCTCTAGTGGTCAGCCTGGGCAACAAAAGCCTAGCTCAGAGAATTGAGCTCAAATTATTTGATGAGGCATGCATGCAGTGCTTGCCACTGAACCACTGGGGCAGCACCTAGCATAGGCCTGGATTTTCAAAGGTGGCAGACCTTAGAGAATCTGGCGGTAACGGGGGGCGGGGTCAAAGCGGGGGGGGGCGGGCCTGCGAAAGCCGGCAGCCAGCGCACCTCCATGGTGTGCTGGCTGCCGGCTTTCGCACCGAATAACTACACCATAAAAGGTGCAGTTATTTGGCGCGAAACTGGTGGCGATAAGGGTCCTTACCTTTCGCCGCCAGTGATGTCTTCGCGGTGTCGGCCCCGGTGCCTCCCCGACCCCTCCCCTTCCGCTGCCGACGCCGCCCATAACCCGCCCCCCGATTTAGGTAACATACATTAAAAGGGACTTTTCACGTGTGATCCCTTTAGAGAACAACCCCCATTGTTCTTTTAAATTTAAAAAAAATATAGCATTAATTCCATTTTTTTTAGGTTATGAGATTACAGAAAGGAGAAAAGAAGCTTCCCAAATACAATTTCCCTTTGATCACTGCTACTGTTGATGTGGCTGTGTCCTAGAAACCTTGGTTCTGTCTCATTGCATTAGCTAAGTGTAGGGAGGGAGGTATGAAAGTGAATGTTGAGAACTCTGAAGGCTAGGGTTTGTAGATGAATGATGTTGCTGATGGTTGAGCAATGCATGTCCTAATATAGATGTTCATTTTTCATATTGCATAGCACGGCAAAGCTAAGACAGGAAATCAATGTTAATTCCAGGTCAGGGGGGGAGGGGCATTCATTCTGTCCATCTCCCTTCCTCCCTTCTGATAGTGTGGTTGGGCTTGTATGAGTAAAGATTATGCTGTTGAAACAGATGATGAGTGGATATCATATCCAAGGAGCTGTGGGAATAAAGTTTCAGTATCTTTGGGATTTTTCAATTTTTTTTATTTTTTTGGGTGATATATTTTGTATTTTCAAATGTGAGTGTAGGAGCATAGGTTATGCTAGCTGACAACAGTGTACAGTTGTTTCCATCATATATATTAACTGTAGTTTTGACAGAGATGTTTGGGCTTTAAGGCACACTGTGAAAAAAAAAAATATAGTTTCCTTTCTCACATTTTTCAAATTAAAATATGAATTTACAGCAGAGTCTCTCAGTATTTGATTCTTATGGCTAATTGTGTCAGAAAATGTTTAAAAAATATTAAAATAGGCTCATTCTTGGTATCAAGCACTTTTTCTATGATGATATAGCAGTTGTATATGAGGCTTCTCCGCTCATATGACAGATGTGTATATATTGATATATTGAAGGTAAGAGAAAGCAGATCCAAAAGTTAGGGAAGGAAAGGATATTAAAATCAGGATGATAATTCATTGGACCAATCATAGCAAGAGCCATGGGTAAAACCCTGCATAAATCTCACTTGTGCTACACTGCCCACTTTTGATGTCCTCGCTATTTAGAATGCCTTATAGGAAGCAATTTTCAAAAATTATATGGTCTGTTGTAAAGTGCATAGGCAGTTTTCCATTGGACCTTGCACCCATTTTCAAAAGAAAAGTTATATGCCTATTTTCTCTTTTTTAATTGACTCGAGATTAAGTATTCAATGAGATATTCATTTGTTATTCTGCAGATACATTTTCCTTGGAAAACAACACATTATAGTTTTGAAAATGCAAAATCAGGTGTGCTGTTGTCTCCCCTAACTTTACCCCCACCTCTCTCATCTAATTTTCTGGCAGGTAATAGTATGTGCGTTATTGCTTCCAGCATGTTTTTATTCACTTACATGGTGAACATGCGCCTGTTTACCTAAGGAAATGACTGTGTAAAATTATTTTTCCCCCATCCATAACATAGCATGCATTTACTCTTGACATTTTATACCTTCAGAAGGTGAAATTGCGGCAGAATCTCCAAATGCACAGTCATCACCATCACCTTTAAGACCATATCCCCATATTCACTTTCACTAAGAGATACTGTCTGGACTTATCCTGTACACGTGTAATGCCACAACTGCATGAAAACCCAGAATTCATGAAAACTTCCATCCCTAAACTGGAAAAAGCCACAAATGCCAACTACGAGAAGTTTTTATGGAAAAGAAATGTTACATAAATACTTTCTTTCCTTTTCATTTTTTTTTTTTATGATTTTGTTTTCTCCCTTCACAGGGCAGTGCTGAGGGCAATATGAAGGGTAACTGGCTTCCTTAGCCTCTGGGAGGGATGGGAATGAATGTCCTCGCGTACCTTCTCCTGCTCCTGGAGAATGAACATGGGCATGCCTGGATGAGACTGAAGGAGAGAAGGAGGATCAATCAGTGTTCCTCATTGATAATATAGAAAGCAACAGGTGCAAATCAGGAAAGAAGGCAGAGCATGCAACAATATATTTATTTATTTTAAACAGATGTATTTCCTGCTCTTCCTACATTCAGAATGGGGTACAATGTGAAGTGTACACAGATGAAAGAAGGAGAGGGGGGAAAGAGGACAATGTATTTAATTTAAGGTAAGGGGGAAGGAAAGCACAAGCATTTAGAAGTAGGATCATTTGGGAAAGGGAGAAGAGATTCATTTGTGGAGGGGGTAGGGGTGAAAGGAGGAGAGGATTAAGTAGCTTCCCCCTGGGGGGGGGGGGCATGTTGGGGGTAATCCATTGGCATTTAGGTTGGGGAATGTTTATTTGAAGAAAGAGAGTTTTAGGGCTTTCTTGAAAAAAGTCCTTTCACCGAGACCTCTTACTTCAGCAGGTAGGCTGTTCCAAAGGAGTGGTCCTGCAGAGAAGAAGGCACTCATTCTGGTTTCCCCAAGGTGGGTGAGCTTTGGATGAGGAGTATCAAGTAGCATTTTGTTAGATGACCTGAGCGGTTAAGAGGGGGCTTGGATTTTTATTATAGATGAGAACCATGGGGAGTCTAGGTAGTGTATTGGGGAATGTAGGGAATCATCGCTAGCTTATTGTATTCGGTAGGAGATAGGGAGCCAGTGAAGAGATTTGAGTATAGGTGAAATGTGATTGTGCATGGGAGTGCTGGTAAGGAGTCTTGCTGCTGAGTTTTGTTTGATTTGTTGTGGGTATTTTGTGCACAATGGAAGACCTGTCAGGAGATAGTTGCAGTAGTGTAGCCCAGAGAATAGTAGGGATTGAAGGGCTGACCTGGATTCAGAAAATCTGAGGAAGGGTTTTAAGTGACAGAATAGGCACAGTTTATAGAAGGAGGAGTTGGTGATAGCTTTTATATGGTTGTGCATAGAGAGTGAGGGGTTGATAATGAATTCCAAGTTTCATACACTTTGAGAAATTGAGATGGCATTGGAATCAAAGGAGATATGGCTGGGTGTGTCAGCAAAAGAATGGTGGGACAACACAAAGATTTCAGTTTTAGATGTGTTCAGTGCTAGTTTGTTGTAGTGCATCCATTTTTGAATAGATGTAAAGCAGTTGGTGAGGAAAGATTCAGTCTTAGCCCATGCTTCCTTGAGAGGAAAAAATAATTGTATGTCATCAGCACAGATTTTATAGTGAACTCCAAGATTGTTGAGCATGCAGCATAATGGAGTTAGGTAAAGGTTAAATGATGTGGTAGAGAGAGCAGACGTTTGATACTCCAGAGGTCAGAGGTGTCAGGGGGGAGGTAATGGAGTCAATTTGGACTTGTTGCAACCTGTTGTTAAGAAGAGAACCAGGCCAATACTGTGTCACGTCGGAGATGGACCCTTGGGCCGAGGTGGGGTTGATGAAACCCGTAGGGAAGAACCTATGGGTCCCCACTGTCGGCAGGTGGAGTGGGCTGATAGGCAGAGGCTGCTGGAGCTTCATCTATACCAGCCCTTGTTACCCATGGGTTGAGCCTTTGGGTGCCGGGGCCGGCAGGACTTAGGTGGGCCTCTGTGTATAGTTGCAGGAAAAGTTGGTTCAGCCCAGAGTCAGTAGGTGAGAGATGATACAGACTTGCTCCAGACTGGATAATGTCCTGGAAACTCAGGCACCAATGGAACAAAGGCAGACAGGGGGAGCTCGAGCAAAGGTAGTCCTAAGCCTGATGAATCCACGTCCAGGGAGTAGGCAGAAGAGGCGTCCAATGGTAGGCTTGAATCAGGGCTGGCGGCAATCCAGAGGCAGTGACAAGCAAGGCTGAGGTCTGTTCATGGAGATGGTCAAGAGCATAGTCAAGCAAAGCTGAGGTCTGATCACAGAGATAGTCAATAGTGTAGTCAAGCAAAGTTGAGGTCTGATCATGGAGATAGTCAATAGCGTAGTCAAGCAAAGCTGAGGTCTGATCACGGAGATAATAACGTAGTCGAACGAAGCAAAGATCTGGGTCTGGAGATAGGCAATACGTAGTTGGGCAAAGCAGAGATCTGGGTCTGGAGATAGGCAGTAGCGTAGTCAGGCGAAGCAGAGGTCCGGGTCTGGAGACAAGCTGTAGCATAGTCAGGCGAAGCAGAAGTCGTGGTCTGGAGATAGTCAATGGCAACATAGGGCAAAGCAAAGTCAAAGTCCATGTAGTCAATCCGAAGCATAAGCAGGGGAGGAACGAAGAGACAGGAACCAGGAACAATGAGGAACAGGAACGTAGGGATGAGACAAACCTCTAAGTAGCAACGAGTACTCTACCAGCGAGAAGACCTGTTGCACTAGGGAGTGGAGCCTGATCTTAAATACTATGGATAGGTTGACGTCATCATCTGGGGCTGCGGCTAGGTTCCTGCCGCGGTCCCTACTTAAGGATCAGCAATGCGCATGCATGCGTTTAAGGAGGGGCACGGTACAATTAGTGGCGTCTCTCCGCGGGCCACGCAGAGAGGCCCTACGAGCAGTGGCAGCAGGACCGGGATTGCTGGGGACTGTGGCAGAGCTGGAAGCACTGGGGGAGGCCCAAGGACGAAGCTGGTGGCCCACTGCCACCAGTGAAGAGGAACCAGAGGCTGGAATCCCTGTGGAGAGGAGAGGGGGCCATGCCACGGGTCTGCTGTGGATGGCACATGTAACACACTTAACCAGTTATCCGAAAGGAGCACAGCTTTGAGAGTATGATGGAGTGATTGACCGAGTCGAATGCAGTGGAGATGTCTAGTATACATAGGAGGAATGAGGAGCCATGGTCAAAACCCCAACTCATCATGTCAAAGCTGGATAGCAGTAGCAGTTCTGTGCTGTGATGCTTCCTGGATATGAACTGGTATTGGTTGAGGATATTATTTGTATCAATGAAGTCACAGAGTTGATGGCGAACTGCAGTTTTAAGTTCTTTGGCCATGAAAGATAGGGAAAAGATAGGGAAAAGATTGGGCATTGATGGTTGGATCAGCAGTCTATTTCTTGATAATGGGTCGGACTGAGGCTTGATTTAAAACATCAGGGATGATGCCGAGTTGTAGCGATGAGCTAATAAATTTAGTGATGAACAGCGCAATATCCAGCTTGATAAGTTTAAGTAGAGATGTATGGCATGGGTTAAGGGGATTAAATGAAGGTTTTAGGTTAGTGATAATTTCAGTGGTGTCCGATACAGTCATTTCATCAAAGCAATCCCAGATTGGGCCTTGGGTGATCAGGATACTGTCAGATTCTTCAGAATCGGATTTATTGAAGGTGTTAATGACAGATGCAGTCTTGATGAAGTGGGTGGCGAATATCTCTGTAATGTTCATTCCAGGGATAGTGGTGGTGGTGTGGGGGGGGGGGGGGGGGGGGGGGGGGGGGAGTGGAGGTGGTCGAACTAGGGTTAATTAAATTCTTTATAGAGGTAAATAGTTCTCTGGGGTTGTTTTGTGAGGCTGATAATCTCTTGTAGATATAGGATTTCTTTGCTGAGTTTATGGCCTCAATAAGATGCTAGTTTATCATTATATAGAGTTTTATTTGGGGTGGGGAAGTGTCTTTCCTCCATGTCCTCTCATGAATCCTAAGCTCTTGCTTAAGAGTTTGGAGCGTGGTGTTATAGCATTGTGCAGATTTTGTTCTTTTTGTTGACTATTGTTTCAGAGGAGCTAGTTTGTCGAGGGTTGATATAAGGGATTAGAGATGTGAATCAGAACCGGAATCAGTTCGGTTCCTGTTCCGATTCAAATCTTATAATTTTTATCGTCCGGCCCAATTGTTTTTTTGTTTATCGGCTGCGCCCGATCCGATAAACAAAAAACATTCCCCAACCCTTTAAAACTGACCCCTTAGCCTCCCCCACCCTCCCAACCCCCCAAAAATGTTTTAAAATTACCTGGTGATCCAGTGGGGGCACGGGGAGCAATCTCCCGCTCTCGGGCCGTCGGCTGCACTAATAAAAATGGCGCCGTTGGCCTTTTGCCCTTACCATGTGACAGGGCATCCGTGCCATTGGCCGGCCCCTGTCACATGGTAGGAGCACTGGATGGCCGGCGTCATCTTTAAAAATGGTGCGGGCATGGCCAGCACCATCTTTAAAAATGGCGCGGGCATGGCCGGCATCATCTTTAAAAATGGCGCGGGCAAGAAATATAAAAGCCATAATAGTGAACCCATACAAATACTACTATACATATTTCAAAACAGTTAATGAATTGACTAACATTCAATAATTAATAACTCATATTTTTTTTTTTTGTAAATTTACCAAGCATCAATAAAATATGTCAAAACAGCAGACACATCTAATAAAATCCAACAGTTAAAACAAATAGGGGTAATAAGTAACTAAAGCTCTCCATACCTGGGGACTTTTAATTTCTAGTCACCCTGAGATTATTGGGATTAGTAGGAGATGGGGAGGGTGCACACTTTCGGCCGGATTTTAAAAGGCCTATGCGCTTGAATACCAGGGTTTACCCGCGGGGCTGGGCCTTGCACATACCGCGTGAATTTTCAAACAGGTCTGGCCACGTGCGTAAACCCTGGTACAGGCACAAGTTCCTCTTGAAAGGGGCGGGCTGGGGATGGGGTCTGGGTAGGGAGGGATGGACTGGGGGGCGGACCGGGACAGCACCATTGTAAGCTGTCCTGGGGAAGTGCGCGCCGGCAGCCAGCCAGCGCATATATATTGCTTCTGCTCCCAAGGAGCAGTAAGTAAAAAAAATTAGGGGTAGCTAACTAATTATTAGGGGGTTGCGGTGGAGAGGGGAAAGGGAAGGAAGGTTAGGTATGGGGATAGGGAAGTACCCTCCCAGTCCTCTCCTTAATTGGAGCAGGCTGGGAGGGCCCTCGGGAAGCCCAATTGCGTCGCTGAGCATGCTCTTGCAAAATCCGGGCCCCCTGCGTGCGCCGCCCCCACATGCGCACATAGATTATAAACTCTGGTGATCATGTGCGCACGGCCACCTGATTTTATAACATGTTCGTGCCAGCATGCTCATGTTATAAAATTGGTGCGTCCATGTTTGCGCACCAGGAAGTGCGTGCACATGGACACACGCGCATTTTATAAAATCTACCCCTTTATCCTCTCTCTTATACAAAAACTCCTAATATACATATTCATATTTTTTCAGACACAGGTTGACTCTCATGCACACTCCCTTTTCTCACACACAAACACACAGACTCTTACATTCATTGTCTCTCTCTCTCTCCTTCCCTGGCTCTCTCTCATACACACACACACACACACACACACACACACACACATTCACTGGTTCTCTCTCCCTCATACAAACAGGCTCTTACACATTCACCGGCTCTTATCTTCCCCCCCCCACACACACACACACACAGGCTCTCTAACATTCACTGACTCTCTCTCTCCCTCAAATACACACACACACACAGACTTTCACAGTCACTGGCTTTCTCGCTCACAGACTCACTCACACATACACAGGCTCGCTCTCTGTCACTGACCCTTTCTCACTCACACACACTTTCTCTCCCTTAGGCACACACATTCACTTTTTCTCCCATACACATATACACACACACTATCTCCCTCATGCATATACCAGGCACACTCTGTCCCTTACATACATTCTCTCTTTCACGCACATCACACTCACTAGCTTTCTCTCCTACACATATAGGCTCTCATACTAAATGGATTTCTCTCCCAATTATATATAAAGGCTCTCTTCCTTCCCCCCCACCCCCAACAGTATCTCTCCTTCCCTTCCCCCCAACAGGCTCTCTCCTTGTGCTCTCCCACAACAGGCTCTCTCATCCAGGGCTCCTCTGCTTCAGCACATGGATGGCCTCACTGGGCCTCTTGTTCCTGCTGTAGCTGGGAAGGAAGCTGTTGAAAGACCCTCTAGGCTTCTTCATGTTCTGGTATGGCGGGAAGGGAGGTGGAGATGGCCCTGCTGGGATGCTTCTTGTTGCACCACATGTGGGAAAGAAATGCTAAGGGCCCTGTTGAGCCTCTTCCTGTTACATGGTGCATCGCCAGCAGATGAAAGGGAGATACCAATGGCCCTCTTACTATTATGTGGAGGGTAAGATAGGGAAGATGCGGAAGGCCCTGTTGGGCCTCTTTCTGTTGCGCCACAGGTGGGAGAGGAGAATTGATAAAAGGCCCTGCTGGGCCTTGTGCTGTTATGTCAGAAGTAGGAGGGGGGATCCCTTAGCTGACGAAGATAGCAGGGAGTAAGGCATATATAAGCAACTCCTCCATAGTAGTATAGTGCCACCTTTGCCTATGGAGTTAAACCACAGCCACTTCAGGCACGAGTTTGAAATGTGGCTGCTGCGCTGGACTGGAGGGTTAAAATCTGGACAATTTTTGGACATTTTAACCCTCCTCTGGTTTTCGGACACTACTTTAAAAATCTGAATTGCCTGGAGAAAATCTGGACAGTCGGCAACCCTATATCCTTCTGGTCTTCTTTATTTTTTCTTCCCTCCTCTCAATCTGCTTTTCTTGGTTCTCTCACTTACTTAACCTTTTCTTTTATGTGTCTCCTAAATCTCACCCTTCTTCATTCCTCTTTTGTTCTTTCTTTTCTATGATTACTCTCCTCTGGCTTCTCTCTCCATTACCCTATGTCTGATCTACTTTGGCTCTCTCTCCTTACATTTCCCCTTCCATCTCCTCCTATCATGTTTTGTCCTTAATACTTCTCCCGCTATTCCATATCCCCACCTCTCCACTTTCCTGCCTTTGTCTGTCTTCATCTCCCTTTTTTCTATCAGCTTCAATCCACATTGGCCTAGACCCGAGGTAGCCCCCAGTTATACTTAAATATTTCTGTAGTTAGTCTCTCTTCATTCTGCGCATGACCGCAGATGAAGAGGTGAAGGATAATTTCAATGTCAGTAAAGCACATAACTGCACAGTCTCTGCCTCCACTATTCTTTCTCTGGTTTGATCTGATCCCTTTCCCCTAAATCAGGCAAACCAGCGTTAACTATGGGAAGATTAACCAGAAACCAACATAGTGTGCTTTCAGGTGCATGGACATTGCAGTCTGGGTATAGAATCACACGTTTTATGGAACATAAAGCATCCAACTGTTTGCCCATAGAAAAACAATACCATGCACAGACTTTGAAGATTCTTTTGCATGTTGTTGTTTTTTAAGTCATCACTTGTCAACTTGAATTTTCAAAGAGTCAGTCAGAGAGAAAATATTCACATTTTAGCTAGAGTGAATGAAAAGGACACAGAAGTTTGATTGGAGCCTTTCCAAAGTCTGTCCAGCACATCTAATCAACTCCGTGCAGGCTGACTTCTTATCTCAAAGAGTTTAAGGCAGTGGAGAAGTAGACTAATTGGCAGGAAATGTTGCTTGTCAAGCAAGAAAACTAAAATAGTTGTTTTCTGTCACTCTAACACAAAACAAGCTGTGAACCTTCAATGCAGTACATTTATTATTCTGTATTCAAAGTGTACTGTCAAAAAACAAAAGAAGTGGGTGAGCCCCATGGCTTAAACTGTAGCACTCTTAGATGTGGTGCGGAAGATTGTCTGTGGGCTAACTATGCTAAGGCATGCAGTGGTATGCTCAAGCCCAGGGAAGGAGGATAGCTGAAGGTCATATCTGAGGTGACTCATGCCAGTCATGAAGAGTAATACCGAGAGAGGAGCCACTCTGTTGGGCCAATGAGGGCTGTTTATGCTGCTGGGGCTTGCTGTCTCTGGTGTGGATTTCAAAACTATAGAATTCCACATTATAGTAACTTAGACAAGAGTCAATCTATATTTTCTCATCTGCTAACCTGTTGGCTAGAGATTAGTAAATTGGTTTGATGATTATTCAATAGAAAATTACCCAAGCCCATGTACTATCCTCTCCCAGCACAGAGGAAAGGGAAAGTAACTGGCCTGAGCATCTTTCTCCTATTTCTCCAAGAGAGAAGGTATACACGGGTCAAGAAGAATGTCTATCCCATATCTCCAAATTGTCCTCTCCAGATGGGAAGGGGAAAAGCCTTCCTTAAGGTCAGCACAAATCCCCCCGTGGGAGGGAATGAACGCTATAGAGCATGGTCAAAGGAAATTCTCTTTATCTTCCTCTCTCACTAGGGAGACTTAGATTCTAAGGTGGATTCACAATATGGAAGGACAGGTGAGGAGAATTGGGCCTTGCTAACTTCCACCTATGAAATCACTCACTAAAAATGACAAACTATCTTTATGTAACAATAAGTCCAAAACTGTCTCATAAAGGAAAGGCATACACATGTACCATAGAAAATCTGAAAATCAGGGCTTTCAGTTTTAGTGGTGGACAACAATTATTTCTGTGATGAAAAGAGATGATACAACAAACTTCCATCTATCCTTTTTTTTGTTTGTTTTTCAATAGAAGCCATCTTTGACATTGCCCTGGCTAGCTGTAAAGAGATCGGGTCTGGAGTATATTAGCCAGTGTGTATAATCAAAAAGATCTATGTTGTAATAAATACCTTCCTGCCTCTACTGACCTCCAAGGAATGATTTTTTGTTCTCCCTGAGAAGTTTTTATTTTTAGAACATTGCATGCCCTGGTAGGAAATGTATTCAGAAAAAAACAAATGGAAAAAAAAAATCTCAATGTGGTTGCCTGGTAGATATTTGCAAAGATTATTCCATGATTATATAGCACACCTGGGGACAACGTTGATACACAGAACTTGTTCCATTCAAATTCTGCTTCTCATTCAGGCATGAGATTCAATAAAATAAAATGAATCGCTCCAATTATACTTTACAAATAATGTATACAAACCCATGCTAAACATTGCTTTGTATTCAGAAGGAGATCATGATTCTAAATGCTGGCTTTTAGCATTGTAACTGATTGAATAGATAGTTTGAATCCACAGAACTTAAGCTGTTCTCGTCATTAACTATTTTCAGTGCCTGCTGTAGCTGACTTGGTCTCTCTCTCTCTTTTTTTTTTTTTTTTTTTATACTGCTTTGGGCTTTGCTGAGACTCTGTGCACCTGCATCTTCACGTTAGCTGTGCTGTCTAAATATAGCTTTTTTCTTTGCACATGCTCTGCTTCCTATCAGCACAGTGACTCCAGGACCCCAAGGGAAGCACAGAGAGAAGGCTACAGAACAGACTGGATAAGATATTTACCGAATGTAGTTCAGTGGTTATACAATTAAGGAAAGAAGTTTGCAAGTGTTAAATGAATATAGTGGGATCCAAATGACGGTGCATGCAAATAAAGTGGAAGCTGAAAGAATGCCACTTTCACAAGGATTGCAAATGGGATTGAAAGCACAAGGGTTTGAAATATCTCGCCGTATCCTGTTCATAACACAGTGTGTATGGGTTTGGCATGGTGATTGAAAGGTTGCTTTGATCATATTGAAAATTACACCTACGTTTCTCACAAATGTCTAAGAAACATTTCAGCATGACTAAAGGAAGGAGTTTTTGATCTAAGCAAATAGTCTACTTTGGAAGGTAGAAAGTAAAAGGATTCATGCGATGTCAGTTCTGCTGGGAGGGTTTAGAAGAGCTCCTAAAAGCCTTCTGATTGTAGGTTTTACATTGCATAATGTGCTTCCCTAGTATGAGAGATATCAGTAAAGCTGCTATTTATTTTACAGTGTTAATACTGTAATCATCATCTCAAATAATTGTGTATTGGGGGACCTTGTTGCCTCCCTACTGGTTTAAGGGGCACTTGGGTTTTAAAATAGAACAGAATTGGATTTGCAAACTGCATCATTAGCCCTGCAGTCAGGATTTCTGAATTTTCCACTGCTGATGCTTCATCCTTGTCAAACATTATACCAAGCTAGTGCAGTTTTTACCATTGGGCACCTTTTTGAGACTCATCATGCAAGCACTGAAGGGGTAAAAGAGGCATGGAATAATTTAAGTTGGTTTGCCTGCTCTCATTTCCTGAGCACTGCAATAAAAAAACTCCATGCAGCATTCCACTTTGAGCAATGCATGCATTAGGAGCCAGGATTATAAACGGTGTGCCCAGTTACGCATAATACTACATGACAAGAGAAATGCATTAGGGTTTATTTGCTATGACAATGGACAGAATATGGACTGCACCAACTCTAAATTACATTTTCCGCGAGTTACTCAGGGAAAAATTGGAAAATGGTGCAAATACTAGGGTCTTAATAAATAGCTGTAAGCCATTTAAGGTCAGTGATTTCATGTCATCACATAACTGATATGCCTGTTAGCTAGCACTTGTTCTCAGTCACTGGCCTGATTTAGGGGCTAAGGTGTTTTCTTTTCCCCATTCTGTGTCTAAAAGGGAAAAAAAAAGCAGGTCCTGGGCAGAACAAACATTTCTAGGATATCTCTTGTTTTTTCTATTCCTTTGTGTCTGTGGTGCTCTTAAGACAGGCCCCTTCTTCAGAGGTTGATTTTTTTTTTTCTTCATAGACTTTATAGGTTCACACTGTGATACCGCATCAGTCCCTTAATGAGACAGTTTCCTGTTTCACTGCACTTTCTTCTATCAATGCAAGCTATTGATTTGGAAGGTCAGAGTGAGCAGTGCATGTATATACTACTGGACAACAGTTTCCCAGAGACTGAATTACTGCGCTACCGTGTCCATAATTAATAACGTAAGGAAACTCAGGATCGATTTTTACAGATGGAATGACAAGTGCAGACTTTGATGCCTGCACCCGAACCAGAAGATGAAACGGGTTTTAAAAGACCTTAACACGTTGTTACTGATATTAATAGATCGGGAAGATGCACTCAGGGAGGGTCATTTCCAAAGTCGTTGCTGCGGGCAAAAGAGTTTTTTCCCCAATGCAAATGGGCTTTTTAGAAAATTGCTCAATCTGGGTACGGGTAAGCGTGTATGCAGTGTCAATACACGAGTAATGTCACCTGTAGTAAGAAGAGGTGTTCTGGAGCCACTTTCACACTTACTTTTCAAAAGTGAAAACGATAGGTGTAATTTGCCTTGGAAAAGCCACCTAAAAAAATTAGCTGGAGTAAATGTAGGAAGAATTTGCCCGGCTTCCTCCCCCACCTCCAATGTAGAAAAATGACAAAAAAAAAACAAAAAACCCTTAAATAAAGAAACATAATATGCAAATTAGGCTTTAGCATGCTCATAGTGTGATATACTTTCCTGAACATGCTAGCTCATGTTCATTCATTACATTTTAAGCTCTATCACCCACCTGGGTGATAAATATTAGCATGCATGCAAAGTTTTAACCTGATTATAAACTGCTTCCCTTGGGCTAACTCACGGGCCGATACAGAAAAACCCGCGGGAGAGCCGGCATGCGCCCGTTCTCCCAGTGCACGCCCAGGCCACTCTCCTGGGCGCTTGATTCAGAAAGAAAAAATATGCAGATAAGAGCGTCAGCTGTCAAACCCGCTGACAGAAGCGGCGGCTGTCAGCGGGTTTGACAGCTGACGCTCAATTTTCCCGGCATCGATTCTCGAACCCGCTGACAGCCATGGGTTCGGAAAACGGACGCCAGCAAAATTGAGCGTCCATCTTCCAACCCGCGGGTCGTGGGCAGATTTTAAATTTATCTTTATTTTTGGGCCTCCGACAATATCGCTATGATATTAAGTTGGAGGGTATACAGAAAAGCAGCTTTTTCTGCTTTTCTGTACACTTTCCTGGTGCTGGCCAAAATTAACTCCTGCCTTTGGCTGACCGGGAATGCCATCAAGGAGCATCTCTCAGAAGGACTAAGCTTTGTTTGTCTGTGTCAGGCCCAGGTCCTAGACAATGACACACCACCTGCCCCATGTGCTAAGGGTAGTATCTATCTCTGTTATGGCTCGGGTACATAAGAACGGTTTGTATTGCTGTTTATCTTTATTAAGACTGCGGCCAGTTTATACTATTCTTTGGTTGATGTGGATTGTTGCGTGGATTATTGAGGCAGGTGTTCTCCCTTTACCCCAGTATCTTCATGATGAACTGGTCACTGCTACCCAGGTTAACTCTTTCTTTGCTTAAAAAAGTTTAAACTGTTTTGTTTGACCTATCTTTGTACCAGTTGTTTGGATGAAGCAGCTTAAGTGCCTCTTCATGAGTTTATTGGCATGATTACTAGGAATTGGCTGTATGAGCCAACGGAAGGGCAGAAGAAAAGATAGTTCAGTTATGATTGCTTTTACAAGACAAGCAACAAAATATTAATATGCGGCAATTAACTTAAACTGAACAATACTTCTTTAAACAAAATGTTAGATTTTTAATATGTGCACGCAGCAATAGTGCACCAAATTTAAATCAAAAAATTAGAATGAGTAATCACAGAAAGCCCCGACACGGCCGTGTTTCGCGTCAAGCTGCGTCAGGGGGATCAATTCCAAAAGATCTAAAAACAAAAAACAATTTACATACAGTTATTGTACAGGGAGGCGGACACACTAATAAGCAAGTATTTAAACAACGTAAAACATGATGAGCTTTTACAAGACACCAAGATTATTTTTGCAAACGAAACAACTGTTGGATCAGGTGATCCTGACCCACATGGACACTTCTTGGTCTATGATTTATTGTTCTGTGTGCCATGTCAGCCCATACACATGGTAAAAACAAGCAGAAACCTTCTCCAGTGTTTTTTTGTCAACTCACTATGAATGGGAGATGAAAATGTTCAGAATGCAGAGATACAGACGGTGTAAGTTTGCACATCTTCATTTGTTCAGAGAGTCTACATCCCCCAAAAGCAGACTGATTGCTGCAACTCAGCCAGATCCGAATTCAAATTTGAACCCTGTCTTTGGAGATTGTAAAACTCTGACTTTCACACAACTTTGGAAATAAGTATAGTTGAAGCGTCATTGCCTGGTACTTTATCATCCAGAATGATCTATTAGCATCCTGCCTAGACAGCCCCTTTGGTGATGAAGAATAACAGGAGTGGAAGGTGTGGATAAGGGAGTAGGTTGTCTTTTCTATGTTCTCATGTTTCAACTACAGCCTCACTCATTCCCTATTTTTTACCTGAAAGAAATAGGAAAACCAACAGAAAGGGAGGAGCTAAAATAGGGACAAGAGTAACTCTTCACTGCTCTGCTCTGCTCTGTGTTCTTGCCTACTTCAACCTCACACCCTTCCTTCCTGTTCTCTGCATGCTGCTGCCTGGAGGGGAAGTGATGGAGCAGGAAACAGGGCTTTCAGACGAGCAGCATATTTAATTAACTCTATTCCCTATAGATGTCACATAATAGGGATGTGAATCGTTTTTCAACGATTAAAATTATCGTCCGATAATGTTAATATCATCTTAAATCGTTATAGAACACGATACAATAGAAATTCTAACGATTTATCGTTAAAAATCGTTAAATCGTGTTAGTGTGCACTAACGGGAGTTAGTGCGCACTAACTCCCCGTTAGTGCGCACTAATTCGATTTAGTGCGCACTAACTGAAAATGATACAAATAAACACTTTCCAGGTCACTGAAGGTCAGTTAGGAATGAATATGTGTTCCTATTGGCTGGCTGCCCTCTTATCTATTGATGTTACCAAGGTTACCACTGAGGTGATGGTTGGGGGGATGGGAAATGGAACTGGAAACTAACGAACACCAACAGAAAATGAAACAAAGTGTTCACACTTCCCAGGTCAGTAAAGGTCACTCAGGAATGAATATGTATGTATGTATTCCTATTGGCTGGCTGTGCTCTTATCTATTGATGTTACCAAGGCTAACACTGAGGTAATGGTTGGAGGGATGTGAAATGGAAACAGTTGGAAGCTTGACAAAAAAAGTAATGTAATGATCAGCACTCACATGACTAGAACTTGTTTGTTTATTATTTTTGTTAGCAGGCACCTGAAATGCTAGTGCATGTTGAATTTGCCAATCACTGTGAATTTTAGAAAGGTGGTCCTGGCTGGAACTGTACACAGTTCAAATATATGTAATTGATTGTTGGTAAGTGTATTTTTTAAGTAGCCACACTGGCACCAGTATGTTTACTTTTCCTCCTACTTAACTCACTAGCTCAGCTTTGCAAGAAGGGCTTCTCTGCTTGTGTGTTGTTTTTGTTTGGTGTGAGGAGAGCAGAAACATCAGATCTTTATTCAATCTACTACAGTCATTTCTTACAGTGCCCTATCCCTATTAATACCAGGAGTGTTGTGATCTTCCTGCACACAGTGCCCTAACCCTGATACCAGTCTGAGACAGCTCCCTCCCTGCATTACTAGTGAGAGGCTGGCTTCACAGACAGGGGGGAGCTGCCTGACCCTCACTCCTGACTTCCCCCATGTCCCAGCTAGTGAACGGTGTGTGGGTGAGGGGGGGGGGGGGAGGATGGTGAAGTCTGAGACAGCTCCCTCCCTGCATTACTAGTGAGAGGCTGGCTTCACAGACAGGGGGGAGCTGCCTGACCCTCACTCCTGACTTCCCCCATGTCCCAGCTAGTGAATGGTGTGTGGGTGAGGGGGGGGGAGGATGGTGAAGTCTGAGACAGCTCCCTCCCTGCATTACTAGTGAGAGGCTGGCTTCACAGACAGGGGGGAGCTGCCTGACCCTCACTCCTGACTTCCCCCATGTCCCAGCTAGTGAATGGTGTGTGGGTGAGGGGGGGGGAGGATGGTGAAGTCTGAGACAGCTCCCTCCCTGCATTACTAGTGAGAGGCTGGCTTCACAGACAGGGGGGAGCTGCCTGACCCTCACTCCTGACTTCCCCCATGTCCCAGCTAGTGAATGGTGTGTGGGTGAGGGGGGGGGGGGAGGATGGTGAAGTCTGAGACAGCTCCCTCCCTGCATTACTAGTGAGAGGCTGGCTTCACAGACAGGGGGGAGCTGCCTGACCCTCACTCCTGAATTCCCCCATGTCCCAGCTAGTGAATGGTGTGTGGGTGAGGGGGGAGGGGAGGATGGTGAAGTCTGAGACAGCTCCCTCCCTGCATTACTAGTGAGAGGCTGGCTTCACAGACAGGGGGGAGCTGCCTGACCCTCACTCCTGACTTCCCCCATGTCCCAGCTAGTGAATGGTGTGTGGGTGAGGGGGGGGGGAGGATGGTGAAGTCTGAGACAGCTCCCTCCCTGCATTACTAGTGAGAGGCTGGCTTCACAGACAGGGGGAGCTGCCTGACCCTCACTCCTGAATTCCCCCATGTCCCAGCTAGTGAATGGTGTGTGGGTGAGGGGGGGGGGAGGATGGTGAAGTCTGAGACAGCTCCCTCCCTGCATTACTAGTGAGAGGCTGGCTTCACAGACAGGGGGGAGCTGCCTGACCCTCACTCCTGAATTCCCCCATGTCCCAGCTAGTGAATGGTGTGTGGGTGAGGGGGGGGGGAGGATGGTGAAGTCTGAGACAGCTCCCTCCCTGCATTACTAGTGAGAGGCTGGCTTCACAGACAGGGGGGAGCTGCCTGACCCTCACTCCTGACTTCCCCCATGTCCCAGCTAGTGAATGGTGTGTGGGTGAGGGGGGGAGGGAGGATGGTGAAGTCTGAGACAGCTCCCTCCCTGCATTACTAGTGAGAGGCTGGCTTCACAGACAGGGGGGAGCTGCCTGACCCTCACTCCTGACTTCCCCCATGTCCCAGCTAGTGAATGGTGTGTGGGTGAGGGGGGGGGGTGGATGATGAAGTCTGAGACAGCTCCCTCCCTGCATTACTAGTGAGAGGCTGGCTTCACAGACAGGGGGGAGCTGCCTGACCCTCACTCCTGACTTCCCCCATGTCCCAGCTAGTGAATGGTGTGTGTGTGAGGGGGGGGAGGGAGGATGGTGAAGTCTGAGACAGCTCCCTCCCTGCATTACTAGTGAGAGGCTGGCTTCACAGACAGGGGGGAGCTGCCTGACCCTCACTCAAGCAGAGAAGCCCTTCTTACAAAGCTGAGCTAGTGAGTTAAGTAGGAGGAAAAGTAAACATACTTGTGCCAGTGTGGCTACTTAAAAAATACACTTACCAACAATCAATTACATATATTTGAACTGTGTACAGTTCCAGCCAGGACCACCTTTCTAAAATGCACAGTGATTGGTAAATTCAACATGCACATGTCTGCTAACAAAAATAATAAACAAAGAAGTTCTAGTCACGTGAGTGCTGATCATCACATGTCAAGCTTCCAACTGTTTCCATTTCACATCCCCCCAACCATTACCTCAGTGGTAACCTTGGTAACATCAATAGATAAGAGCACAGCCAGCCAATAGGAATACATATTCATTCCTAAGTGACCTTTACTGACCTGGGAAGTGTGAACACTTTGTTTCATTTTCTGTTGGTGTTCATGAGTTTCCAGTTCCATTTCCCATCCCCCCAACCATCACCTCAGTGGTAACCTTGGTAACATCAATAGATAAGAGGGCTGCCAGCCAATAGGAACACATATTCATTCCTAACTGACCTTCAGTGACCTGGAAAGTGTCTATTTGTATCATTTTGAGTTAGTGCGCACTAACTCGAGTTAGTGCGCACTAACGGGGAGTTAGTGCGCACTAACTCGAGTTAGTGCGCACTAATCGGAAAAAACGATTTTTAACGATTTTTCAACGAAATAATCGTGCCAAACACGATTTTCTTCTCCTGCCACATGATTTCTATCGTTAAGACGATATGGAAAACGATTCACATCTCTATCACATAATAGATCTGACTGTTTCTATAATGGTTCTACTTTGTGAGATTATGAGTTGAATCCATGCATCTGTTCACCTGTTTTGCACCACTGCTTTATTATTTTGAATGAGTAGGGAACTATTTCACATTTTTTTCAATTTGAAAACTAAAAAGAAAAATGCTGGGAAATACTATTCAGAGCTGTAATTAAAGATAATATGACAGTTATATATCACCCAAACCTTGTAGGTGAATTTTCAAAGGTTGCGTGTGGAAAAATGAGTATATATGCGTGTAAATGGCATGCACTCACATTTTATAAACATCAAACATCCATGTGTAAATAAAGGGTTCATGCATTTTTTCACATCTATTTTAAAATTATGCACACAGATAATTTACATGATATTTAAAGAGGATTTACCCCTCTAGTCCTTATTTATGAGTGTAAGGTAGCATGTCCGAGTCAAGGAAATGAGAAGTTTTACTAATTTGTCCACCATTTTGCCTGGTCCTTCTCCAGGTCATCAAGACCCTCTGGGCTCTTGAGCCTGAACTCCTCCCAATTCACCCAGACCTCCCACCCGTCCAATGATATAGTCCAAACATGTTAGATATAACGTATGCAAGATAATTAGTAGGTGTATCATTACCCTTGTAAGTTGCCAAATTTACACACGTGTCTTTTAAAATAGCCACTTCCAGGTGAACTGATTGGCCCCACCTCTGAATGCCCATAAAGCACAATGTTCATTCCAGTCACAGTATACTACTAGTACTACTACTGCTAAACATTTTCATAGCACTACACAACATACACAGTACTACACAACCATACAATGCTCAATGGAGATTACAATCTAATAAAACAAACTGCAACATAAACCCACTTGGAGATACTGCCTTCAGGAGGAAGACGGAAGTGGATATGAGGACAGATCATAGTCCTTTTAATTGAAACAATGGATGCTAACAGGACACTATTGCTAGTGGCTGCAAAAGAACACCAATGTGTAAATGTGTGCCAGTAGCAAAGGGATTAAACAATTCTGCTTTATTGCTCTCTCAGAACTACCTTCTTATTGTACTGTAGGTACAGTGCATTTATAAAGGATGACTTTTGACAGATGTTTGTCCCAATGTTTGAAAAGCATTTTGGTACACTAGGCACTGAGTATTTGAAGCATTTATTTATAGTTCTTTACCTTTTTTTTTTTTGAAATCTAAACAGATTGTTGTCCTAAAAAAAAGGTTGAAGGGCACATGTATGGTTACCTTTCAAACTCATAGATACGGTTTCCATCAAGTCTAGAAAGTGTGCATTTTAGCAAAAAATGACATTTCAAACGTATGTATGTCGAACAGGAAAGTTAAATAACTTTTCTGTCCTTTATTCTTTATATAACCTTTTTGTGGCCTAATAGTTAAATTGCCCATTGCTCATGAATATTTGATTCCTTCACCACCTGCTAAATTTCCTGATTAAAAATGTACTATATGAGTCCTGAAGGTGCCAGAGGCATGATGTGCAAGAACTGCTGTTGTACGGTATATCAGATTTAACTGGGTGATCAAACACAATATTCCAGTCTTTTAATCACACTAGCAATTTCCTTTTATCATAGTGCAATGAGATCTTAACCGTCCACTAATGAAATATCAAAATCTAATTATGGTCGTAATTTCTGGGCTTTTTACCATTGCATAGATCATGCTTTCGGTTTTGCTGCATTTGAAGTATTAGGAGAGACTATTTCTTGAAAACAGTTTTGATGAAGGACATGCACCTGTCCTGAAGTACAGGAACGGTGATGGTCTTTGTGGTCTGGAAAATAGAACAGCGGGATCCGCAGTCTCATACACAACCAGTAAGTGTGTGTACAAGAGGACATGGAAGGTGACGATCCCGGTATTAACATAAGGGGCCCCAGCGGAGCCTTGCTGCTCTTCTTCTAAGGCACATGCCTGGAACCCTGTAGCCCTGTCCAGCAGAGCTGATACCAACGCGTTGCATTACTTCTCAGAGAACCCCACTGTGTTCCAAGTTGCTTGACTCTTATGGAGTAAAAACACCAGTATTTGTTTCCCAAGGGCCACAGCCAGCCAGGAGATGCTAGTATAAAACAGAGTGGTGGAGGGAGGCTGGTAGTTGGCGGGGTTGAGGGAAGAAGGGAGGGGGTTAGTTTTTCTGATCCTTCATGTGGATATTGATAACACTGGGCAACAATGAAAGTGTTACTAACCTAAAAAGGTCCTACTCTGTATCTTGATGTGCTGAACACGAATATGACCATGAAAAGTTTTTATTGGCTCTCGTTTTGAAGATATTTAATATAGTTCACCTTCTATGTTTAGTCATGTAAATTTATCCAGTAGGACTGAAAATAAGCCTAGAATGATGTAATATTGCATCATATTGCATAATACCATCATGCACACATCATCCAGAGTTTATTACATCATTTTCTGATGCAATGCAGTTCTACTGCCTTGCTGCTGCTGAGTAAGCTGATGTCAGCAGTGTACTATATGAAGCCCAGTCAGAAAGGGTGAGCATTTGAAATAATCGTGCTGGCTGACTACTGCTGGACACTCTGCAGAGATGCTCCTGAACAGGTGTACAAGAGACAAGCAAAGAAATCTAAGACGTAGTCTATGACTTCATTTTTCAAAAGGTATTAACCGTAGGTCTCCTACTATTGGCATACAGTTCAAGATGTAATTATATTATTGCATATTACAAAAGAACTAGAGCCAATTTTGCATTTTCACAGTCACATTCATGTTTAGCACATGGAAATTTATAAGAATTGACTAATTTCATTTCAGTAACTGACTTTTGTGAAAATGTGTTGCCCAGTGTGAGGTAATGTTAGAAAACTCATTCCTTTGCATAGCTTAAAAGATCATGACCTGTCACCTATAATTTTAAAAAGGTGGGATGGCTGTAGCACCACAACCCATATCTATATCTGCTAGCAAACTACTCTTAAGCCAGGAACATGTGCTGTGTGAATGCTGTAAAAATTCACTTGCATGAATTGGAATCAGTAAAGCCTGTTACATCATGAAATGTGTTGCTTTTTTGCTATCATTTTTCAAAGCCATTTATGAGCTTAAAAAGTTATTTTATGCTCATAACTGTGCTAATAAATAGCCCACTGCTGAGTGCATGCAAAAGTATACACACAATCCAGTTACACTCATGCTTTTATGTAAATTGAGCAGAGCCATTCCAGGGGGCGGAGCTCAGACAGAGACAGCACATATGTGCATATTATTTTAATTTTAAAAACTATGGAGGAAATTTTCAAAGAGTTACACATAAAAAATTAACATATATACACATAAATAGCCTTTATTCATGCAATCCATATTTTATAAAAGTCAAAAGTATGAGCCTACTTTTCTTTTCGACACACATATACATGTGCAAAAAAGAGGTAGTCTAAGGGCATTCTGGGTGGGGTCAACTGGTGCATATGGTGCTATTTTAAAAGATGATTACATGCATACATCTGGCAACTTATGTAATTTCACACCTGCTATTTATGTAATTGATATCAGAATTGTTTATTATGTACTATTGGCTGGGTGGGAGGTCTGAGGGAAATCGATGCTGAAGAACCAAGAAGGTCTCGATGACCTAGAGAAGGACTGGGTCAATGGGTGGAGGACATGATAAAATGGTAATTTCAATTATGCCCTTATATTTTATTAATATACTGACTTGCATGTGTAAACCGAGTTTTATGTGTCCTACTTTATTTTAATGCATAAAATATATGTGCATATATTTTTAAAATAGGTGCGCGCAACCCGGCACGCACAATCTATGCCCGGTTTTATAACATGCGTGAGCAGGAGGGTTTAAAAAGGGTTACGTGCGTATATTACATGCATAACCCTTTTAAAATCTGCCCCTTAATGCATTGAATTATTCACTTTCATTACATTGCATGTATTTGCACATAAGCATACATATGTCCATATGTTGCATGGTAGAAATGTATGTACTGTATTTTATAATACATGTGGGTTATAAAATAGTACTCTGCACATAGCCATATACATGAATACATGCTGCTACAAAGAATTGCTTGAAAGTTATTCTTCCCACCTGTAAGTTTCCATGTATCAGTTACACACTCTGAAGAACAGGTGCAATGCTACGAGATTAATGTGTGTGCATACCTTGCTAATTACCTAACTATTTTCAATGCAGTTCTAAGAGCATACATTTGTTTGGAAAATATTTGGTAAAGTCTGCATATATAAGAAACAGATTTTACTACTGTGTGAGTTTAACACTTACCCTTTCTCTTTGCATGTCAAAGTTTAGGGTATATAATCCATGGACTGTATACCTTTCTGCTAATAACCATATATTATATACAATATTTTGGGGGTCTTGTCATCATTTGATGCTAATACAGAGATTATACCTTGGTTATGATAAATGTCTCTGCTGCCTTCGATACTCTGGATCACTCATTTCTACTTACAAATATTCAAAATATTGGTATACCAGATAATGTACTCAAATGGTTAAATCATTCTTAATGAATTGCACTTATCAAATAAACATAGGATCCAATTCTTCTGACTGGATCTACTTGCTGACATTGTCATCTACTAAGCAAATGTATGCAGATGACATTCAGTTTCTTAGTCCCTATTCATCATCCTGGTCTAACACTTTATCTACCGTCTGCCTATATATTAAAACCATAAACAGTTGGCTCTTATACAACCAACTGAAACTCAACACTGAAAAAGCAGAAATTCTCCATGACTTCAATCCCACATTCAGTTTGTAGCCCCCCCTGACAGAACTCAATCTAGGCGGTGCCCTAATCTCGATAATTTCAAAAGCCCTTAATTTAGGCATTATACTGGATTCAAGTTTATCCATGTCACACCACATTTCCTATACTGTTAAAAACTCCTTCTTTAAACTTCATATGCTGAAATGATTATGCCCGCTACTTTATCCAGATGATTTTCGTACACTTTTACAATCCCTAATCTTTAGTGGCCTTAATTATTGCAACACATTACTATTTGGTCTTCATGATAATGCTACAGTTAATACAGATCTCCGCCCCTCGGATCTTAACTGGCTCATCCTATAGAGACCATATTACACCTATTCTGTATTCTTTACACTGGTTACCCATTCAACATAGAATCAGATATAAAATTCTCTCCATCATACACAATTTAATCTATAATGACAATTCTGCATGGTTAAGCACTCAACTTTATATTTATCAACCGAATAGGAATTTATGCTCAATGCATAAAAACCTTTTACAAGTACCCCCAATCAGAATTGCTCAACTCGATATTACACGAAGACACACTTTTTCCGGCGCTAGCCCTCAAACCTGGAATGCAATCCCAAACAACCTGAGACAAATTACCAATCGCAAAGAGTTTAAAAAGAATTTAAAAATCTTTCTTTTCAGGAGTGCATTTGACTCATTCATTAATTCATCCCCCAATGATTTTAAGCTTTAAACAATTGCCTTATTTTAGTTATACCCTGTATTTTATCTTTTGTCTTGATTCTAATTTAATTTAATTTTCCTTATTGCAATGTCTTGTTTTTATCTTGTTTGTTAATTATATTATTATGTATGTAAACTATGTAAACTGTTTTGATCATCCTCAGTGTAATAAATGGTATATAAATAATTTTAAATTCATAAAAATATCCAAATTGCTTGCAAATAATTCATGAGGTTACAGTCAATGGGGTAGATTTTCAAAGGGGTACGCGCGTATGATACGCGCATACCCCCCGAAAACCTACCCCAAACCCCCCCTGCGCGCGCCGAGCCTATTTTGCATAGGCTCGGCGGCGCGCGCAAGCCCCGGGACGCGCGCAAGCCCCGGGGCTTGCATGGAGGGGCATGTCAGGTGCGTGTTGGGGAGCATGCCGCGAGTGACGTGGCATTTTGGGGGCGGGCTGCGAGTGATGCGGCGTTTTGGGGGCGGGCCCGGGGGGATGGCGCTGGCCCGGGGGCATGGTCGAGGCCTCCGGACCAGCCCCTGGGTCGGATGATGTTGCGCCAGCAGCCCGCTGGCGCGCGCACATTTACACCTGCTTTCCGCAGGCGTAAATCTGCCAACAAAGGTTGGGGGGTTAGATAGGGCCAGGGGGGTGGGTTAGGTAGGGGAAGGGAGGGGAAGGTGAGGGGAGGCGGAAGGAAAGTTCCCTCCGAGGCTGCTCTGATTTCAGAGCGGCCTCGGAGGGAACAGGCAGCGCGCGCTGAGCTCGGCGCGCACAGGTTGCACAAATGTGCACCCCCTTGCGCGCGCCGACCCCGGATTTTATAAGATACACGCGGCTACGCGCGTATCTTATAAAATCCAGCATACTTTTGTTCGCGCCTGGTGCACGAACAAAAGTACACCTGTGCGTACATTTATAAAATCTACCCCAATGTTTTCAACTGAATTCCCACTGAATTTTGCTTGGAAATTTTGAGTGGTACTTCCATACCTGTGGAATTTGCAGCTGCAGTGTAACATGAGCAGTGACATGAAGCAGGCATGGGGATTGCAACATGAATTTCTTGCATGTTGCTTGCTGGCTCTGCCACAGGATCTGCCTTCTTGCAGCACATGTAAAAGCTCCTGCACTGTGAAACTGTTCATACTTTTACCTGCAGATGGAGATGGCAAGTTTAAATGATCAGTTTTAACCCAATAACTGCTTAGTTACCCAGGTAAAATCATTTAAAAATTGTCACCATGAAATATACAAACACACATGATATACGGATATAATGCACACTATTATGGACAAAGCTGTAATTGCACTTCAGGGCATGGATTGCATTGCTAAACTTAAAGAAAATTATAATCTTGTGTTGATTAGGTCTTTTCATTTTTTTACATGCTCTACACAGGTATTGCATCAATATATGTTCTCTGCCTTGAGCCATGTTGGATTACCATACTATGAGGGTAGCTTTCAAACCACTCTATGCGACCCCATATATTTAGCATTTTTATATACCGACTTTCCAATAACAGAATTACTGATCAACTCGGTTTACATTATAACAGAACAATCACATTTACAAGTAAATGTCTTACAATGAACAGGTCGATATAACTTGGATAGGTATATATGGGGTTAACCAGTAAAAGATACATTGCCTAATGTAGGCGTAAGTAAACGATACAGTGCCTAATGTAGGTTAAATAAACAGTGCTAATTATAAGACTAGGTTATGATCCTCGACTGCCAAAGTTTACGTGTGTTCTATAGATGATCTAAATAGCTCTCAGGTGGATTACCACCGAGAGGATCATTGGCAGGGATGTTCCGCGGGTTGCTGTTATGGGAACGCTTGGTTGAATAACCAAGTCTTGAGTCTTTTTTTAAAAGTAGATGAGCATTGCACTGATCTGAGTTCTGGTGGGAGAGTGTTCCAGATTTTGGGGCCCGCTGTGGAGAAGACTCTTTTGCTTAATGCTGACTTCATCGGTGGTATGTGCAGGTTGTTTTTATAGGCTTGTCTTACTGGTCTGGTGGATGCGTGGAATTGGAGAGGGATTTTGAGCTCGAGTGGTGCCAAGTTGTGTAGTGCCTTGTGGGTTATTGAGAGCACTTTAAAAAGTATTCTGAATTTAACGGGAAGCCAGTGTAGGCTTTTCAAAATCGGTGATATGTGGTCTCTTTTGTTGGACTTGGTTAAGATCCTTGCTGCTGCGTTTTGCAGCATCTGTAGAGGTTTTATGGCGTTAGCCGGGAGGCCTAGTAGAAGTGAGTTGCAATAATCTATTTTCGTGAGAATGAGTGCTTGTAGCACTAAACGGAAATCTTGGAAATAGAGGAGAGGTCTCAGCCTTTTCAAAACTTGTAATTTGAAGAATCCATCCTTTACGATATTATTTATGAGAGATATGTAATTCATTTGATTATCAAGGATAACCCCTAGATTTCTGACTTGTGTGGACATTGTTAATTGAGTAGATAGGATGGTACTGGGATGTGTGTAGGTTCCGTCTTGGGAGATAAGGAGGTATTCTGTTTTGCTTTGATTTAGAATCAGATTGAGGCTAGTGAGCAAGTTGTTGATGACTTGTTTGCAAGAGTTCCAGAAGTCCAGAGTTTTTTGGAGAGATTCAGTAATAGGAATCATTATCTGCACATCGTCTGCATATAAGTAGTGTATGAGATTTAGTTTAATGAGGAGCTGGCAGAGTGGGAGAAGGTATATATTGAATAAGGTTGGAGAGAGTGACGATCCTTGTGGGACTCCCAAGGTGCAGGTGACTGGTTGAGATACTTCATTGTTGACCTTGACCTTATACTGTCTGTTCTGTAAGAATGATTTGAACCATTTGAGGGCCTCATCTCCGATGCCAATGTCTGACAGACGATCTATTAATGTGTTATGATTGACCGTGTCAAATGCTGCCAAGAGATCTAGTAGGATGAGAAGACAAGGGTGTCTGTTTTCCAGATTAAGTAATATGGAATCCGTTAGTGAAATAAGGAGAGTTTCCGTGCTTCGTGATTGGCAGAAGCCGAACTGTGCTGGAGAAAGAATGTTGTGGTCATTTAGGTATTCAGTTAGTTGTTTGTTTACAACTCGTTCCATGATCTTTGCGATGAATGGTAGATTTGCAATTGGGCGATAATTAGATGGGTTTTCTGGAGAAAGATTAGATTTTTTTAGAAGAGGTTTTATGATTGCCATTTTTAGAGGGTCAGGTACTAGTCCTTGGGAGAAGGAGCAGTTGATGATTTGTGCAATGGGTTTGGAGATGGTTTTAGCGCAAGCGATGAGTAGATTGGTGGGTATGGAGTCCTGAGGGTGTGAAGAAGGTTTGAGCTTTTTTAGAATATTTTCAATCTCTAAAGAAGAGGTCGGTTCGAATTCCCTAAGGCTAGCCTTTTGTGATGGGACAGCGGCTCTAGGTGTAACTGGTGAAGTATTGATATTGTTCTTGGACTGAGTTAGGAGTTTTGGGATCTTATTTTTAAAGTAGGTTGCCAATTCTTCTGCTTTGCTTGCTGCTTTATCATCTGGTATGGATGTCAATGCGGGTTTAGTGAGTGATGATACCAAAGAAAAAAGCGCCCTGGGGTCGAAGATGAAGTGGTGAATTTTTTGCGAGTAAAAGTTTCTTTTTGCTTGGAGGATGGATATTCTGTAAAGGTGCATCGTGGACTTGAATGCTGTGATGTTGGTAGATGTGGGGTTTTTCCGCCAGTGTTGTTCTTTTTTTCTGAGATCTTGTTTTAAAGATTTTAGATTTGGTGTGTACCAAGGTTTTCTGTTGTCCTTGTTTGCTTGATGAGCTTTGGTGATAGTTGGGCATGTGGTATCTGCCACTTTTTTGGTAATGTTGTTCCACGACGAAATGGCTGCTTCCACGTTTGTCAGGTCTAGCTGGTTGAATTCATCTGATAGGCAATTGCTGAGTGTTTCCTGGCTGCATATTTTCTTGAATTGGATTGAGGTATTCTGCCTTCCTGGGGTGGTAGGTAGGTTTATCTTTAGTACGGTGTTGATCAGCATATGGTCTGACCATGGAACTGGTGTGCATGTAGGGTGAGAGGAATGGGTAATTTCCTGGTTAATGAAAATGAGGTCCAACGTATGACCTGCTTTGTGTGTGGGTTCTTTAATTATTTGTTTGAAACCCATGAAGTTTAGTGTGTTTAGGAAGGTTTCACAACTAGAAGAGAGGGGGGATACATCTACATGGAGATTGAAATCCCCCAGGATGATCGCTGGGATGGCGGAGTTGATGTGTTTTACTATATTTTCAATCAAAGGTAACGGATCAGTTTCAAGGTATCCTGGGGTGGCGTATATTAGCCCGATTTGAAGGTGAGAGGATCTGAAGACTGCAAATTCTAGAGAATGGGAGGATATTGAGGTTTGCAACGACATTCCCAGTGTTTTTTTTGCTGCAAGAAGAAGACCACCTCCTCTTTTTTTGAGTCTTGGGATAGAGAATATATTGTAAGTTTGGGTGGGGAGTTGGTTGATTGTAGCGATGTCTTCTGGTTTTAACCAGGTTTCTGTAATAGCAAATAAGTCGGTGTTTGTTTCCTGAAGATAATCATGTAGAAGGTGAGTTTTCTTAGTCAAAGACTGTGCATTTAGCAGCGATAGGGTGAAAACTGAGAGGCCTAGTAGTTGGTTTAAAGGCGAGATGATGATAGGAATGAATCTTTTTTGTGAGGGGTATGGTAAGGCCTGATTTTTTGCAGATGATCTCTTGACATTGTGGATGATTGGAATGGGTGAACCTGCCATGTTTGGTTTCGAGAAGGGGTAGAGGCTGGGATAACTTTGATGGTGTGAGCTGTTGGATTTAGAGGTAGTTAGCTTTTGAACCTGGAGTGTGCATTCAGATGGTAGGAATCTTTGAATTAGTGAGATATATCTTTGAGTGAGAGAGGAGGGTTTGTAGTGGTGGTGTATTGTACTTTGGCGTTGCTCAGTACTTACTGCGGTTTATCAGCTGCAATCCGCAGGTGGTCAGTCCTTAGTTGTGTGGGTACTGTTGACCTGGACAGTCTGCGGTGGTCTTCCCTCGGGTCTGCACGAAGGGGCGCACAAAGGGGCCGGCCCCTTTGTCGTGCTCCTTCGGCGTGCGACGCACGGCATGCGACGCCTAGGCGCTGTGGATGATTTAAAGGGCTCCTGGCCCTGCCGTGATTGGCTGTGCTGCGGGTCTTTTTATTGGCTGTCGGCCCGGAGTAGGGCTGAAGGAGGAGCCGGTGGGCTGGGATCGGCGCCTCGTGGTCGGCACGGAGGTCTGCCGGGGTGAGGGTGCGTTTGAGGGCCTTACCCCGGTGGGTCTCGGCGCCGGCTGCGCAGGCCTCGCACGTCCGGTCCCGCTGAATTTTAAACATACATGCTTTTCACATGTGAAAAAAATTGTAAATTGCTTTCATAAAATCCTTTTTATACGCGGAAATCAGCATATTTTAAAACATGCGCATGTAATGCATGTAATTGTAATCTTCAGTTTGCTAAAACCTCTACCAGTTCATCAAGTCCTTCACCAGGTCATCACAACTTTCCTAGTTCTTCATTCTGAACTCCCCCCGGGGTCCACCTAGACCTCCCGCCCAACCAATAGTAGTCAACAAATGAGTCTGATCTCAATTGTGTATGATAATTAGTGGGCATAAAAGTATGCAAATAAGTTGTGAAATGCACATGCATAAGTCGCTTAAAAAATAGCAACTTGCATGAGTAACTAGAATGCCCATAGACTGCCAAGTTATTCTCACTGGTTTGCACAATACTGAAAGTAAATGCATGTTTTGATGTCCATAAAATAGCATATACACGAGTGCATGCCATTTATGCACATATATGCTAATTTTACACACACAAATGTTTTGAAAAGATTCACTCCTATAACTCAGAAATAACTGTGCCATAGTTCTGAATTAAGTAGGGAATTTAGCCCCCAGCCCTACTGAACCTCTGTGAACTTCAATTGGTTAATATGTTGCATTATCCAACACAGTGGTTCTCAAGCTCTTTTCCATTGTGTCACACCTGACAGGTGATGCTCGAGAGTGTGACACATTGCACACTACATGCTGCAGCTGAACTTAAATACAATCCAAATTATTATTTTACTATTAAAAATGCCACTAAAGAAAAATCAAATATCCTTAACATTTTATTTTTTGCAAGCTGTTATTGAAATTAAAGTTATTGTATTTATTTTTTACAAGTTTTAACTACTTATTTTTTCAGGGAGAAATGTGAGACTGATGTGTTAAAGAGTTAAAACTCTCATGCACCTCACTGTCAACATCAAAATATTGACCCATTCTGGAATTTATTCAGATCCGAATTAGGATATTTCCCTTTACAAAACATATAATCAGATTCTGATATTGCCTCTGTAAACAGCAAATAATGCCTCCACTGTCAGACACTTTGGCTTAGATTTACCAACGTAGCAGGGCTCCCTGAATAGCTCACTAACGGGGGGGCAGGGAGGTGAAACGGGGAGGGGGGGCGGTCCTGCGATAGCCGGCAGCGATCGCACCTCCGCAATGCGATCCCTGCCGGCGTTGTGCCAAATAACTACACCATAAAAAGTGTAGTTATTCGGCGAGAAACTGGCAGTGAAAACTAAGCGTACCTTTCGCTGTTGGCGAAGTCTTCGTGGCGTCAGCCCCGGTGTCACCCTGACTCCTCCTCTTCCGAGGCTGACACCGCCCCGAATCTGCCCCCATCTTGGTATCGCACGCGATAAGGGACCTTTCGCATGCAAAAGGTCCCTTATCGCGTGTGATCCGCTTGATAAATGACCCCCTTTGTGAAGTAACACAAAAAGCTGCTATTTACAAAGATAATCAGGAAAGCACATTCCCAATCTCTATAAAAATTCTAATCTGAGTTCCTTATTTCCATTTGTTATTCTTTCTGTGAGAGAGAGAGAGATGGAGAGAGAGAGAGAGATTCTTTATAAGAGGCTCATATAAGTAACTATTTATACCACTCTATGAGGGGCAACTAGTAATTTGGGGTGAGATTTTGGGGAGCTGTTAGGTTTTGGGGGACAGTTTTACATGCAAATTGAGAGGAACAAACAGCACAGTTACCATCAGTGAAGATTTTATGTGATTTGGCATGATGACAGGTACACAAAGATGAGATTTGTACATTGTACTCTCGACCTAACTTGATAGCAGCTAGGGCGAGAGTTCATCAAGCTAGGTCGAGAGTACATTGTACAAATTTCATCTTTTTATAGCTTTCGTCACTCCAAATCACATAGAATCTTCACTGATTTCTAGTGCTGTTCATACCTCTAGCTGTGCATGTAAAACTGCCCCCAAAACCTAGCACACTACCAAAACCTCAACCTGAATTCAGAATACTCCCCCCCGCTTACAGTAGTATAAAATGTTGCCTAAAATGTGTGCCTCCCCAGAGGCTCCCTCTCTCTCTCCCCCCCACTTCTCCCCTCTCTTCCATTACACTATTATACACAACAGTAAGTATCTCTCACTTTAATTTACACCTCCCATTTGCATACGCATCTCACAATACATTATCACAGGCGTTAGAGCCCTAATGTCCACGATAACGCCCTAACGTGACTTGATAAATGACCCTCTTAGGGCCTTTTTTACTGAGCAATTTCTCATAAACACAGAATGGGAGAAAACCTTTAGTAAAATGACCCCTTTAGATTATTAGCCCTCAAGGACAGGGACCTATCTACTATATCTGGTCATAACTTACCTTGAGCTTAGAAACAGAAAGGCAAATAATTATTTGATTATAATTAAATATAAATTCATGTCTTTTCCATTCCTTCCCTGCATCTGTCTTTGACATTGTTCTTTCAACTTTTTTCTCAGCCTCTCTCTTTTCTACTTCTCTATCCATTCATAGCTGGATTTCACTTCTCCTCCCTCCCTTTTACCCTCCCAAACTTCATACTCCCTCTTTTTCACCTGTCACCTAGCTACCAACTTTACATCTTGCAATCTCACTCCTCCCAGCCAACCCATTCCCCCTTTGACTCTCTCTGCTTCTCCAACCTTCTATTCCCCCTCCCTAGTGCCCTATTTCCAGCCTCAGTTCTCACTCCCTTTCTCTGATTTTCAGTTCCTCTCCAGCCCTTTCCTCTTTCACCCCTCCCCAGGTTTCCATTCCCCCTCTTTCACCTCCTCCCCAGCCCATTTCATTTCCACACTCTCACCCCTACCCAACCCTAATGTACCTTCATCTTCCTCTCGAGCCCCAGCTTCCTTCCTTCACTCAGCCCCTCCTAGTCTGTAGCCTTTTATTCATCTTTTAACCCTTTTTCTTCCTTCTCACATCTCCCTTTCCAGCCCCATCGGTTTCAAAGCAGCTTTTCATCCTATCCCATCTGTTTCATTCACCCCAGCCCACCCTTACACATACCACCCACCCAAACACTTAGTACCCACTCTTCCCCCAGTTCCCAAGTCCCCACTTAATCTCAGTCCTGCAAAGCCACTGTTTGGGGAACGAAGTACCTGCCACTCCTGGCTCTGCCTCCGCCCTATAACAACACCACGGTGCGAGGCTCATCTTCTTGCACTCATGCTCCCCCCCTCCCCCCCCCGGCTCACCCCCTCTCTCATTCCCCTTTCAATATCCCTCCCAAACCATCCCTTTTAAAACTTGCCCCGTCCATGTGACAGACAGAGCAATCAGGAAGAAGAAAATGGTGGAGTACCTCGAGCCATCTCCTCCACCCTTACAGCAAGTAATGATGGTGAACAGGACCCTACATTTCCAAGTCAGGTTGGTGGCAGCACTGATCATGGCATTGGGGGAGGGGGGGGGAGAGAAGCATGCAATATTTCTAGTCTGAACTGATGGCAGCAGTGATCTTAGTGGTGGCACAGGATGTGCCAATGTTGATCATGAGGGTGGGGGAGGAGGAAGGGGGAGAGGGAAGAGAAGGCAGCATAACTACAAAGTTTTCAGCTTGGGCTGTCAGTGACAGTGATTGCCGGGGTGGGAGAAAGATAGCAACAGGGAGCAGCGAATGGCATTTCAAGTACCTGGCTCTCTGCTCTGTACTCTCCTTAGCCAGCAGGCACATGTGACTATTTCAGAAAGCCTAGGCTTGCTATTTCATATTTTGGTGACACACTAGCATGTCCTAAAGCACTGGTTGAGAACTGCCTGGGATGCAGGAGGCAATTTTCAATTATGAAAAATTGCTAAGTTTCATAAATAGCTAAATATCTAGTAATGTTTTAGCCATGAGCATTTTTATTTCCCCCACCAAAATGAAGTCTTTGGGTCAGCTCAGAGAGAGGTAATTTAACTGTGTTCTCATGCACATTCATTTTTTGCTCACTGCTGACTGTTGAGGCATCCAATCTGACAAATTCAGAGGTGTTCCAAAAAATGCCTAAAAAGGAGAAAAACCTGGGTGCAGCAAATACTCACATGTATGCAATGTGGGATTTTGTGTGCCACTGGAGACCCATCTGAGAAACAGAAGTGCAATACATTATATAATTTTCAGAAAAGAGAGAGTTCCAGATCTTAAATATTTTTTCACCTGAGCATCCGGAAGGAGAATGAGTGAGAGGCTGGCCAAGAAATATTGCTGCATATTAAGGAGTCACTTTTCAGCTATTGAGGAGCCCCAGTCCTAGCTGCCCCAAATTTGTCTGCCTAGATTTAGGAAAATTATCAACTGAACCTAGGAGGATAGGATTCTAACTCAAATTTCTCTGAAAATTATGAGGCCAAACTAGGAGTGCCTACGTTTGATGTTTATCGCTAAATATTAACGCAATTTAATAATAATAATAATAATAATAACAATTAAACTCTGGAATTTGTTGCCAGAGGATGTGGTTAGTGCAGTTAGTATAACTGTGTTTAAAAAAGGCTTGGATAAGTTTTTGGAGGAGAAGTCCATTACCTGCTATTAATTAAGTTGACTTAGGGAGCAGCCACTGCTATTACTAGCATCAGTAGCATGGGATAGATTTAGTGTTTGGGTAATTGCCAGGTTCTTATGGCCTGGATTGTCCTCTGTTGGAAACAGGATGCTGGGCTTGATGGACCCCTGGTCTGACCCAGTATGGCATGTTCTTATGTTCTTATGTGTGCCCTGACCTAACCAACCCTCAGGGCTGCCCATTTTTTAAATGGTCTGATCTAGTTTCTAACTGTCAGAGTGGACGGTTTACTAAGCCGCGGTCAAACAGCTTGCTGTTTCACAGCACAAAATTCACTGAACGGTAACATGTGAGTAGCGCAATTTAGCAATTTCTGAAGAAATTTTGCCACAGCCAGAAAAATCAAACATTTCTGACTGTGGCAAAGCAGAGTGTGGCCCTGGCTGCAAGATTTAAAGGGCATGTTGTCCCTAAGACACCACTCCCATGATCAAAGGTATTAAATTAAAAAAAAACAAACCTTGGTCTTTCACTGCTCTGCCCTCCACCTCCCCCCCCCCCCACCACTCCACCCAACAAGCATAATCCATCCTTCAATCTCCAACCCAAAAGACTCAAACACGAGCTCTGCCCCTTCCTATAGCCCACCTATAACCAAGTTTATTCAAAATTAAGCCACCCAGACCTCACTCTCCGCTACTCTAAAATAAAGTCTCTAGGTCTTCAGGAACAGGAGCAATGCTCAAGCTCTCCTGCCCCACTGTCAGCAAGATTCAAAATGCCGCTAGGTGAGCCGTAGTTGTGCGCACATATACATCACGATAGCAAGCTGCAGGAGGAGGGCTAGTGCCATTTGTAAGTTTGCCATCCATGGGACAGGAGCAAGAGGGTATTGATCTGTTCATGGAGACCTGGTGTCTTCATTTAGGTGGGGGGAATCAGAAATGGGAGGGGGTATTAGGGAGTGCAGCTTTAGTACAAGGCTGTTGGGGTGGCTGCTGGGGATTGTTGGTATGTTGGAGGTACACACTGGAAACAGACCACAGGGGTTTTTTTTTTTTTGGGGGGGGGGTTATTATTTCATTTGGTTGTGGGGAGGGGGTTATCTACAGGGCTACATGACCCTTTGAATCTCATGGTTGGGGGCTGGTCCAAGAGAGCATGGGCAAGCACGTAAGACCGCGCTGTCATCTGCATAACAATGAGCCGGTTTGCCTGCCTTTGTTTGTGACACAGCTCCTTGTTTTTAATGGAATGTGCCTGCTTCCACTTGCAGTAAATGCATATAATGCACATAAACTCTGAGTGATGCGTGGCATTGCCCCAACAGCGTGGGTTACATGCAGATTTTGCATATTATTTGCCACCCTGAAGCTTGGCAAATAGGCCACAAAGCTAGGCAGCTGGATGAACAAAATATAAAAGTTTTTAATATGAATAGATGCCCACATTTTTTTAAATCATCCACTTATTTTTGAACAGGGGGTCCCCTTAGGCTACATGTACTGTCTATGGAAAGAAATGCTCAGTTCTCCTGACTCCTAGTGTTTTATGTTTCATAAAACCATGTTGGATGTTAATTGCAGCACAAGGCATCTTTGAAATGTATTAGGGGAACATTTTCTCTTATTTCCAGTCAGCTGACACTGTAATTACAGAAGATGATAAAAAGTAAACACATTAAATGGTCTTTTATCCATATTAACCATAATTATGAAATCTAAAAACACTTCAAATAGCTTTTAATTTGTTGCTCTGCAGAAG
Organism: Rhinatrema bivittatum; assembly: GCF_901001135.1. Classification (NCBI taxonomy): domain Eukaryota; kingdom Metazoa; phylum Chordata; class Amphibia; order Gymnophiona; family Rhinatrematidae; genus Rhinatrema; species Rhinatrema bivittatum. The sequence goes on along the minus strand of NC_042615.1, from coordinate 451,793,274 downwards.
CAAATTCACATGTTCTTTGCCAAAAAGTAAGACCTTTGACATAAATGGGCACTATGAGCGTTTTCTCTAAATTTGGACATTGCAGCAGAGTGCGCCGGCTGCTGTATCTTCCATCCCTCATGGGGCATATTTCTGAGGAATTAAGGTGGAGGGGGAGAAACATTTTTATTGGCCATAGTAACATGTCAGTGGGCTTTACGAGAATTAAGAATAAAATAATGGAATAGCTGGCAAAAAATGCATTAGAGAAAGCTTAGGTGATGGGGAATCGAATAATTCCAATGTTGGAAGAAGATTTAAGAGCAAAATAGAAATAAAATTCTCTTTCAGGTATGGGGAGGGTTGAGAGAGCAGGGGGTGGCTATAGAGGTTGCATTTTAAAAGCTATTTACCAAGATATCTGTCTACTTATCTGGTTAAACAGGCTATCAGAAAATTGGCTAACCTATATGGGGTAAAACTATGCACTGGGATTGACAGCATACATACTTTTACTCAAAGGAAAAGTTGGTGGCATTAGATCAAGGGAGACAACATTATGCATAGGTGTGGATTTTCTAGATTATGGGCTAGATTCATCAAACTATTGCATGTGATAGGAAGAGGAGCATGTTTTATGGTAATAGCTTATTTATTGCAAAGTGCTCTACATAGGTATTACTTCAGAGTGCAATCATTTTTTGGTAAGTGCCATGAGAGAGAGAGAGACCACCTTGCTATAAGGTCCTCATAGTAGTTAGGTCTTTATACCTCTATAGGAGGCCCCCATAGTTACTCAAGGTGAGGTTTAGGTATTAGTGCAGGGGTTAGGGGCTACTTTGACATTCAGAGTGAGATGTATGAACAGAACAGTGCACTCTTGTGAAGATTTGATGACCTTCGGATTGAGGAAATTCACCCAAAGATGAGATCTGTACAATGTTCTCTCAACCTAGCTTGTTGGACTCTCTACCTGGGTAACATCAAGCTAAGTTGAGAGAACATTGTACAGATCTCATCTTTGGGTGAATTTCCTCACTCCGAATGATATCAAATCTTCACAAGCGTGCACTGTTCTTCTATGTGTGATAAAGCCATGTTGTGCAGCTTAACGCAAATGAAAAAGGTGTAGTTGTTTACTGTGTGATATGGCATTGCAAAGCTAGCCCACTTGGCCAGAAATCCTGCCCCAAACTCCACACCTTTTCTAAATTAGCATTGCACCAATCGTTATGGTGCTTTTCGCATGCAAAAAATGCCTTAACACGTGAAAAGCCCATAACAGGTTGGAAAATAACCCCCTATGCATGTTGTTTTTCAGGGAAAAATATCCTCAGAAAAAGCAGGGGGAAATCTGTACAAGTACCTTTACTCTTGGAAATTTTGATAATTGATGCAATGTCCCTCTGGAAAAGTGCTTGTGGTGTTTGCAAGAATTCACATCATTTTGAAAATTTTCCCCAAATAGAGCAAAGGTTGTGAAGTCTGTGACAGTCTTCAAACGGTGGCTAAACTGCAGATTCCTATGACTCACCCATGATTTCAAGTTCATTTATGGTATGAGGCTATTGGGGTAGGTTTTTATAATCATCCCTGGATGGAATCACCATGTGTTATGCCTCATTGGAGGGCCTTGGTGTGGAAGAGATGAAGTGTAAGAGGGGGGTGATCTCCAGTGGATCAGCAGCTAGGTTAGAACATAAGAACATAAGAAAATGCCATACTGGGTCAGACCAAGGGTCCATCAAGCCCAGCATCCTGTTTCCAACAGTGGCCAATCCAGGCCATAAGAACCTGGCAATTACCCAAAAACTAAGCCTATTTCATGTTACCATTGCTAATGGCAGTGGCTATTCTCTAAGTGAACTTAATAGCAGGTAATGGACTTCTCCTCCAAGAACTTATCCAATCCTTTTTTAAACACATCTATACTAACTGCACTAACCACATCCTCTGGCAACAAATTCCAGAGTTTAATTGTGCGTTGAGTAAAAAAGAACTTTCTCCGATTAGTTTTAAATATGCCCCATGCTAACTTCATGGAGTGCCCCCTAGTCTTTCTACTATCCGAAAGAGTAAATAACCGATTCACATCTACCTGTTCTAGACCTCTCATGATTTTAAACACCTCATATCCCCCTCAGTCGTCTCTTCTCCAAGCTGAAAAGTCCTAACCTCTTTAGTCTTTCCTCATAGGGGAGCTGTTCCATTCCCCTTATCATTTTGGTTGCCCTTCTCTGTACCTTCTCCATCACAATTATATCTTTTTTGAGATGCGGCGACCAGAATTGTACACAGTATTCAAGGTGCGGTCTCACCATGGAGCGATACAGAGGCATTATGACATTTTCAGTTTTATTCACCATTCCCTTTCTAATAATTCCCAACATTCTGTTTGCTTTTTTGACTGCCGCAGCACACTGTACCGACAATTTCAATGTGTTATCCACTATGACACCTAGATCTCTTTCTTGGGTTATAGCACCTAATATGGAACCCAACATTGTGTAATTATAGCATGGGTTATTTTTCCCTATATGCATCACCTTGCACTTATCCACATTAAATTTCATCTGCCATTTGGATGCCCAATTTTTCAGTCTCACAAGGTCTTCCTGCAATTTATCACAATCTGCTTGTGATTTAACTACTCTGAACAATTTTGTGTCATCTGCAAATTTGATTATCTCACTCGTCGTATTTCTTTTCAGATCATTTATAAATATATTGAAAAGTAAGGGTCCCAATACAGATCCCTGAGGCACTCCACTGTCCACTCCCTTCCACTGAGAAAATTGCCCATTTAATCCTACTCTCTGTTTCCTTTTTAGTCAGTTTGCAATCCACGAAAGGACATCGCCACCTATCCCATGACTTTTTACTTTTCCTAGAAGCCTCTCATGAGGAACTTTGTCAAACGCCTTCTGAAAATCCAAGTATACAATATCTACCGGTTCACCTTTATCCACATGTTTATTAACTCCTTCAAAAAAGTTGGTACTAAATTATCATGATTGGATAAGTGCCTTGGTTGGTAAGATTATCATTCTCCTTTGACAAATCATTGCATTTGGTTGGCAAGTGGAATATAAAGATGATGAATTTTGAAAATGAGGGATGGGCACAGTCAAGCCAGTGTAATATTGACACATGAAAAACTGGTGCTCATGACTGAGCTCCCGCTTTTCTAATGTGTCCATCCAACTCTCTCGGGTGCATGATGCGGCAGGCTAATGAAGTACCAGGGGAAATTGTTAATCGCTAGCCAGGCCTGGCGTGACCGGGTGTGCACACCCTACATTTGGACAGGGCAGGACACTTGGAAGGGCGGCGGCAGCAGGAGAGGCCATGGGGCCACCGGCGGAGCTCAACCCACCGGCGGCCAAAAATGAAGAAAGTCCTCAGCAGTTTCTGCATTTAGCTGTGTGCAAGTGCCCAACTTTCCGGCTCCTGCCCCTCCCGCGGGCCGTGGTGGAGCTCATCCCACCACGGCCTGAAGTTAAGGGAGAAGGAAGTTGGCAGACCATGGCCTGGAAAAAGGAAGTTGTGTACGTGTGTCTGTGTATTTGTCTGTATGAGAGCTTGAGGGTATGTTTGTGTCAGAGCTTGTGTGCTTGTGAATGTATGTGTATCTGTGTCAGAGCTTGAGTGTGTGTCGGTGTCAGGGCTTGAGTGTGTGTTGGGGCCAGAGCTTGTTTTCATGTGTCTGTGTCAGCACTTGTGTGCATGTGTATGTGTGTGTCTGTGGGGGTTTGAGTGTATATGTGTCAGAGCTTGTGTTCATGTGTATGTTTTTGTGTCTATGTGAGAGCTTGAGTGCATATGTATGTATTGTGTCTGTGTCACAGCTTGTGTTCATGTGTATGTGTGTGTGTCTATGTGAGGTTCTGTGTGCTTGTGTGTGTGTCTGTGAGAAAGCCTGTGTGCAAGTGCCTGTGTGTGTGTGTGCCTATATATCACATACAGGTTCTCACAAGCATGTTCACACACTCATAATGTATCTGTGAGGGAAAGAAAGCAGGTGTGTGTGTGAGAGAGAGCATAGGCATGTATATTAGAGATGAAGTGTGTGAGAGAGTGAATATATTTGTGTGTGTGAAGATAAAGTTTGTGTGGCCCTACCTCCCAATCCACGACAATCTCAAGGTGACTGGAAATCAAAATATCCCAGGTATGAAGAGCAGGAGATTTTTTCTAATCCTTATTAGTTTTAATTATTGGGTGTAATTTGTTTCTACTGTTTTGAAATATTTTATTGTTTTTTGGGGAAATATTAGAACATATTTTAATTATTGGATTTTTTCTTCATCAGATGTTTTGAAATATTTTATTGGTGTTTGGGAAAAGTTGGATATTCTATTTAACTGGTTTGAAATATTTATTCTTTTAATGACTTTGATTTTATTATTATGATTGATGTTTTATATTTCTTGAATTTGGTTTTTAATGTTTTATGAAGAACGATAATGCTTCTGTTTTTCCATTGTGGCTCTACATATAGAGGCTGGCTTGTTGTGGGTTTCAGTTCAGTTCTTTGCACATTTCAATTTATACTTTCTGGTCTCTTTATTCTATATTTGGTCAGGGTCTGTATGTGTTCTCCGTAAGTGACCGAGATGAGGTATTCTGCTACCATAATATTTATTTATTGTGATCTATAGCAGTCTGATTTGTTCTATTTTCCTAGTAGGAAGTGTTACGGTGTTCTAGGGCCTGATGTAGTATGTGCAGTGTTATGTTTTCATAGATAAGGTTTTTACTGTTTGAGTGTTGGCAGTTAGAGTTGTTTTGGTATGGGAAGTTTACTAAATTGTAATGGTAATTCGGTTTATTCATGGCTTTCTGAGGGCCAAGCCCACACCCAGCACACATTACAATAAGGTTTGCTTAGGGTACCTAATACTCTTCCCCTGACCATGGGTTCTGTTTGGGAGGTGTGTGTCAGTTTTTCAAAATATAGATTGCTGGAAGGAGCTGGGCTTTTTTTGATGGGAATATAAAACAAAAAAGCCGAAGTCCTCAGGAATATTTATTAGAAAGTCAATATTCCAGTAAGTGCCTTTCTAATAAATACTCCTGAGGACTTCGGCTTTTTTGTTTTATATTCCTCACGGCTTTGTAGACCGACTTCCTTCCTGTTTTTTGGGCCCGTTCCTTTTTTTGATGATTGCAGGACAGAGAGTGAATAATGTGGGGGTGTGGGGGTAGCACAGTAATGGTTCGCACAGGGCAGCAAAAAAGCTAGCACCGGCCCTGACCCGTGTGTATTGTGCATGCATATTGGTCTCCAAGAATATTTTTTTCCCCAAGACTTTTTATGTTTTTGTACAATGCTGATTTCTGTGGTTCCTCCTGCTTTGATTGTGACAATAATAATAGGAGGAACCACAAAAAGCAGGATTTTGTTTTTTCTGTTTGAGCCCTTAATACCAAGTAGGGATGTGCATTCATTCAGGACAAATTAGTCAATTTCGTCCTGTTTCTGGGACAACAAATCCCAAACAAATTTTTCCCAAAATTTCAGGTTAGTGTGCACTAACGTTAAAATGTTAGCGCACATTAATTCGAAATTCAGGTCCCACCGAATTTCAAAGGCTCGAACCTCGGGAAATATGATATTTCCCCTGGCGGGCCGAAAACAAAGCCCAAACCGAAAGGTTCAGGCTTTGCACATCACTAATACCAAGTCCTGGAAAGTCGTTAAATTTGCTGCATTACAATGGGTGCATTGGTCGCTCAGGAAGTTTTTGAATCATTGGGTAATAGATAATAGCCTCATATGTATGGAATTTACATGTGATGAGCACTATTAGCTACGAGCATTTGGATACGCTAATCCCGGAACTGCATTGGGTGTAAGTCTAGCGCATCCAAAATGCGTTTCCAACCACGCATTTAGCGGCATGCTGACCTGAGCGATTGATATTACATTAGCCCAAGTATTAGTAGAGGTGATATGGTGATAAGCGTGGAATTAAGATTGGGATAATATGGTGTTTTGAGGGAGGTTACATGAATAATTTGTAACGTTAATAGAAAAGCTGCAGTCATGTTTTTCCTCGAAAGACATTTGTGTCAATGTTGAATGATGATCTGGAGGCATATGTTGGACTAGAGTTATAGTCGTTACTTCAAATGAAATTAGTATTAATAGAAACTCAAATATTACAAGACCATTCCAGCTGAAAAAATGTTCAGTCTTTGCTAACAGATCAAAGAAAAGTGAGCAGTTATTATTGTAAAATCAACAGATTAATATTTGAAAGTTGTGTTAATGGCTTCAGGATATTCCAAACCTGCTAAAAAAAGTGAGAAACAGAAAATCTGAACTTCAGGCAGATGAATTGTTTGCTCAGTTTCACACACACACACACATATATATATATATATAGTAATCACCGTGTTCATATATAAATCCATATACTGTGGGATTAGCTGCTACACAAAGAAATCTGTGGACCTAGAATTTATTTTTTATACAACAGCACAGACCAGTGGCCACATCATTGAATCAAACTCCTGTATTTTGGGAGACATCTATTTCTGAGTGTATTATGCTTGCTTCAAGCAAGAAAATCATATTTTTCTTTGGTTTGGTCTATAGATCTGGATTTAAAAATGCTTTCTGCCTCTCCTCGTGCAGACACTGTCAGTGTAGGAAGTAAGTGTACAGGAAAATGGAAAAAGAGTTGTTGAAGAATGTGGAAAGCTTTACCTGTATTTCCTAGCTACTTTACCTAGCACCCAAGTTAAACTGATAAATTTCCTGCAAATATGTTCTCTAGGACAGATCCCTAAAATGATAGACAAGTGGCAGGTTACTCAGGGAAATCAGTTTACCTGTCTGGGGTTCTGTTACTTTCTTTTCTGTTTTAGGTTTTCTAAGAACTTTCATATTTTTATTTTTTTTGCTGGTATGTAGTTTTCTCTCTCCCCATATATCTATAAATATCTACATCTCTCTCTCTCTATATATATATATATATATGTATATGTACATATATATCTGTGTATATATATGTGTGTGTGTATACATATATATCTATCTATCTATAGATATGTATGGTTAATGTTCAGTTTGGGACTTAGCAGGACTAACCACGTTTCAAATTTCCTGCTGATCTGAATGCCTCTGGATAAGTTGCAGGTGTTCCAGGGACATTCCAAGGTGGATATAAGTTAGCCAGATAATGTATTCAACTATGTCTGGCCATGCTGGAGTTCAGTCCTAAAATCAGTTGGACTGCTGAGTCAGTAGCAGTCAATATCCATGACAGTTTATCCTGCTATCTTTAGCCATATACATTCTCCGTGCTGATGAATATTGACATATATATGGAAATAGAAACAGATACACATTAGATTTAGATGATTTTGGAATAAAATGTTTGCACATCAGTTATGCCCATGACAAATATTTCTAAAAATTCTCCTTCTTAGAATCAACTTTTTATGCTCAACATGTAATATTGAGCGGCATATGGCATAAATGTTTTAAAAGGTTCTGCTTGGAGGCCCAAGAAATGTGTAAGGGATCTGGGAGGTCATTTCTGATCAGCCCTGCATGGCCATCCCTATGAGATTTTTCTTTTGTCTGTGTTTTCTTGTCCAGTATGGTACCTTCTGTCTGTGTTTGCAAGCTAGGAAGTTAGTATCTCTCTGTCTTACATGCTGGTTTTGCAAGTGCTGCGTTATGGTTGGTTGTGTACACTAAAATGTAGTCATATATTACAGGCATATCTGTTCTTTGTTCCTATGCATGTGTTGTAATAGTTTACATTATATGTGGAGCGTCGCCCCATCTTCTCCACACCTGCAGGCAAAGTCCATGGGCCAGATCAGAACACATGTTCCTGGGTTCTTCCCACACAGGGAAGACAGGGTCAGTCTTTAAGGGCCCTTAGGGTTGATCTACAGACAATCCAGTAAGGAATAAAATAGTCCATGCTGAGGTGATTGTTCAAAATAATAAAAATCCTTTACTAGTCATTCATTGCAGGAAACAAAATCTTCAGCTACATATTATAGTTTACTGCACCATTCAGTACAGAAAAATAAAGTCCACTAGCATAAAAAAAAGAAAGAAAAGAAATTCAGCCTCAAACAATAACAACATCTATAAACCTGGGTGGGTAAGCTTTCTACATCAGGAACACCCACCCTGGGCATTTTCTCTTGCCCTTTCAGATGCAGCTCTCCTACTTTTTATGTCTCTTTCGGTATTCTCCAATAGATGAGTCTCTAGCCATGCAGCTTTTTAAATCTGTATTTAAAGTCTCAGGATCTTCCCTTAATAGGCAGTCTTCACTCTGAACTCTTACAAAGTCCAATCCTCTTTCTACCAAGCTCTGAAGAAATCCATCTGACATTCATCTTCTGAAAAATTACACATTCTTAGTTACATCTCCGAAATGACTCTGGGACTCCCAGACAAGACTTCCCTAATTCTGAAGACCTGGGTCACCCCAACCTTCAGCCTCAGCCACCTTCACAGGTGGCTGAGGCCGAATGATGAGTCACAAAATAAAAAGGGCAGGGATTGATACTGAGCTGGCGGCTGCATCGCGGTGGTGCGTTTTCACCTGCCGCAGCTGCCCACTATTGCCCCCCACAGCACCAATAGAAAAGCTGTAAGTAATTCTGGCACTACTGCGGGTGATACCGTGTAATACATAATCGCCCACAGCAGTACCAGCATCAACATTTTATTAACCCTGCCTTAACCCCTCCCCTTTCCCTCATTTAAATGTTAACAATCGATGCAGTAGTTGTTGTGCGCGATAATGTCCTAATGCATGCGATAATGGCCCATCGTGTTTTGATTAATGACCCTGTGAACTAGACACATACCCTAAAGCAGTGTTTCCCAACCCTCTCCTGGAGGCACACCTAACCAGTCGGGTTTTCAGGTTTGCCACAATGAATATGCATGATATAGATTTGCATATGTTGGAGACCCAGGGTATGCAAATCTATTTCATGCATATTCATTGTGGCAAACCTGAAAACCCGACTGGTTAGGTGTGCCTCCAGGAGAGGGTTGGGAAACACTGCCCTAAAGAACAAGACCTTGAGCCACGTTGGCACAGGAATTTTCTTAAACTCATGACATCTCTCATGGGGGCATGTCAAACCTCTTCTAAACCTCCTACTCTACTCTGACATCAGGGCATGTTTTGGACTCCTTTTACATATGCTTTAGGCATAGTTCACTGTTGAATGCAAAGAAACTCATGCTGTTTGTGTGTAGAATATGTGCCATTCCTGATGTGACTAATACTTCCAATCTTTATTTACATTGACTTTTTTTTTTCTTTTCTGTGGCTTGAAGCGTTTCTGCTGAACTATATGGGCTTGTGAAACACTTTCTACCTTCCTTTCCTTGGTGCAATAGATAACGGTAGTGGCCCTGGGGGAATTTCATAATGGTGATCATAACGTGATAATATTAGACAATAACTGGAGGGAGGACACTAAAGAAAACTACTGCTCTAGCTTTTAACTTTCAAAAAGAAGCCTTTGATAAAATTAGGAAAAAAGAAAAATACTAAAAGGTGCAGTTGCAGAGGTTAAGAGTTTAATCAGGCATGGACATTGTTTAAAAATACTTGGAAGCCCAGACCAGATATATTACATACATTAAACAAAGCAGCAGGAAGGCCAGGTGAGAGCATGGTTTAAAGGTGAGGTGAAAGAGACTATTTTAGCCAAAATAATTTCTTTCAAAAAATGGAAAGAGGATCCACGTGAAGACAATAGAAAAAAGCATAAGCCATGGAAAGTTAGATGTAAAACATCAATGAGGAGGGCAAGAAGCAATTTGAAAAGAAGCTGGCCTTAGAAGCAAAAACTGAAAATAAAAACATTTTCAAGTACATCCAAAGCAGGAAGCCTGTGAGGGAGTCAGTTGAGCCATTAGATGATTGACAGCTAAAAGGGGCATTTAGGGAAGACAAGGTGATAGCAGAAAAAACATAATTAATTCTTTGTTTAGGTGTTTTCTGAAGAGGATGCTGGGGAGATACTTGTGTAAGAAAATGCAAAAACCCCACATTTATTTACATTAGCATTTGATTATCTTGACAGTATTTATTTATATATCTGATACTAAGGGAGGTCATTCATCAAATCACATTAGGGCCTTATCTAACGCCAACGATAATGCCATAATGCATGTGATAAGTAATGCATCATGAAATGCTTATGCAAAATTTAAAAATGTAGTCAAAAGGGAGGAGTTTGTGAAAATGAGGGGTGTTTAATGTTGTGTGCAATAGCATAATACACATTTTAATGCTGGAAATTACTACACCTTATTTCCTTGTGTTATGCCTGAACTGGGATTTGTGATATCACAAATCTTGTTTTGGACAGCGAAGGAGATGGGAGGAGAGAGAGAGAGAACACCTCTGGGGAGGCACACATATTTGTCACTTTTTAAACCACTGTAGGAGGGTCAACTAGTAACTCAAGGTGAGATTTTGTTGGTGGTATAGGGTTTGGGAAGCAGTTTAACATACACAGTCAGAGGTACGAATAACATAGTACACATCAGTAATGATATGATGTGATTTGGAATGAGGAGAGGTACACAGAGATGATATTTGTCATTGTATTCTTGACAGCAACTAGGTAGAGAGTGCATTTCTCTCTCACACACTCACCAAAAAACATGCAGTAAAATAGCACATGTTACAGTATCTCAAAAATTACCTTAACCACACTCCTTTTTTTTTAATCATAGGTGCTATTCATGCAAAATTTATAGAAAATGATGAATCTAGGTCAAAGTTTGTTTAGATTCTGTTGTGCTCAGAATTATCTTGTTTTCTTGTTTTTATTTTATGTTCATTATATTGTAAACCACCTTGAACTTTTGACTAGGTGGTATATACATTTTTTAAATAAATAACTATTTAACAATAATGATTCAGAGGAACTAAAGCAATCATGGTTAACCTGGTAGGCTGACAAATGAAAGAGTAGCAAATGGTATATATCACATGGATGTGAAAGAACTCAAAAGTGAAACTGAAGATCTATTAATAGTAATTTGCTAACTATCATTAAAATTGTCTAATGTACCTGAAGACTGGAGGCTGACCAATGTAATGCTGACTTTTAATAAGGGCTCCAGGGCTGATCCAAGAAACTATAGACCAGTGAGCCTGGAAAAATTGTAGAAATTATTCTAAATAACAAAAGTCACTGTATGTTTTAGTGGGACACATACAACATAGATTTATCTAAGGGAATTATTGCCTCACCAATCTGTTACATGTTAATAGACATGCAGTGGATATAGTGTTTTTAGATTTTAGAAAGTGTTTGATAAAGTTCCTCATGAGAAAATTAAAAATAGTGGGATAGGAGGCAATGTCCTTTTGAGGATTGCAAACTGGATAAACGAAAGGAAACATAAGATTTAATGGTCAGTTTTCTCAATGGAGGAAGGTAAACTGTGTAGTGCCTCAGGGATCTGTTGTGGGGTGAACATTTTTCTATAAATGAACTGGAAGAGGGGATGACGTGAGGTGATCAAATTTGCAGACAACATTAAATTATTCCGGGTTATTAAATCATAAGCAGATTGTGAGAAATTGTAGAAAGACCTTGTGAGACTAGGAGACTGACATTGAAATAGTAGAGGATATTTAATATGGACAAAATGATGCACAAAGAGATAAATAATCCAAACTGTAGTTACACAATGTTAGGTTCCATATTAGGAGTTACCATTCAGGAAAAGGATCTAGGTGTCATCATGGGCAACATTTTGAAATCCTCGGCTCAGTGTGCATCAGCAAAAAAAAAAACAGTCAGAATGCTAAGAATTATTAGGAAGGGAATGAAGAATAAAAAGAGAGTGTCATAATACCTCAGTATCACTCCATGGTGAGACTATACCTGGAGTACTGTGTACAGTTCTGGTTACCACATCTCAAAAATATGTAGCTGAACTACAGAGAAGGATGACTAAAATGATAAAGGGGATAGAACAGCTTACAGCTCCCCTATGAGGAAAGGCTAAACAGATTAGGGCCGTTCAGCTTGGAGAACAGACGGCTGAGGGGGGATATGACAGAGGTCTATAAAATCATGAGTGAAGTAGAAAGGGAAAATGCAAATCGGTTGTGTTTACTTTTTTTTTTTTTTTTTAAGACTCTGAACTTAGGCCTGGATTCACTAATACCGCCAGGCTCTTTGAATCGCATGGTACGGGGGGGGGGGGGGGGGGGGGGGGCAGGGGGGCGAAGCAGGGGCCGGGCCTGCAAAAGCCCAATAGCGCCATCATAAAAGGTGGTGCTATTGGGCATGAAACGATGTCTTCACGGCATCCATCCCGGTGCCGCCCCGACTCCTCCTGTTCCGGTCTTGACGCAGCCCCGACTCCACTCCAGTTTCACTTTGGAAAATGACCCCCTCTGTAAGCAACAAATTTAAATCAAATTGGAGAAAATAATTTTTCCCTTAATGTTCTGAAACCTCTTGCTAGGTTTAAAAAAGGTTTGGACAAGTTCTTAGAGACAATGTCCATAGACCGTTATTAAGCATGTAGACTTGTGAAAGCCACTAATTATCTCTGGGTATTAGAATGGGATTTATCTACTATTGGGGTCCTGCCAGGTATTTGTGGATTGGCCATTGTTGAGCTCCATATCCCCTCGGTCTGACCCAGTATGTCAACTTTTCTGTTCTTATATATTTTGTAGAATGTAGTGGGATTATAAGGTTGCAACTCTAAAAGACCCTCAGGGTATTTGCCAATGGATGCATGTCCTGCGTATGTTTTGCAGTGTAATTGATGGCCCATCTGGATGTGGCATGATTTGTGCTACCTAATATCTTGTTTTTCACTTTCCGGGTTCTCGTTTATCTGTAGATCATCTTCCTTATTTGCATTTTTTCCTCTTTCAGTCATAATATCACTTGCTAGTTCTCTAACTAGAGAACCAGGCAGAGAAAAGACTGGGGGAGAGGAAAAACACCCTTCTCTCCCCTCCGAGAGATATTAAGAGGGAGGTCAGCACCTCGCAGGTGCAATCTACACCCCTCCTCCTCTGGGGATGGAGAAATGAATGTTTCGTTTTTCCTTAAGGAAGGTTTTGCTTTTAGCATTTCCATTGTAAGTCATGTCATTCTCATATCTAGTGATGTATGTGAACATGAAAGATGGATAAGAGTGCAGAATTAAGTATGCATGTATAAAGTGTGGGTAATGGGTGCAGACAGACTATGTATGTAAGAGGATATGAAGATGAGGTAAGAAAGGAAGGAAGGAATGTGTGTGGAAAGAGAGAGGTAGACTAGTTGCATAAGATGGAGAGTTTGGCAAAGTGCTTTTAAAAAGATGACTTTAATGATCATCTGTGTAGGAAAGTGGTATTCTCACTTTAAAAGAAAAAGTATGCATGAGCTTTCTTAAGGCAATGTATTTTTGCCGAAAAATAATGTTTTCCCTCCCGGCAGGCACTAGATTGAAATGGCATGAGATTTTTTTTTTTTTTTTTGCTAGGTCTGCAGATATTGCCATGAGGGGAAAAGAAAATAACTGACAAAATTGGTCCTATAAATTATAATGGGAATTGCACTGCTGCAGCAAGGTATCTCCTGGAGATACTCCTGCCCCGGGCAACAGGGAATAAATCTCAGTTTTTAGATTAACGGAAATGAGAGCTAAGTACGCTTAAAAAAAAAAAAAAAATTCCTTTCTTAAAACACACAGACCCCACTTAAGGACAGACTTCTCTTTCTCAATAAACAATTTAAAAAAAAATGAAACTTTTCATCAATTACAGCAAAAAAAAAAAAAAAAGAAACTTTTCATTGATAACAATAGGGGCAGCTGCAATGAGCTCAGGCTTGCCACTTCAACAGCAGGTACGGTGTCAGGGTGATCAGGGCAGTGACATCAACAGTTTCAGACTGGCCTAGTTGGCAGCAGAAAAACAAAGAGCATGAAAACAAGCAACAACATAATGACCAGATCGTTCTTGGAGTGCAGCTGTAGCCACAGACCCCTCCTTCCTCCACCCCCCACCCCCTGGCACAGCCAAAGGAAACAGGAGCCATTTAAAAATGCTCCTGCTGTTGTTCCTTCACACTTGGTATTGCTGCTTTTTTTTTTTTTTTTTTTACCTCTAGGGTTGCCAGCTGGATCCAGATTCAACAGAGTTGATCCAGTCCAGTGTTTCCCTCATTGCATGCAGGGACTTGTGGTCTTACTTGTCTAAGTGACTGCAATAACAGAGCTACGAGTTACTGCATGCAATGGATAAACCCTGGACTGGATCAACCCTGTCGAGTGAATCTGGAGACAGTTGGCAGCCCTGGTCATCGCCCACCACAGCAACACTCCCCGAGCCTCTCCCACTTACGGGTTTGCTGCTGCCTTGACAACAGTGCGGCGTGAACCCTACACTGCCTCCGCTGCTGCTCTCCTTTGTGCAAATAGCAGCACTGTAAAAAAAAAAGGTTTACCACCCTTGACAAGCCAGTAAAATAAACCTTATTTAACATTTTTTCTCTCTTGCTTATATGAGGAAGAAGAAACTAGGCAAGCTAAAAGAATCATAAGGTTAGTAGGGACAGCATCTGATGTTGGCGGGCCAGTGATTCTGGAGATGAATGTGGGCAAGCCAGATGAAAAGGACCTGTGGGACTGAAATGGTCCGCGGACTGTAGTTTTCTCAGCTCTGGCATAGACCTAAACACAGGATTTTTTGTAATGTACACACTAAGACAGTAACTTTCAAAATACCGCACGGGCGTCCATGTTGGAACGGTTGCCGGCGCGTGCACATGGATGCGCCGATTTATAACATGCATGCATTGACACGCACATGTTATAAAATCCTCTACCCACGCACACATGCGTGCACGATTTTATATTGGCGAACGCAGGTGCCACCTCATGTGCGCAAGTGGGGGTAGTTTAGTAGATGCATGCGGTGATGCAAAAGGCCTTTTCCTCAGTTCCCTCCCAGACTGGGAAGGAACTTCCTAAAATCGCTACCTAACCTGCCTATCTGCTCTGAACTCTAAAACCCCACTGACTACCCTTGCTTTTTCTGTTTTTGTACTTACCCGCAGTCTGGAGCAGCAGCAAATTGTGCGGGTCAGTTGGCTCCTGGCATGCGCTTCAGCAGGAGAGTGCCCAATGGCGCCTTCTGGGTGCACCCACACCCTGCCCAAACTTCGTCCAAACCAGGCCCCTTTTTTTTTTTCAGCCCTTCCAATGCGCATACCTGGAGATACACGCGTGGCTGCAGGCCACCCAAAATCCGCACGGCCCAGTGTTTCTCCCCGATTCTGCATGTGCGGAGCGTTTAAAATTTGGTCTTAAGGATTGTTAGCTTCCTGGAGCTGCAACGTATATCTGTATGTAGTTTGCTGTACAGTTCCCTGGGTAAGAACATTGTATAAATATCACAATAAATAGAAATATGTATTCATCTTTTAGGGGTAAATTCTCAAAATTTTACACCTGTAAAATAGGAAGTTATGCACATAAGTAATATGCTGTGATAGAGTATATGACAGAAAGCCTCAGACTGCCTTAACGGACTGGCTCCAGCTATCTGGCCTGGTCCACCTTAAGACAGACAGGAAAGGGATCCTCGGGTGGGGTTGTTTCCCTGAGGTAAGGGATACAAAGATGAGGCCCTGAGAAAGTTAGAGAGGCCCCAAGAAGAAGAAGGAAGCTGTAATCCAATGCTGTGTTTGTTCTGGACATTGCTTTTCAGTCTGCTGAGGTAAGCAGCCATTTGCTTCCCTTCTGTTATATAATTTTGTAAATAAACTGATGAAAAGCAGACCATTCTCTAGCCTGGTCTGTTCTGTGGCCTATCCCACTCATAGACTGCTCCAAGGGCATCACATATGCATATACATAAATAGGATTTTTCAAGAACCCCAAATATGCACATATTAGCAACATCACAAGTAAATGTGAAAGAAAAAAAAAAGGTGGAGGCATTCCAGGATAGGGTTCAGAAATTTACACATGAGTTCTTTTCCTGCAAGCCGTATACATGCATTTATTATCATACTTTGTTTTTACACCTGAGTCATGGAAGTGAAATTGTGCTTGTCTTTTGTCTGTAGTTTTTGGGTGGGAGGTCTGGGTGAAGTGGGGGCCATCAGGGTGAAATGCTGAAGGGTCTGGGTGAACTGATGGAGATGTCAGCAAACTGGTGATTACAAGTACATGCACAAGTGAGTATTTTCATCAGCAGGGTATGCACATTCTTTATAAAATTCATGACTCCACATGTCATTCAGAGTTATTACACCCACATGTTATAATTATTATGCAAATGAAATATATAGCATGGCTAGGGAAAGTATGTGTTTTCCCTTTGGGGGAAAGATAACAGTGTTTGATAAATTGTGCTTCTCTCACCACCCATTTTATAAATGACTGCTCTCATTTAAGCTGCTCAAGTTACTCGTTTATGTGCTGACTCAAGCACATTATTGAAAATTACCTTCTGAACTAAAATAGCAGATTGGTGTATGTAGTAGTGTCCATCAAGAAGTGGTTTTTTTTTGTTTTTTTTTAAAGTTCACTACTAGAATCAATCATTCCATCCCCAGGTCTGTATGTGTGCATACACATATAAAGGCCAGAGAGAGACAGACAAAAAGTGCCACAGATGTTGTCCATGTCCATGTGTGTGTGTGTGTGTGTGTACAGTATATCTGTGTATGGGGGTGGGGAGGGAAGGAGATTGATTGATTGTTTTTTTGGTGTGCTAATGTCTATCTGTGAGGGTGTATGTGTGTGTGTGTTCCTATAATTTGTAGATTGTAGTTTATTTTTGGTCTTTGGAAAGTGCATTGTCATAGGACATTGCAGTCTTTAACACTGTCTTAAAAATAAAGCAGTCTTCATTAATGGAATGTGTGGTAGGAATCTGAGTGTAAGGAACCCTTGGTTTCCTTATGAGAAGGAATGCACTAACTAGCTGGGGAGATTCAGGGAGAGTCGATAAACAGTGGGTTGATTTTTGCTTTCCTAAATGGGAGGCTGAGATGGTGCAGACTTAGCTTTTTTGACCACCATTTTAGGGTGTGGGATTTTTAGTTTGATTCCTTGCAGGCAGGAACAATCTGTCTCCTCTTATTTGTTTTTGCTAACTTATTCCAGAAGGGTTGCCTGTTTTTTTTTCCCTTTGTGGGTTAGCCTATCAATCTGATCTATTTCTGATTGCTTTTTGCTCCCTTAATCCATTTTTGGAGATTTCAGTTGCGAGATCCTTGTGTGAACTTTTCACAGAGGATTGAGATGTCCCAGTGCGTGATTAAATAAAGAGTAGGGAAGATTCTGCAGAGTTCTGTCACTCCTCCAGGGGTTAGACCTGTCAGTGACCCAATGCAGAGTTTCAACTTTAAATTATCTGTCTTTTGTACTATCTCCTCATTTTTGAGGCAAGGAAGTTTTTTTGGTTTTTTTTTTTTCACCCTTCCTGTCTCTTTGTATGCTTCTCTTTTTTGAGTCACAGTCCATTTTTGTTCCACCTGGAGCCAAGTGCCCTTGGTACCAAGAAATCTGTTTCCTTTCTTTGGGGAAGAGTGTTTTTCACCTAGGAAGACCCTGAGCAGTGAAAGTTTTCATTAGAGGAAAAATGGATTCCTGTACATTGGCATTAGGTAGAAGCTGAAGGCATTTAAGAACTGTGTTTACAGCTGACTCAGATATGCTGCACTTGACAGGAAAATACACCACCCTCCCCATGAAGAAATATTTCCTGACATGGGTTCTGAGTCGTCCTCTCTGGAGTTTCATTTCACACTCTTCCAGGGTGTACATATTCAGATCCTCCAGCTGCTACACATAATTGTTCCAATGCTGACCCCTCACCATTTTAGTCACTCTTCTTTTGGACCTCCTCTCTTCTGTCTCCATCCTTTCTGAGATATGGGCACCAGTACTGAATACTCCAGGTCAGCCCTCACCAAGGACCTGCACAAGGGGATTATCACTTCCCTTTTCTTACTGGTGGTTATTCCTCTCTCTATGCAGCCCAGCATTCTTCTGGCTTTACCTATTGCCTTGTCACATTGCTTCCCTGCCTTCATATCATCAGACACTCTCACTTCAAGGTCTTTCTCCCAGTCTGTGTGCATTAGTCTTTCACCGCCCAGCACATACAGCTCTTTTGGATTGCTGCACCCCAGATGCATGACTCTGCACTTCTTGGCATTTAATCCCAGCTGCCAAATCTTTCACCACTCTTCAAGCTTTCTTACATCACTTTTTATTCTCTCCTTCAGTCATGATTTATACACACAAAAAATGTTTTCAGCACAGAAATAATTTTTTTGTGCTCATAAAGCATATTTTCTGCACAGAAAATTCTGACTACCGGTCTTGGCACTGAAACTCCAGCTTCTACCCATAGGGTAACATTATCCCTGGAAACTACTTCACCTTGTCTAGGAGTTAAGTTTCTAGCTCTTAGAAAACACGAGGTAAGCCAGCACTCCTCTCTGCATTGAGGGTAATAGCGCTAACGTCTTTACTAGCAAGGGATTTGCATGAGAAGGCACTCAAATATACACATTGTTGTGCTCACATATTTTGGGCACAAAACTCTTTGCTGCTTCCGCAATAAAGTCCAATATACTACAATCTTGCTACTATAATGAGGGCATAGATTTATAGAGTGACCATCATATAGCACTTCAGGCTTATTGAATTTTTGGCATAAACCCTGTTCAAGCGCTAGCGCTTTTTAATCATCTTATAGCACTTCAGGCTTATTGATTAAGCCCCAACTCTGATGATTATAAAACCCTAGCGCTTGAACAGGGTTTATTCAAACAATTCAATAAGCCTGAAGTGCTATATGATGGTCACTCTATAAATCTATGCCCTCTTTATAGTAGTATATTGAACATTCTGAGTTTCATGCTACTTTGGATTATTTTTACTAATCAGCAATAAAGTCTGCAAACAAAAAAACATGCACACGAATGCAGGTTAAACAATGCTCTCCACCCTCTCAGTACCCTCTCCCAGTTCCAGCTCTGAATTCTAAATAATGCTAGTATGCAGCATCACAGAGCTTGCACTGTGTAGCATGGCCTAACAGCATCATTTTGTACACCGTGCTGGAGCAGAAAGGGGGAAAGGATTCCTCCTCCTACCTATTGGGATGTGGTGGGAACAGTGAGCTGAGGGGAGGGTTGATTAAAAATCAGGGCTCAAGCAGGGAAAGACCAGCTCCAGGAAGACTTTGATGACCTATTGGGGTTGAAAAAGGAGGGGCATCACCAGATCCAGGTGATATGTGGGGTTAGATCAGGGTTTGGATTGGGTGGGGAAATATTTTCTTCAAGGGATCTAGCTGTCTAAAGAGTTAGGTAAGGTAGATCATTGGGGGCAAAGTTTCCATACCCTGAGATTACGTTTGATTAGCGAGTTGGGGGGAAGAGAAATAATGTATATCAGCTTTCTTTCTTTTTCCACTAACTCCCATTAATCTACACTTTCTCTTTCTTTCCCCCCACTCGCTCACTACCACCTATTTTCTTCCCCTCCAGGGTTGATCCTAGAATTCTTTCCCTTCTGCCTTCCTTGATTCTAGCACTCGCCTTTCCTTCCGCTCCCACTAGAAATCACAGCTCCCTGACTTGAGCACCCTTAACTGCAGCCCCTCTCCAGTTTCCGCCCCGCATGCTGCCTGCAGTGTCCTGCTCCAGAATCACCCCTCACCCCCTGTTCCTGGCCGCTTACTAAAGAGGGGGAGTGGTTGGAGGTGTAGAGACCCTTAGCATGCCCCCAGATACCCTTGAGTTTCTAGAGAATTCCCAGGTATGCAAGCCCCTCATGAGCCAGGTAGTTGCTTAGACTTAAGCCAGCTTAGGTCCTGGCTGAAAATGAGCCTAAAGATATTCATCTAACAACAATAACCCCCCTAACTTAGCCACTTAATGGCTCCTTGAAATTGTAACAGAGTATTTAGACTGCAAAATTTTATGTTCTCTATATTTTATGAATATAAACCCACTTTGACATCTCTGGACAAAGGATGGGCAAGCAAATATTATTAAATGCATAAAGGTAGATAAACTTATGATTTAGCCAGGTGTCTTCCCTGGCTACTCTGTTTGTTTGTTGTCCAGACCCTGTCCCAGGCAGCCACACCAAAGAAATCCGTCCTTTCCGGGCTTTAAGTTTTACAAAATAATATGCATTCTTTATTCCTGGGTTTATTAAAAAAAAAAAAAAAAAAAGTGTCAAGTTATTTGGCAATAATAATGAAAACAGAAAAAAAAAAATCAAAACTCTTATCAGCAGCCACAACTTACTTGGTCTCAGGTAAGTTATAGTCCTTCCTTCAGCGTGCCTGAGGAAAGGATGCTCTGCATCTGGCAGCAACTCCTGCACTCCTTCTGCCTTTCTGCCTGTGCTCCGGGCTGTTTCTAAGAGCAGCCTCCTTAATTGAAATTGCCTGTGGGGATGTGGCTTGGAGCCCCCACTACACCCTCTGCCTGGGACTCCCCTCAGGGAACCCTTATTACGATCTGGGCTTTACCAACTCTGCAGCCATTTAATGATCTGATTTTTCCCCTGAGGTGTTCACTGTTTCTATCAATTGTCACTTCACAGAGCAGAGGTTCCTGCAGCCTTTGATGGGCATGTTTCCTCTGCGGTTCTCGGTCACGTGGCTGCATGCTACCCTGCTGCAGCATGAACTGAATGTGTTTTCTTAAAAAGTCAGAGAGAGGACACATTCCCTGCTCTCATGGTTCTTTATAAGAGAAGTTCAAGTCATATTCCAAATTATGTTCCGTCTTTAGGTAAATTGATAACTTACATTAGTCAGGCTATACTGTAGATATCCACTGGCCATTCACCCGCGAGCCTTCTACGTTCTTGTCTTTATCTACTTAATTTACTCTGAACTAGTGCTCCAATGAAATCAGTGGTCTGTATCTATAGAGTAAAACGGCTGAGCTGATACCTGTTCTCATGGCTGTCTTGGAGGATACTGCTGTGATGCTCAATGCACAGTGATTTTCCCATGGCTTGGACCTATGCTTATCTTCTATACTCTTTCTCATCTCTATTGTACCTTTCCAAATTTAGCTCTTGGCAGTTGATTGACTATAGAATACTGGAGTACTCTTTTCCTCAATAGCAATGAATGCATAGATAAGCCTCCAGTGCTTTTCACATTGGTGTTCACTGCCGGCTTTCGCACCCAATAGCGCCATCATAAAAGGTGGTGCTATTGGGCACGAAATAGGCAGCGAAAAGGGTTCTTACTTTTTCACTGTCCGCCATGTCTTCATGGCGTCCGCCCTGGTGCCGCCCCAACTCCTCCTGTTCCGGTCTTGACGCCGTCCCTTTTTAGTGATCGCATGCGAAAAGGGACTTTTCGTGTGCAATCGCTTTGAAAAATGACCCCCTATGTTTGCTGTTTGGTTGAAAATGCCTGTAGCAAAACTTTCTCAGCTAGAGCTTTCAATATACATTTGACTGTGGGAGTCAGAGTTTGATGGTCCCTTTTACTAAGGTGGCGCAGTATGCTGCCTTTCATCATAAGCAGTAGCAGACGGATGAGTTTGATTAAAGACAGCAAAGAATAGAAGAAACACATTACCCAACCCCTAAGTATGAGGATGAAGCTTCACAATCTGAGATACTAATCTACCTTTATCAAGTCAAATTCTTGGATTCCCCCTCTACTTACAGTTACATCATTTTACATTAAAAATGGAGTTTGCTTGCATATAAGAAAGCAAATGTAAGGATGCAATTATATAACTAGAAGTATATTAGTGAGTGTTTTTGGATTAAGGAAGTTCTATGCTGTGGCCTTTTCAATCGTCAGTCGACTCACAGGGCCAGTAGGATTACAGTTGAACTGAACCAGATAAAAACAACATACCTTTAGACTATATCTTACAGACTATATTGCTATATATATTATTTAGTCTATATTGTTTTAATGCCCCTTGTCTTTATCCTTAACCTGAAACACATTGTTACAATCCTGCTCGTGGAGCCCATCCCGCAAGCTTGCCTCTCCACTCACTCACCGCCATTACCACCAGCGCTGCCACTCCAGACCATCTGCCATGCGACCTTCGCTGCCCCAGACCACCATCGCATGTGGCAGGCTGCCACCACCGCTGACACTGCCGATGAGTTCTCTCTCTTCGCGGCCTAGTGCCACCCTGGGCCGCTGCCACTGACTGCACCATCTTTGTGGCAGGAGCCGCTGCCAGAATCCCCTCTTCATGGCCTGCATGCCATCGGGGTTCCTCTTCGTGGCAGGAAGCCACCTCCAGGTCCGCCTTCCTTCGCGGCTTAGTGCTGCCGTCAGGGCCTGCTTCTTCATCTATGTGGCAGGGATGCCGCTGTCTTTGGTCCTGCCCCCAGGCCCTCTAGGCACCAGCACACGCCTCTTCACTTCATTTAAAGGGCCAGTGGCAGGAATAGCCCATGGCCACACCGGAAGCCAGCCTTTGCTCACGTCCTGCTTCAGCCCTATAAAAGGGCTCAGTTCCTGTTCCTCAGGGCCTTTGGATCCGGGTCCCATGGTCATCCATGTTCTTCTTCGCTGGATCAAGGTCCTCGGTGGTCTTCACTTGTCCAGATGGCTCTTCGTTCCATGTTCTTGGTGTTCCTGGTCTTGTCCTCTGGAGCTCCTTCATCGCCAGTTCCATGTCTTGATGTTCTGTGTTCCTGATGCCTTCATCTTCGTCTCTGCAACCAGTTCCCAGTTTCCTTGTGTCCACCTTTCCTGGCGTACTACCATCGTGGTCCGTGATCAGCCCATGGGGGGCTGTGTAGGATGCCTCGAGGCACATTGCCTCCTTCTCGTCTACAGCGCAAGCCTCCAGAAGACTCCTGTTTTTAATGCCTTGCTACTGAGAATCCTGAGTCTTGAATCATGTTCCTGTCTTTGGAGGTCCTTGTGCCTGCTTCTGTCCATGCCCAAGACTCTGCCAGAACCTGCTCCGCTTTAGCGTGGTCTGTGACCAGCCACAGGTGGCTGTGTAGGGCGTGCCTGGGTGCAGGCCTCTACTGAATCTTCGACATGTTCCAGTCTCAAGTTCCACTTCTTCGCCTGGCGTCTGCTTCACACTCAGCATTGTCCATGACCAGCCATGGGTGGTTGTGTAGGACATGCTCCGATGCAGTTCTCACCCAGTACTTTTGCCTGAGTCCTGAATCCTTGCCTTAGACCTTCAAGTAACCTGAATCCTTGGCCGAATCTTCTTTGTAACCTGAATCCTCGTTTGAGTCAAGTTCCAAGTCCTTGTCTGAGTCCTCAAGTTCCTGTCTTTGCTTGCTATTGCCCTCCGCCTCCATCTGGCCTCACGCACTCGTCCTTCCCAAGCGGCAGGTCTGGAAGGGCTTTTGAGTGGCGGAAGGGCTACTCTTGTGACCAGCATTGTGTTGCTGGGTCACACTGTGTGTAGGTCCAGCAGAGGGCTGACCCTGCCTTGTTCCTGCTTTGAAGTTCCTTGCCTTAGTTCCAGTCCTGCTTTGTTCCTGCTCTGCCCGTGCTTGCATGCTCTCACCTCCAACAGTGTGCCTTGGGGCTCTCTCCTGAGTCGTGCCATGGTTCAGGGGCTCACGCTCTCCCATGAGCAAGCGACCGTGCCTCTGTGCCCTAACACCAGCCGCAGGCTGCATTTGCAATAGATCTGCTGGTAAAAGTCAGAATTTTAATCTGAATCTGACCAACAACCTCCACAAAATTCACTCTGGATTTTTAAACATTGTAAGTGAAATTTTCAAATAAAGTAGGAATCTGAATTAATGCGATAGTCCTAGCCCACCAAAATATTATGCAATTCATCTGATAATTAAAACAAAACTATATATACAGTATCCTATTTTGGTCTAATAGCTATTTAATACTTTTGGAGATGTTGGTATATAAAACTTTTAAAAATTCCTCCTACTTAATTACATCCTCCAGTATAAGTCAAAACAAATTGTAATATAGCTTTGCTGATTCTTTACAGAATCCACGAAGGTTTTGTAGAGATATAAACTAAGAAAAAAAGCTATGAAAATAGAAATAAGATCAAAAGAGCCAAAAAAAAAATCCTGCAGTCAAGCTGACCCAATCTTTTAAATATTGCTATTTTAAATTGGAATTTACAGCACCCTTCATGGTTCCATCCAGTCCAAAGGCAATCACGTGAGGTATTACAATTTTCTGTCTAAATGGTTGGATAACATTTCAGAGTAGATTGTTTTCTCCTGGGTAATGGTTAAATGCTGATGAAAGGTTGTGAAGCTAGGATGGAAGATGGAGCTGTTTGTTGTTTGTTTGGTGCTATCATTCAGGAGCATCAGAGAATTTAAGTAGCATAGGCAGCACTCAGGCTATGCCTGGGCTGTCAAGAGCCTTCCATTTGGACATCTCAAATGTCACGGAGGAAGTGATGCAAATGGGCATTGGGGAGAACTGATCTCATTAATGTATGCATCCTGCCAACTATAATAAGCCCCACTTCAGGGCAGAAAAATTAATAAATGAGCCAGTATGTCTGAAATAATCGATGCTTATGTCTGCTAGCTGTGTAGTGTGAATGGAAGCTTGAACCAAGCCAGTGTCATTTGGCATTCTGTAGGGCATGGTTCAAACATGGATGTCATCAAGAACTTTGGGGGAGGGGAAGAGGGAATAAAAAAATGCTTTTTCTAAATGTGATAGCAATTATACATTCTTTGATACATATGTTAAACAGAAGAACATTGAGCGTTTGCTAGTATCATAAGAAATCGGAATTGTTTATACTTCCATGCACTGATCAGTACACACACAGATACACCACATTTTGTTATTATAGTTTTATTAACATTTCCAATATAGACATTTTACAAATTAGTGTTAAAAGGCACTGTGACTGACAGAATGCATTATGATTATTGCAGACAAGCCTCAAAATATATTGCCACAGCAGCATAATCTCATCATTGGGGATTTTTTTTTTTTAATTAGACTGCCATTAACATGTAAAATGCAAATGATCTCCAAAGCAGTTCACTATGTGAAAACAAGGGATTATCCCATGAATAAGTCATCTTGTGAAAATAAGATTAATAAACTGCATGTAAGCGTTTGCCCTTCCAGTCAGGAGAAGCATGCAGATAACTTCATTGGTAGATCCTCTGAAAACAAAATGGCTTCTACTTTTTGCTGCTGACATACTCCCAGCTGCTAGTCAATTCCTAAATATTCAGATGCTTGAATGTCAGCTATATTTTCTAAAATATATGAGCTCCCCTCCCCCAGACATATACAATACACTTTTTTTTTTTTTTTCCATAATATTGAAAGACTTTGGCAAAGTTAGCAAAGTTGTCTGAGTTTGAGCTGTGGCAGTGGCCTGATTGGCATAAAGCCACAATTCAAATAAGAAATGTCCCAAATAAAATTATAATTTCAAATATATGCAGAACTTCTTTGTTTCTGTTCAGGGATGGAAATAATTCCATGTTATAAGGGATAAACAAATCCAGTCCTGCTTTTATCCTTCTGCATGTATGAAAATGTGGGACTGTTTCCCTAAAAGTATAAAAGACGGGATTGGATTAATCTGTCGCATATGATGTGGGATTTTTTTGTAAACCCTATTTCTTTTCCTTTTATTTGATCTATTTCAGGGCTTTGCAAATTTACCTATGGATCCCACAGTCAGTGGAGTTTTGAGGATACCCACAATGAATATGCATGAGATAAATTTGCATATATTGAATCCCCAATGTATGCACATTGTAGATTGTACAACAAAACGGTGCCGGCTTCAAGGTCTGCCAGCCCCATTTCTAAATAACAACCAAGCAGGGCAGAGGACAGTGAATGATGGGAGGTGTAGGAGAGCGGGGTAGAGTAAGGCCTGGGGTAAGAGATTCTTCATTACTTAAATTTTGACAATGCCAGCGCTGGTGCTTATTGGCAGGCGGGTGAGAGGATCCTGGCCACTTCCTTTCATTTTGTTTTATTTTTCATTATATTTTATTTCATTTCAAATAAATGAAACAAAATGAACAAAAACAAATCACAAAAACAAAATTTTAATTGTACATCCTTCATACCTTACATTAATAGAATGAGTTAGATATAATAACATATGGTTGTGCCTATTCTCTTTTTATGGGCCCCTAATATTATCATTTTCTTTAACTCATAATGACTAAACTAATTCCTAAGCATGTTAGAAGTGCCATGCTGGACCAGACCATGGAGCCCAGAATCCCGTGACTGAGAGTGACCAGTCCAGGCCACTTGGTAGATTGCACTAGGGAAACTGCTTCCATAGTGCTTACATCCAGGATAACATGTTTTTACAGAAGGGAAATACCATTTTAATAAATGAAATGAAAGTCTGTCTGGCAAATAATAGATTTGTCTTCCAGAGACTTGTCCAAACATTTATTAAACTCATCTACAAAACAAACCTTGACTACATTCTCTGGCAACAAATTCCATAGCTTAATAGTGCGTTTACTGAAAAAAAAAAAGGTCTTAAATGTATTTTAAATCTGCTACTAATTAGTTTCATGGCGTGTCCTTAGGGCTCTTTGTTTCCAGATTTTATTTTATTTTTTCCCAATGAATTTATCAGTCTTTATTAGGGATGTGCAGTCATTTTTTCCAAGTTAGGCAATTTCAACGAAATTGCTTATTCGGAATGGTTCTGGAGAACCAAAAAATGATTGCATTTTTTCTGAAATTTCAGAAACAATTCATTTTTGTTTTAGTGCACACTAAAGTGAAAATCGGGACCCCCCGGGGGAAAAAAACCCCAAACTGTGGGAAAAACAAATTCCCATGAGGGGGCCCCGAAACAAAGCCCAACATTTATTTATTTTATTTATTTGTGTTTTTCTATACCGGCATTCACGGAAGTTCGTAAGCACATCTCTAGTCTTTATTATAGCAAGAAGAAAAATGGGAGGAATTAATGGAAATAAATGCCTCATCATTTTAATGGGTAAATATAATTTTTGATCTTATCTAAAAACCCCTGATAAATTCCCTGGAAAAATAAAATAAAAACTGAAAACAAGTCCCTAAGGCCTGGATTTTCTAAGGTCACAGACCTTAGAGAATCTTGCGGTAATGGGGGGCAGGGAGGCGAAGTGGGGGGCAGGCCTGTGAAAGCCAGCAGCGATCGCACCTCCGGGGTGCAATTGCTGCCGGCTTTTGCACCCAATAGCGCCATCGTAAAAGTTGGTGCTATTGGGTGCGCTACTGGCAGCGAAAAGGGTTCTTACCTTTTCACGGCCAGCAAAGTTTCCGTCATGTCCGCCCTGATGACGCCCCCAACTCCTCCTTTTCTGGGGCTGACTCTGTCCCAATCTAGCTATCGCACGCGAAAAGGGACTTTTTGCATGCAAATCGTCCCTTTTCGCATATGATATGCTACGAAAATGACCCCCTAAGTATCCTCTAGTCCTAGTACTATATGATAAAGTGAATAATTTTTCTCTCTGAAATTGTTACAAACCACATATAATATGGGCATCCTGGACTCAAAGGGCTTGCTCTGTACATACCCTCTTAATAAAGAATAAATAGACTCAGCACAACTGTTGGAATCAAAAGGTTGCAGCTTTATTACAAAACAATGATTTCCTATATATCCAAACATAACGAGTCTCTGATACCCAGCAACCTGTGCATTTGCCACCCCCAGCATCCCAAGCTGCCAATGCATGAGGCCCCTACTTCATCCAAACAAGGAGTCCATCCTGATGTGACTATGCTCAGTCATGCTTACCATCTCTGAGTTCTCCACTGTCAATTATTCAGTCCATCTGACCAATCCATCAACAGTATGCTGCAAACCAACCACCCTCCATACTGATGCCAGCTTAAACAATCAGAACAAGAACAATACAAAGAAATAACATTGGGTGGGAGGTAGCAACCAATGACTGGGATGGCAAAAAGATGGGGATCATATGTATTCCTGTCCTTCATACTCCCCTTCAACAGGACCACCTCATCTTCCTTGTTCCCAATTTATCCAAGTCTAGGACAACTCTGGTGTGACTTGGAATCCCCTTGTGACATAAGGGACCCTACTAGTCACGTCTCCCCTTCTTTCTGCACCTTTTGTGAGACATTATCTGGGCAGCCAATGATCTGACCTAATCTACCCAAAGCATAATTTAATAAATCTTTGTCCTATCCAACCTCAGCTGTCTAATGTTCAAATTGAAGAGCCCTAATCTGTTAAGCCTTTGATCAGAAGGAAAGCCATTCCATCTACTTATTCATTTTTTCCCTTCTCTGCATATTCCTGGTTCTATTATACATTTTAAAACAGGGTACACAACCAAAACAGAATACAATACTCAAGGTATGGGTTACTCCATGGTTTGATGCAGAAGCATTATGTTATGGTTATTGATGTTTTGGTGGATCCTTGGGCACTGTGGCAGCTGACAACACCCATGGGGGGGCAGTCCCGTGAGGTACCACAGTGCCAGGCTAGACTCTGGACACACAAACACAGATTTGAATCTTTATTTAAACAGTTTTGGAAACCACCAGAGGTGGCAGTAGTGAGTAGTAGATGTTGAGCCCGGCTGGGCAAGTCTCCCACAGGATGCTGGGACAGCGAGTCCTCTGCTTGTCTGTGCTGTAGTGGAAAGAGACTGAGAGTTATGAGTACACAGTGAGAAATATACAGTCCCAGGTAGAACAGGAGAAGCTCCGAGGCAGGGAGAGCAGGCCCTCGAGGAGTGAGTACCTGATCCCTTAGAGCAGACTCAGTGGTATTGTACTCACACAGTGATTCCACTAGTCCTCGAGAAGCAAGTACCTGGTTCTAGGGAAGCAGTACTATGGAATAGATGGTAGTTGTACTCACAGATGGAAACTGTTAGTGAAGTCTTCCAAGTAGAAAGGGTTGTAGATGCAGGCAGCGACTCAGGGAACATGGGCCCTCGAGGAGCGAGTACCGGTTTCCTGATAGCACCTGAAAGAAGCAGAAGAGGACCCCAAGGAGCGGGTACCCCGTTAGCAATCTTGAAGGGTGTAAGAGTTCCAGATAGTGCTGGAGTGGCAGAGTAGCTTAGTATGGAGAGTGAATCCCATCCGTAAAGTTCCGGCTTGCTAACTCGGTTAGCTAGCAAAAGTTGTAGACAAATATCCGGGCAGTGTGAAGTCATCTCAGAGGGACGCCCCTGAGGTTCGCACCAATGAGGAAATAAAGATGAGGGTGGCGTGTGCGCACGCGTCCTATGGTCCCTTGGAGGAGCATGGCGGGAAGCAGCACCAAAGCCCGTCCGGGGACGCCGGAGAGGATGGCAGACAGATGCTGCAGCAGCCAGTAGTCTGAGGAGAGCGGGAAGAGCCGCAAGAAGAGTGAGGTAGGCGGGGCAAAGCAGTCATAGACCGATGGTCGCAACACATTATTATGTTCCCATTTTTATTTTCTAGTAGTTTGTGAATACTTATCATTCAATTTACATTTTTGGTCACCACCATACACTGAGCTGAGGATTTCAATGTATTGTGGGAACTTTAAATATAAATCCCTGCATTGTGTTCACATAGTTGGGATTATTTTATAGGGGTGTGCAGAGGAAAATATGTTTATTGATTATTTTATTTATTTGATACACATATGTAACCCTTACTAGGGGGGGAGGGTTAAGTCCCAAGGTTATAAAAACATTTCTACTCTTTGGGGCAAGTATCCGGCTAGCATTCCACCCATGTTAACTATCTCTCCCAAGAATGGATTCTTTTTGTGGGGGGAAGCTCTCGTATATGACAAAGTTCCTCATGAGAGTCTTCTAGGAAAAGTAAAAAGTCATGGGATAGGTGGTGATGTCCTTTTGTGGATTATAAACTGGCTAAAAGACAGGAAACAGAGAGTAGGAATAAATGGACAATAATCTCAGTAGAGAGGAGTGGGCAGTGGAGTGCCTCAGGGATCTGTATTGGTATTGGGACCCGTGCTTTTCAATATATTTATAAATGTTCTGGAAAGAAATACGACGAGTGAGGTAATCAAATTTGTAGATGATACAAAATTATTTAGAGTAGTTAAATCACAAGCAGATTGTGATAAATTGCAGGAAGACCTTCTGAGACTGGAAAATTGGGCATCCAAAAGGCAGATGAGATTTAATGTGGTTAAGTGCAAAGTGATGCATATAGGGAAGATAACCCATGCTATAGTTACACAATGTTGGGTTCCATATTAGGTGCTACAACCCAAGAAAGAGATCTTGGCGTCAAGTGGATAACACATTGAAATCGTCAGTTCAGTGTGCTGCAGCAGTCAAAAAATCAAACAGAATGTTGGGAATTATTAGAAAGGAAATGGTGAATAAAATGGAAAATGTCATAATGCCTCTATCGCTCCATGGTGAGACCGCACCTTCAATACTGTGTACAATTCTGGTTGCTGCATCTCAAAAAAGATATAGTTGCGATAGAGAAGGTACAGAGAAGGGCAACCAAAATAAGGGGAATTGAACAGCTCCCCTATGAGGAAAGACTAAAGAGGTTAGGACTTTTCATCTTGGAGAAGAAATGGCTGAGGGGGGATATGATAGAGGTGTTTAAAATCATGAGAGGTCTAGAATGGGTTTATGTGAATCTGTTATTTACTCTCAGACAATAGAAGGACTAGGGGGCACTCCATGAAATTAGCATGTGGCACATTTAAAACTAATCAGAGAAAGTTCTTTTTCACTCAATGCACAATTAAACTCTGGAATTTGTTGCCATGAGATGTGTTTTAGGACAGTTAGGGGTAGATTTTAAAAAATATGCGAGGTTGTACATGTGCGCACTACCTGGCGTGCGCTCATGTACGCCCAATTTTATAACATGCGCAGGTATGTGCATGTTATAAAATCGGGGGTCGGCATGCTCAAGGGGGTACATACTAGTCCCTTGTACATGCCGACACCCGCGGCCTTTCCACACCCTAACCCTAACCTAACCCCTCCCCAAATTGTCTCACCTTTTGCACCTGCCTGGAGACAGGCACAGATTGCGCGCACCATCATCCTGCCGGCACGCGATTCTCCGACACAGTGGCAAATGGCCATTGTGCCGGAGGCCTCTGGCCCCGCCCCTGGACTGCCCCTTTAGTAAAGCCCCAGGACTTAGATGTGTCCCGAGTCTTTCCGCGTGTCTTCGGGCCTTTATAAAATAGGTCCGGCGTGTGTAGGGCTTTGAAAATCCAGCCCATAATGTAGCTGGGTTTAAAAAAGGATTGGATAAGTTATTGAAGGAGAAGTCCATTACCTGCTATTAATTAAGTTGACTTAGAAAATAGCCACCGCTATTACTAGCAGCAGTAACATGGGATAGACTTAGTTTTTGGGTACTTGCCAGGTTCTTATGGCCTGGATTGGCCACTGTCGGAGACAGGATGCTGGGCTTGATGGAACCTTGGTCTGACCCAGTATGGCATGTTCTTTGCTTATAGCCCAGAAGATGTATTGTGTTAGCTGCTGCACCCAGGGTGTGAGATGCTGGGACAAACTAGGCAGGATAATGCACTGGGTATTAAATGTTTACTGTTATTAATGTTCAAAGGCCTTTTCATGGTGTATTTCTTTTCTTCAGCTACATAAAGCTACCCGATTTACCATTTTACTTATTTATCAACCTCCCTTGGTTAATTTATTGGAATTTCATAATCTTCTTATGTTAATTTTTCAGTGAACATTCATTAATCATCATCTTCTTTTTGGGGACTTTAACCTTCATGCAGATGAACCTGATAAACCTTTGGAAGCTAAAAGTTTTGGCTATGCAAGATTTATCTCTCAAACAATGTATCACTTTGCCCACACACAATCTTGGTCATATTTTAGATTTACTTTTTGTTTCTGAACATGTTCAGATTTTAGATAGTTCTATCAATAATTTTCCATTTACCTGAACTGATCACTTTATGAACACTTTCTCTTTAAAGCTAACTATTTCACACTTTGTACCTATTCAACAAAAATCTTCTCATTAGAAATGTAAAAACCTACATTTATTTATTTAACACTTTTTTATACAGACCTTCATAGTAATAACCATATCGGATCGGTTTACATAGAACAAGGGTATAACTGAAGCGACAACTAAAGTAATTAACAATAGAGGTGAATAAGGCAAAGTTACATTTAACAAGGAGTAAAAACTTGGAAGCTTAGGCAGGTAGTAATTATAACATAATACGATGGAGAATACGGCTTAAAGTGCCTTAACCTGGAAGTTTGGATATACTTTTTGAAGTGATTTCTTTCCCCTACAATTTTTCTTCTTTATCATCTTCAGAACAGTTTTTTATTTTTATACAAATCTGATTTCAGAATCTGATTCCAAATGTTCTCCTTTTGAATCGCTATTGTGAAAAAATTCTCATAGTTCTCCTTGGTATCAATCTGGGTTTAGAATTCTCAAAAGACAAAGTAGGCACTTGGAAGACTTCTGGTGGAAGTCTAAATCAGAACAGGAAAGGTTTTGTTAATAGCACCAAACATTATATTTGTGAAGTCAAACTTGCCAAACATTTTTTTTTTTAATAAGGCTGCTATTGCTAAATCAGAAAATAAACCTAAGGCTCTTTATAAGTTGGCATCTGAGCTCTCTTGTTTGGAGACCATTCCTGATTAATTCTCTACTTCTCTTACTGCAGATATAACTTTTCAATCTCTTTTCAGCATAAAGTAGATTTTATAAGGGACTCTTTTTCTTCATTGAGTTCTAGCCTTAATCAGTCCTATCAGGATTTATCTAATCTTCAAGATGTAATCAGTTATATTTTGAATCACAGGAAACAGATGTTGTTCCCACTAGCATACTTGTTGCATTCAAAACAACTTTGCCGGGTGGACTTTTTCTGTTATTGAAACAACTTAATTTGTCTTCACCCTCTGATTCTAGGCCATTTTAAATATTCAAAAATCCAAATTTAGGATTTTTAACATTCATTGCTGATATTGTCAATACGAGACTCAATACCTATAATTTTCCAGTTCCTCTGAAATCAGCAGTTATTTGTCCAGTTTTAAATTAAAAAAATATTTGGATCCTGAGGTTTCTGATAACTATCGTCTTGTTTCCACCCTTCCTTGCTAAAGTCATTGAGAAAATAGTTGAATCTCAACTATTGGCGTTTCTCTCAAATTATGGCTCTTCAATCTAAGCATTCTGGCTATAGGAAGGGTCATAGTACTGAAACAGCTTGATGTTACCCAGGTAGAGAGTCCATCAAGCTAGGTTGAGAGAACATTGCACAAATCTCATCTTTGAGTGAGTTTCTTCACTCCGAAGGTCATCAAATCTTCACAAGAGAGTACTGTTCTGTTTGTATGTCTCAATTTGAATGTCAAAGTGGCCCCTAACACCTACGTTAATACTTAAACCTTACCTCGAGTTACTAGGTGGACCTCCCATAGAGATATTAATACCTATCTAGTGTGAGGGCATTATGGTTGGGTTCTCTCTCTCTCTCTCCCTCTCTTTCTCTCTTTCTCTTTCTCTCTCTCGTAAACATGGTCCCCCCAGTGGTTGTATGTAGGAACTACCACAATTCTTGCACTTATCTCAGTGTGAAAATTTAGCACTTCACATAGGTATTAGCACAAATTGTGAAACTGTCTTTTACCATAAAACACACCCCTTTTTCTATCACATGCAATATTTAGTGCATTTTGATAAACAGAGTTAAGTACCTTAGGCCTGGATTTATTTTTTTCTCAATCTTATATATTGTCTCCAGCCTTTTTCGATAGTTCTGATCAAAAAATTCTAACTCATGCCTTTGTTATTTCTTGGCTTGCTGCTGCACCTTGTAACTTTGGGCAAGTCATTTCTCCCTCCATTGCTTCAGGCACAAACTTAGGGGCTGATTTGCTAAGACTTTACTCCCATTCTGTGTCTATGGGGAAAATGCTTATTAAATGACCTCCCCAGATTGGCAGCTCTCTGGAGACAGGGAAATCCTAACTACCTAAATATAATCTGCTTTGAAATGACTGAATCATATGCAGGTGAACTTATGTACATATGTCATGTTCACGCATAGGTATACCTGGATGGAGAGGAGTTAGGAAGAGATTTGGACTTATGTGCAATCTTTTGGATTTTAAAAGGTGTCTGTAAGTTTTTGGTGAAAATTTAGTGCGGACGTTTTAGCAGGTGTAATTTGGGTGGGCGGATTTGATGAGATGATTTTCAAAGTGAACTTATGCACATAAGACCACTTTGGAATCTTGTGCATATATTTTCCTAATTTTTTATGTGCAATGCTGCAACATTATCATCATAGCGTCCATATATATGCATTGATGAATCTTTAAGTATGTATATATATCATCTATTTGTATATATCTATTTGTGTATCCCTCTTTATAAATCTATATCTATTTATATATTTATTCATATGCGCATAGATTTGAAATATGTGCCTTTGTGTATGCTTCACTTTTATAAGCTCCACTCCATTATGGATTACTATGCAAGACAAATTTGTCACTTAAATTCAGTATTTTGACCTTTACGTACGCTAATGCATTGCTTGTAGTAGACATCAGTAATTTACCAACTCATTAAACTGCACATCATGTTTCTTTTTGGAGGTTGAATAAAAGATGTGAGTTATTAGCAAACCAAAATTGGTTCTCACTGCATGAACTGGAAAACATTCCCAACTGTGAAGAATTTGAGAATACAAAATGCTCACATTGCATCCAGGCAAGGTTGTTGATGATGTCCAACCATAAAGTTGATTATCCACTTTCAATCGTATCACTAAGAAAACGGCTATCAAGGAGAAATAGAATACTACTGATATCCTGCCAAAACACATGACCCTTAATGATTCTCAACTATTGTCATAAGTTGGCAATGTACTGCTAATATGATGCATACAAGTGTCAAAAATGATTATTTAATGACAGATTCACATAAGGGTAGATTTTAAAAGAAGCACTGATTTTATAACATGCAATACCCATGTGCACATGCCCACCTGATTTTATATCGGCATGCTCATGGGCGGGCGGGTCATGACTCAAGCGCATAAGGGGGGTGATTTAAAAAAAAAATGCAAGGCGACTTGAACGGCCCATTCCCAGTTCCTATTAAGGAGCAGACTGGAAGAGAACTTCCCTAACCACCTACCTACTCTGTCTCCCTTTTCCCCTCTCCTCCCCGACTCCTAAAATTCCTCTTCTTACCTTTTTTTTTTATTATTTTGGAACTCACTTCATCTTACAAGATGAAGTAAGTTTGGCCCACCAGTTGGCTGCCGGCATGAGTTTCCCCAGGACAGGGCTAATGGTTGGTGGGCCCCTGCCCCCACCCCCGCCCTACCCAGACTCTGCCCTGGTCCACCCCTTTTAACTAGCCTAGCACTATGCGCATACTGGGAGATATGCGCATGGCCGGGCCATTTTTTAAATATGCTCAGCACGCTCAGCCCAGCCAAACCCATCTCCCAAACCGGACTTTAAAAATCTACCCTTAAGGCTTTTTTCTTCATTCTGTCATTGAGAAAAGAACATTATAATACAGGCCCTTGTTATATTTTTGTTTTAAAAATATTCTGTGATGAGTGGCATGAGAGTGAGCCCTTGTTGCTGTGGTGTAGTTGATGCAGCCTTGTAGGCAAACCTATGAGGTCTATGCCAACAAAAACATGTGCCCTGAAGTGGGACACACTGAAGCTTTGCCTATACCAGCTGCCTCCCCAGTAGACTGAGCCCTTGGATTCTGGCTCCGGCAGGCTCAGATTGGTCCCTAGGGTGGTGGAGAGGGCAAAGTCCAGAGGCACACTGGGGTCAGGACAGGTAGCAGACTAGAGAGACTGAAGAAAGCCCAATGATCATGGCAGGTGGCAAACGAGCATAGACAAGGTACAGAACAAGAGATCATGTCAAGGCAGCAGGCAGGTATAGTCAGGTCCAATGCAAGAGTTAAGATCCAAGAGATCAGTCAAAGAATAGACAAAGACACCGGAGACACTGAATGAGGCAGGCTGTTCAAAACAAGGCTGGACAAGTCAGGCTGGGAGCAGAGGAGCAACTGGGAACTCAGGAGCAAACAGGAATGCAGGACAAGGAACACAGGAGCAACACACACTGCTCTAGGCAGGAGACCCTTTACTGAGGCGAGGTAATGCTGCGGGACCTTTGCTTAAATAGCTCAGATAAGTTGATGTTATCGGAAGGTGCTGCTCAGTATTTCCCGCTGTGGGGCCTATATTATGTGCGCACATATACGCGACTAAGGGGAGGCAGCATCAATGGCAGTCGGCAGCATGCAGCAATAGCGGAGTTCTGCTGTGACAGGAGGCCTCCGGCAAGGTCAGGCAGTGGCTGTGGTGAGTGCGGCAGTTCATGGGGCAGCCCCACGAGCCACCAAGCATAACTCCATGACAGAACTTACTGGCGTGACTTGAAGTTCCTTCAACTTCCTGTTCACTCCAAGCCACTTGACAAACGATTGACTTTTGGTTCCATGTGCTGGTTATAAAATTCTGTGAAGTCTGTACTTAAAGTATTTCCACATTTTAGAGGGTTAGTTTGAAAAGGACTTTTTTGGGGGGTAAAGTAGTGCTTTACTCACAGAAATGGCCCTTTAGAAAATTGTGTGACTGATATGCATGTAAACTTGTGCATACACATGGTATGTGTGTAGTTTTACACACTTTAGGAGTGAATTTTAAAAGCGTTGCTCACTTTAAATGGCCCATATACACGAATTTCTGGGCCTCAAATGAGCAATGCATATTTTAAAAGCCTCAAATTATGTGCATAAGCAAGTAAAAGAAAAAAGGGGGTCAGAGTTGGGGCATCTCAGGAGGGTACTGGGATGGGCCCAAAACGTATGTGCACAAACCTGTATTTTAAATCCAGTGGCCACAGCGCGTGGCAAGCTGTTAGCTGTGCATGTTTGCACCTCATCAAGAGCAGAAGTAATCTGCATAAATCTCTGGTTAGGCCTAAAATGACTGGGTGAGGGGTCTGGGGTAAACTGGAGAGAGTTCAGGCTGAAGAACCAGAGGGATCCGGATGTCCTGGAGACAGACTGGGCAAACCGATGAACTAATTGAGAAAATTTGGGAGTGTCCTTCACGTGAGAACGTGTTAAAATCCACTTATCTCCGTGCATTAAAGCCAACAAAGCCCCAAGAAAGATGTGCAATATTTATTTGCTTATGTAACCGCTTAAAATTAGGAGTACACATATGCACAGCAGACATTATTTTAAATCATATAGGTGCACTATTTAAAATGCCAAAGTATATATGTCCACGCTCATACGCACATGGATGGGTGCCCGACACTCATTTTAAAGTTATCGTCATAGGGAAGAGACATTTCAGGGGGTGGGTGGGGTTATGTGTATATTTATTTTTTTTATTTTAAAAAAAAAAAAAGCACATGTATTTCCCCCCCCCCCCCCCTCTGAACGGGGCAGATAAAATGTGAGAGTGTCTGGCAATTGAGTGAGCCAAATGTCAGTCTCTCTGGAAAAAGATCAGTGGGAAATTGAGTCAAAGAGATGGTGTTGTGGGCTTAGGCCCAGACACAAAGAGGTTGTGTAGAATGCAGAGTCAGATAGGGACTATTTCGCTCTGCTGTGACCCTTATTTAAACCATTCCACACCAGGAAAAAAGAGAGCTCACGCCACAAATATATTCAGCAACAACTTTTATTTTCTGGTGGAACCAGCAGTAGAGTTAAAGATAAAACGGATTAGATCAGGGTACATAGGCTTATTCAGCCAGACTGCGGTCACAAAAAAAATAGTAGGAATAAATTAAAAGGGAAGGAGAAGTTAATTACACCATATATTTGTTACCATTCCTTAAACTCCCTTGATTCACCTGAACTCTTGCGGGCGGATTTTAAATGCCCTGCTCGCGTAAATCCGACTGGATTTACGCGAGCAGGGCCCTCACGTACCGGCGTGCCTATTTTGCATAGGCCGCCGGCGTGCACAAAGCCCCGGGACGCACGTAAGTCCCAGGGTTTTTTTAAGGGGGCGTGTTGGGGACGGGGCCGAATGACGCTGCGTTTTGGGGGCGGGACTGGGGGCGTGGCGCCGGCCCGGGGGCGTGGTCGAGGCACGCGTAGATTTACGTCTGCTTCTAGCAGGCGTAAATCAAAGGACAAAGGTAAGGGAGGGGGGGGTTAGATAGGGCCGGGGGGGGGTGGGTTAGGGAGGGGAAGGTGAAGGGAGGGGAAGATGAATATAGTTTCCAATCCTTTACTCTTCTAGTTCTCTTTTTCTCAAAAGACTATGGGCATCACAGTTTTAACATGTTTACACCTGAAAGGGAAACAGATCTATTTAAGTTCTGAAGTAAGGATAAGGAACATAGGCGTAGTGCTGGACTCAAGGTTGACTCTTATGGCACAAGTACAGAGGTTTTCAAAACTGCATTTTTTTTTTTTTTTTTTTTTTTTAATTGTGGTTGTGGCAACCATTGAACTATATTCTACCTCTGTTAGAATTTAGGCTGGTAATTCAAGCAATAGTTTGTGCACAACTTGATTATTGTAATTCATCGTGCATCGGCTGCCTAAATATTTATTGTGCATATTACAGCTTATTCAAAATGCAGCGGTTGGGCTAATTTTTGGATTAAAATATGGTAATAGCATTTCCCCATATATGAAGAAATTTCATTGGCTCTCAGTAGCACAGACGGTGAATTATAATTTGTTAACTAAAATCGATATGTCATTGTATTTTGAGTCTTTCTGTTTGAAGAATCCTACGTGGCAACTTGCTCATTGTATTCTGCCTCCCAGCTTCAGAATTAGTCCCTTCTATTTCATCGGTAAGGTTAATTGGAACTAGATTGAAGGGTTTTTCCTGTATTGGGCCCAAAGCTCTGGAATTCTATTCCCATCAAAATTTGTATGATTTATTTAAAACATTTTAAATGCATTTATTTAAAATTGTGTTTCGCCTATAGTGACAGAATCATACTAGGCAATATCTAAACATTTTGAAAGGTGTTGAAACGTATTTGTTCTTAGAAGCTTTTACTTGTTACTAACTTTTATTATATGTATTATTTTACCGTTTTGTTTGTATCTATTTTATGTATGTTTGTTGTGATCTGTAATGGCTCTTTGAATTGTGGAATATACATTTATGAAAATAATTCATAAAAGTACTACTCATATACACTTAAGTACTCACTCTTGAACACACTAGCTCTCAGTAAACCAGATGAATCTGTTCTATTCCAGAGTCCATTTCTGCACAGCTTCCACCAAGCAGATAGCCAGGCACATTTCCTGGTATCCCCAACTCCCACTTTTCTGAGGCTCTCCAAACCCAAATCAAGACCACACCTGCAGAATCTCCCAACTCTACTCCACTACTTGTGACTCCTGACTCAGTCCTCTTGATTCCTTTGCTGCTTCCCCTTAAAGAGAAACACCTCTTTTCCCTTGAAGAGGAAAAACCCTGCAGGCCTTTTCAAGTGAAAAGCCAACCTGGGTCGAATCACTCCCCCACATGGATTCTTTATGAAAAAATCCCCTGTAAAAATCCTCAACCACCCCTCTAATACTGTGTGAAAATACTCCCTCTACAGGATCTAGCCTGGCATTTCTCTTAAAGCAGATTTTCTATTTGAAGCATCAACCATTCTCCCATTTGATACGGTACAAATGCATTGTGTACATTTTCCAGAATGAAGCCCTCTCATGGTTACTTTAAATAACACATACTCTCCACATACAATTAGAAGGAAAAACATATTTGGATTTTCTACCGACTTTTCAACAATCTATAGCAACATGCAAGCAGAAACCAGTCAGTCTCCCTTACCCAGAATTTTTTCCCAAGCTTCTTAAGTGATAGACGAGGGCTCCCATCACACTTTTAAATTCTATCAGCAAAACTCCATGCATCAAATAGCAGGTGTAATATTCTTCATGTATTTTTGCTGAGATTATTTTCAAAGTGGACCTATGTGCCTAAATCTGCTTTGAAAACTGCATATTTTCCAACTAACTTATTCATGATGTTACAAGATTACCCCCTTAAGCATTTAGTTTGAAATTGTGAATACTTTTTGGAAAATTAAGAGCAGCATGGTCATCAGCCTTTAGAGCAGTACTAGCGAACTTTGCAGTTTTACTCACCCAGAAATTCCTGAGGATTGGGGGGAGGGCAATTCAGCAATTTCTGAAACTACTAAAAATTACCTTATAGATACTGATGCATCTTTCTAGCAGGCAAGCACCCCCAAAAAGGCAGGTGGAAGGAAACAACTGGTTGGTGATAACTACCTGCATGGAAGGCACATCAGTGCATGTACAATTTCTGACCCAGTCACTTATATCAGAAACACTGATTAAATACCCTCCTTTCATTTTCCCCCACCAAAGCTTCTATTTCCTCTCTTGAGTCTGCTTGTGCACGTCCTCCTCCTACTTTTGGGTAGATCCTTGACTTTCCTCCCAGGACAAACACTTATAGAGTAGAAATAAATAAAATGCAAACACACCCTCTGCCATTGCTGGTATGGTGGTCTCTGCAGCTCTTCAGGCTTCTGTGAGCAGGTAAGAGATCACCATCCATGTGGGAACTGTTCGGTGTGTGTACACTCCCTATCACTATACTCTTTTTGACACCTGACCACAACTACAGAATATGTTCTCAATTTTTCAACCATGTGTTTATCCTCAGAAGTTATCTATATACTTCTTTGCCCTTGTCACAGATTGTATGTTGGGAAAACCACACAACCAAATAAAATGTGTATCACTGAACATCGTTCATGTATTCGGGCATCTCAGGAGGAAGCTGCATTGGTTTCACATTGGCTATCTGCCTCACATTCTGTTGACGACCTTACATTTTTTGTTATTGATGCTCTGTCCCCACAATCAAGGGATAGCAATGGAACAGAAATTGATTTACACTCCATTGTCTATCCCCACTAGGCTTAAATTGAAAAATTGAATGAGTATATTTTACATAATTTAGGATATATTTTTTAACCTTTGTATATGAAATATATATAGGTTTTGGCCTCTGTTGTATACATGGACTCCCCTATTGACATAGTATATCAATTGAATGTTGTTGTATTTCTGGTGAGGCTTCTTGGATTGGCTAGCACTATTAATGCATCTTTGTTTGTGTTATGCACATGAATAAATGGCATGCTTTTTGTCTCTAGTGTATCATTAAAATACCAAATGCATTAATCTTCTATTTCTATTTCTCTTTCTTTAATTCTTTGTTATATGTGATATCTGCCAATACAGCAATACATTGTTTTCCCCTATACTACTTACTGTTGAGCCTTTTAAACTCTGACTTCAGCACTTTTATTCCAATTGGCTGTCTGGTGCATTCTCTGGAATACACTGATTGGTAGCTTTTTGGCACCATTTCCTGGTGTCTTTAAATGTCCTAGTAAAGGGTTCTATAATGCAAACTCCCTGTTTATGGAAGATTGTCATTCTAAGAGGTATGTAATCATCGTAACTTGTATGCTGTACTGCACTGTACTGTATTTTGGTCCTTACCTGATTATGTTTCCTTTTATTTTATGAATTCCCATTTGCTGTCCCTCCCGACGCAGCCATTGTGGTGAAACACAGGGTCCATGTTGGGGGGGGCAATTCTGAAATAGAGGAGTTTTTTGTTGGAATAAAGAAGTGAACTATATTTGAACTCATAAGGACTATGATTTGCTCCGCACTCCTTTTCTTCATTTGATATACTGAGTGTGGAACTATTCTCTGTTTTCTTGCTTTGGCTTACATCAACAAAGTGTCGTCATGTGACAAATAGGTTGGTTTTACATTCCTTAAATAGAAACTGTGTCCATGCTATCACAAAACACAGATTCACAAATGATTCTGACTCAAAGGAAATGCA